>NC_069130.1:46379012-46988555 GCF_026914265.1 Mya arenaria | reverse complement strand
CCAAACTTGGTATATATGACAAGTTAATGGAGAGCTTTCATTCGAATGCCTTGGGCCCCTTAGGGTCAATGTCACTGTTACTAAAAAAATATTACTTTTTGGTACTGAATACCATAAGTTATGGTTGATATACTGTGACCAAACTTGATATATAGGAAGAGTTTATTGAGAACTTTCATGAGATTGTGTTTTGGGCGCATAGGATCTAGGTCACTGTTATAAAAATAGAAGACAGCAGTTGAAACTGAACTTCTTCTGCCAATCCTTAACAAAACAATTATTGTCACATCACGATTCTTGTTTACTTTTTAAATTGATTTTTCTATTGCTTTTGACAAGCACATATTACATCATAATGTAAGAAGATACATTGTTAAAAAAAAACAGAAAATGTTAATTTGAATAAGAGTGTCACTTCTTTTAAATTTGTAGCTGTTTACTTACCATGAATTTATCTTTAAATACAACTTGTACTTTTTATGTGTAGGGTACGAGTTGGACCATATTGAGAGATTGTTTTAAATAGCATATGCTAAAACATACTGTGACTGTTGTTGCTGCCTTTTAATTTTATGAAAAGTATTGCTTTATTATTTTTTTAAATTCCATATTCTTAAGCTCCTAATTCTTGTCAGGTAATTTTTAAATCAAATTAATTGTTAAAGTGACACTCTTATTCAAAATCAATGCATACATATGTATAACAAACATATGTTTTGAGTGATAAACCTTTAACTACTTACTAAATAATGCATTGATGGAACATATTTATTACTGGTAGCAAGTTTGTAACCCTGTATTTAATAACAGAAAACGCAAAAATATTTAATGATTGATGAATGCTAAAAGATTTACTGTGATCTACTTTAATAGTCTCATAAGGTAGATACACCATGTTTTATGCACATTTCTTTCAAATCAAAATCGGTATCCTTCATGAGAACCATTGCTTTCAACATTCATTATTCTTTTCACAATATTAAAACAATAGTATTAGTAGTGGTAAACCTTTTTGGGAGTAAGAGTGCATCTTTAAAAAATGTGTTTAATGTGGATATATTATGATCTATGTGTCTTTGCACGTATGCACTTGCTAGTATTGCCTAAGAATTTGACCTCTGATATTTTATGTAGTAGTTAGATGATATGAAGTAAATTCTGTCAGAGTTAGTGGAACTAATGATCCATTCTTAATCATTGAAATGTACTAACAAGGCATCTCACAGTCTTATGTCTTTGTATGCCTTTGAGGTTATGTCTCCACAAATCTTTATCATGGCCTGACAGTCTGCTTTCTTTAATTTGTGTCTTTGTATTAAAAATATGTATTATTTTTAATACATATTTTATTTATAGTACTGCATTTATCTCCTATCGATTTTCATGTTTTATGTAACTTGAAACTTTCATTAAGTTGTAAAAACATTAAATCTGTGAGAGTGTAGCTTTAAGAGAAACATTAGTGATTTTAGCATCAAACTTGTTTTATATGTTCTTTTTAAGTTCTAGGTTATTCTGTAATCATTAACCATCATTGTGCCATAGATAGACCTGTGAAAAATTATTATAATGTACTATGTTATATTATTGAATAAAATACTGAACATGTTACGGTATGTTTGAATTTGGCTGATCATTGAGTAGTTGAGGGATTTTTATAGTCATATTTAGATTCCCACTGAACCTGAAAAGGTATACCATGAGGTTTTTTCATATCTACATTGTATATAACAGCGAGTGCTTTCCAATGCTTTAAAAAGATATTTCCATGAAATAAAACAGATATCTGATCATCTCAAACAGTGCACATATAAAAGATAATTTTTCGAAAATTTTCCTGTTCTCGCATTATATTGAACTTTAGTATGTACAGGGCTGGGACACAATATCATCGGTGCAATATCCTTAATAAAATCACTTTCATATAGAATGTACATTAAGTCATTTTATAGCCATCTTTTTGTGGATATAGTAAAAGAAAAATGTTTATTTCAATATCATGTTGCATGATGTTTCACCTTGTGAAAGAAGTGAATTTTGAGAATATCATTTGAATATGATATTTCATTGTTTGAGAAAGTGACAATATCAAAAAAATATTTCCATTTTTATGAAATTCAATCCCCTCAGTGACAATTAAACAGTGCAGTGATACCTATTAATTGGTGACACACTTTATTGAAAGAAGAAGAGAGGTAAGCACAGAGCTTAAACACAATGTCGATGACATAATTTCTGAAATGACACTACAGTTTCTGCATACGAATTGCTGCCTTTATATATAAAAGTGATTAAATGGCATTCAACTTAAACCCCCGTTTCAATGTAAGAAAACAATATTGTACCTATGGCTACATGAATTTGGCAGTCGAACGTTTTTACTTATAGGTACAAATTTGACTGACAAATAACAATTTGCAAATCATAGACTAATAGAATATTTTATTTAAAAAATAAGGTAATGTAATGTAACTTTGTGAAAAGTTGTGTATACAGAACCTCATTTTATAATTCTGTCGGCCAATTCATCATGCGAGTACGCTGAGGGTCGATCTAACGTGGAATTATACTTTGTATAATCTTTGCTTGACCGACCACAGACTTTTTCATTGAAATTTCCAGCAGAACAGAATAAAACAGATTTTCATGATCTTTTTTGACACCGAAAAATACAGAGAATTTCCGGTAAATGTGTATAACCCGGTTCCCGGTAGCAGTTGTTACTCCAAGAGAAAGTGGCATTCATGGTAAAACTCATTGCACTTTTTTTCTGCAAAATCCATAACGGCGGATTTTCTAGCGTCCAAATGACCTTTCTGTCGGCATTGGATTATCATATCTATTAAGACCTGGCAGTTTGTCCAAATCCAGGTGTAAAATAGTGAACAATATTACAAAAAAGGGTTTTCACCAGCCGCAGTCAGCGTTGAAAGCCTATTTTACTCGTACAGACGGACGACCGCACTTCAATTAAGCAGACATGAACGTTTTTGTAACATGATGTTGTTTTTTCTCAGAGAAAATGCCAAATATTATAGCATTTAAGGCTATTTGGGCTTTCATCTTTTGTCCAATGTGTTCTTAACCGCTCTTGAATACGCACCGAGATGGTACATCGGTTTAAACCGTTTCTACTCTTTAGCTGGTGCCTAGGAAAAGCGGATAGCCCTCACTCAGTTGTTATTGCTGTAACCATTCCGATAGCATATGACTGATTAGCCTTAAACTTGTTTATGAGTTAAACGATACATTTCCAAAATGCCCATTCCCCCGTTTATTGGCCAGGTTTTAGAACCCGCTCTTGAACCTTTTCTGCACGATCCGGGTGTTCACGACTTTTAGCAATCTACCATTCGAAGCATCTTGTAAGACCATACTTTAGCCCATTTAATTCGTGTGCTTATCCCTCAAATTGGCCATAAAAGTTAAAAACCGTTATCGGGACTTTGCCGTGTATGTCAATTATACCGACACAAGACGTAAAAAACACCTTTTTCTCAATATTTTAAAGCGGCGGCACCTGAGATGACACGGATCAAGAGTGTGCGTCCGTCCACAAGTCTTGAGATCAAAATGGCCATATTTGAACAGTGCAAACCTTATAGGTGAACACATTTCCAACCAGCAGAATTTAGTTAGTACAAAATATACACTTGGATCGAAGTCTGATTTTTTTTTAACGTGGGATATTTAACATAAATATGGAAGTTGGTCAAGGTCACGAATGTTGTCATGGTCAAGTTATATTGACCTTCAAGCATGACCACAGCCATTACTTTATCTGATCGAGGGTCTAGTTTAATAAAAAAGGAGTTAGTCAAATATGACAAATCTACCACAAAGCGGGAAGTTTACTCGGATCGAAGTGATTTGCGTGACTTTAAGGGTCGAGAAACCCTAGATCTACCTCCCTATGGTAAGTTTCAAAACAATCTCTCGAGGGACCAGACTGATCAAAACGGACATTGGGATATCAATTTTCAGAATTTGTACCTTGCTAAAATCATATGTAGCTTGTGTCAATAACTTGTTGAATTAAGTTGATCCAGAATTAGGTATATTGTAAAATCACACTTTGCTTTCCTAGTTATTTCGTTTTTCGTACTAGCTTTGCATTCATGTGTGTAATTATACCTAGGATTAGAGGGCTGCTCTAAATCTAAATATTTCTTACCAATGCTTAATTTTGTTATCTTTCGAGAGTACTTGATATTTTATTCTGTTTGTCTACTTGTGTACATAATATGCATGTTTGGTTTACTCGTATTGTTTGAATATTATTGTGTTAAATGTAATTCATAATATGTGTCATTATTATATATATCAATGTTTTGCTCTTCATTTCATGGAGGAATAAAAAGTATCTATCAGGCTTACCTTTTACCTTTTTGTGTATTAGCTTTTGACTTTGGCCAATGAGGCATTTATTACATTTTGTTCCATAAACGACTGAAAGTTTGTAATAATTAGCATTTCATTTACTTGCTCCAGTTTCTTTGCAGACTCCATATTCTACTATTGTGCTTTGCTGGCAATGTTAACAGACATTGCGATAATAAACAATGGTACATTCTAATTCTAAGGAAAGAATTCCGTCTGAAAGTCTCCAAACAGCAAATCTCATACATCACAAACATTACAGAAGGTTCCATACACATGTTCGTGTGAAATTCATTAATTATGAGGCAAAATCAGAGACGTTCACTCAACAATGCTACAACGAACAACTAGACCCGTAATAAAATTTTATTATAAGATCATAAAACATGACTTCAAGCATTTGATTTATAACAAATAATAACAAAACAGGAATTAAATGGGTTTTTTTTATAAAATGAGTCCAAATAAAGCAGTGTAATATATGTACTGTAAACATGTGTTCTCAGTAGTTACATGAGATGTTGTGAAACAGCACGTGAAGGTACTTATAAGTGTGTGTACAGCTTCCATTCAGTTTACTGCCGTCTTTTACTGCAATTATTTTAAAATCGTATATTATTCATACCTAGCTTTCATTATGTGCAAGGGGTACCCAGCATGTACACATACAAGTGGTATTTAACAATATCTTCAATTACTTATGCAATATAGATTGTTATATCATACTTAAGAAACAATTTAAGTTAACATTCCACATTGATAAAATGTGTATAAGCGAATGTATGACCTTAATTATTTGTACAGAATTGGGCAATTTCAGTTTCTTCTTCTAACATTTTTAGCTAAATCTTTCAAGTGACTCTTATTCAAAATCAAAATATACACATGTATGAAACATACATTTCGACTGATAAACCTTTAACTACTTACTAAATAATGCATTTATGGAAAATATTGATTCCTGATAACAATATTGTAACTGTGTATTTAATTCCTAAAATTAAAAATATTAAATGATTGGTGAGTGCTAAAAGATTATGAGTGCTAAAAGATTATGATCTTTATGTTTCCTGCAACCTTCTTTCAAATTCAACTCTGTATCCTTCATAAGAATCTTATTTTTTTATATAAAAAACAATCATATAAACTGTGGAATATCTAATTTGGGAGTAAAAGTGCATCTTTAAGCATAACAGAGATTGGATTCCTATTGTAATACTTTAATCAGAAATCATTCCTTACATTATCAAAATCTAGATATTGCAACAAATAATGGAATTCACCAGTTGAACATTTACAGTGTAAACATAGCCTCTGCCTTATCTTTTAAAATCCACAAATGTTTCTTTTGCTGTTCTACAATTAAATAACAAAACTTGATATAAAGGGTTATACGATAATTGTAAGACATTTATCAACACTTAATTGATTATTATACTACATATAATACAATACATACTGTTCACTACAGGCACTAAGAAGACTGATCAATCAAAATTATATTGTTTGACACCAACAGATTTATGAAAAGAATGTCTTTAGATCGATCCTTCTGGTTCCCTTTTGTTTATCCACATAAAGGATGAAGCACTGAGCTACAATTCCCTCCAAGCCTTCAGATTAAGTAGTTGCACATGCCGACACAAGTAGATTGGATGAAGACGCTGTGGAAAATCTGCCTCAAACCTGAAAGAGGGATATGAATTTCTATAACAAACATATTAATTCATAGCTTTATAAACAATCAACATTTTTCTTTATGTAATTATATATATAAGATATTTATGCTTTGAACTTTTAGTTTACAACCATGTAAATAATTATTAACATACATTAAAGACGTGATGTATTTCTGGTGGAACTTCTGGTGGAACTTGTTGACCTTTCTCAACAGCAAAGCTGGAAGCCAAAGTTGGAGTCTGTTCGCTCAAACTGAAACATACTAACAAACACAGCAGAAACCGAAAACAATTGCAGATGCAGTGATAATTACTAGTCAAAAGTATACGCAAATGAGAAAGTCAAACAAATATATATAAGAAGTGAATGAAATATAAATTAAACATAGTTCATTTGATCATTTTATGATGCACAGCTCTCTGAAAATCAAAGTTGTTATACATTTCATAAAAGCCCAGCTAGTGCAGTGCTGATTTTCCTCTTGTAAGCAACTCTTTTTCTCCTGTTCCACTCATGAATAAAGAACTGAAGATAGAAACAGAAATGAGATTGTGTCATTTGTCTTGCTGATTTCTTCAGAATCTGGATGAAGCTGTTGAACTGTTCGCAGATTTCTGAGTTCACACTTTCAAATCCTTGAAGTCGAGAGCTTCTAAAAGAAGTAGAGCATTTGTGTGAATAACCATGAAAAATATCGTGAAAAAATCTAACATTCTTGTAGTACCCACTCTCTCTGTTGAGGCAATATTCCTGTAAGTTACAGGCAAAGTCATAAAACACTGCTTGTGGAGGTTTGGCTAGATGAGAGTATAATGAAGCTGATGGATCTTTTCTGCCTTCAGCCACTGTCATGTGGAATCCATAGCAATGACCGTGATCTGGACAAAACCAAAGAAACAAGTTAGATGTGCCGGGTGCTGATTGTTGTATTTTTGAGTAAATCTTTCTGCATCGCTCAAAGTCCATAGCTTCATCATCATGGTCATTGTTTCTGCCTGCTCGGTCCTCATCTATCTGAAATTTGCGTACATTCCTCAGTTTAACACCATGTTCATTGAAGTAATAAGCCCGGCCCAGCTTCTCAGGGTTGTATGTTCCGAATTGAAAAGTAGCATCCTCTGGGGCATAAACTGGTAAGTTTAGAGACTCATTAGTAAGATGAACTAGAAAAAGTTTAATGTCATCAGGTAGAATGTTGTTATTGTTCAACATCGATTCTGCGATCAAGTCCCGTATTTCTGGAGCAAATGATCTCATCTCATACATCTGTCTGTTAAACTCAAAATCTGAAAGATTTTCATTAGTTAGAAATTCCTGCAAGAAAAGTGCATATTCTGGTGACAAAATGCTTGTCACAGATGCTGTTGTAGCCAACATCTTAAGGACAGATGCATAAGCTACTCTTTCAAATTCTGACATCCCTCGAGTAAATCGCTGGAATGATTGATGAGCCTCCTCAGGTAGAGCCTGCATAAGTAAATTAATTCTATCATTATTTTCTGGAATATCTAACGGTTCAAATTCTGCAACTGTAGTTCGGGCTATATTATCCAATGCTTCACGATAAGCGATCATCTGTCTCTTTTCAACTCCAGGCTTATTCTTCAGGTAACATCTGTCCATCCGTCGATGCAATGTTTGCTGTGTCTGTAAAGAACTATCAGGTTTACTTATTTCTGTGAAATTTGAATGACGGAAACCTACGCCTACTCTGGTTCCATCACAGCACAGTCTATTAGGCTCATACCTACAAATGTCACATGGTTGTCTGAAATCAATGTTCATATTAGCTGCCCAACTAAACCACCATTTTAAAAAAACTGTTGCATCCATAAACTTGGCCTTTGGGTCACGAGTTCTGTAAAGTTCATCCTTCATCTGACAGTATGCTGAAAAAGTGCAACCAGTTTTCATTACTGATGATGTAAACTCCCATCCTATTTCGTCACCTGCAGCTGTTTTACTACTAAAAACATGAATTGATTCACTCTGGCCTTCATTCCATGCAAGTTCACAGCGACTGTCGTCTATCGGGTTGTAACAGACTCTTTTGTAAACATCACACTGCACAGGCGCAAACTGTGTGTAAACTGTAAGAACTCGACCTAAAGGAATCAATTTCCCGTTTTCAGAGTAATCTGGATCATCATCTCGCTTCAACCATCCAGATCCACAGCAGCATGTATTGTCTGGCATATCTGGATAGAAATTGGGACCCTTCAATGAACCATCAGCCTGCCTACTCAAGGTCAAATCATTCCATCCGTCACGTTTGATGATGTTACGCCTCAACATATCACTCTCTCTAGCTGCTGCTGGATGGCTGCTCTCACACTTATACTTCCATAGACCTGTTTCAGGATCAAAATTGTCATTAGTATCAACAGGATCACCATCACCAGCATCATCATTTGTTTCATCATCTAGTAGTTGGTCATCTAAAAAAGTTTCATTAGTGGCATTTCTTTCATGCAAATCAATCCAGGATTCTGGATTATGTTTCAGCACAAATAAATGTCTGCAAAGATTGGAAGAATTCAAGTTATTTAAATATCGTTTGTGTCCCTTCTTTGATTGACACTCGCCATTGTGACAGGTCACAGTATAATTTGCTTTGGCCTTGTTGTGACTCAGTGATAAAAAAACAGGTTTAGTCTCTCCTTCTGCCAAAACTGAAAATTTCCGTGTACCATTAAAGTCACTTAATTCAATCAAATCCTTGCCAGCACACTGCTTTCCCTCCTGAACAAATTTACGGGTTTTGGTTTCTGTAGCCCTTTCATCTATCTGTAGATTTGGAAGAACAATACACTTAAGGAATGTACAGTGCATGCAGCTATTCCTGTTTGAATAATTTAGAGTTTGGCTATGAGCTATATCAAATAAAGTTCTATATATACTGCAGGTACAATGGAAGTAGTCTCCAGATTCTTGCTTTAGCCAAGTGGTATAAACATACACTTCTTTTCTTAAAGAACCAGAATCATTATAATCATTCATACAACATATCATGGTGTCTTCCTCAGCTACCTGAATATATATCTTTCCATCCTCTATTAAATCAATAGAAAATTGTTCATACATAGATTTTTTTGATTCCTGCATAACACTCAATGGCTCCACATCTTTTGTCACCTTCACAGAGGCTGTGCTTTTCCTCTTCTTAGATGGCCTCTCTAGTGCAGGAATTTCTAAAACCTCACATTGAACCGCATTTAAATCTGGGTAATATGTTCTATACTTAGTGAAAATTGTATTAATTGCGGTTTCAGGTTGTTTAACCCTTGTCCCTACCAAAGGTAGACAAGAAACAGACATGCTTTAAATGTTTTCATCAATGAATGTATTTAAGTTTAGTTATGTAAATGCTCATTAAATTTTATTAAAATTGTTGCATTGCCCATCTGAAACAGCTTAACAGGCTTTCAAAAAGAACACCAGCACAGGAATCTCAGATTGACATAAGTTTTTTTTGCACTATTACCTATATTTATTAAATAATTATGTTATAATATATATTTTAAGTACAAAACAAACATAACAGAGACCTTCAATACATTGCGCCTTGGTAACTTCACATTATGCTGCACTGAGGTAACATCTGGAACTTCAGCTGCTGGCTGTAAGAATAAAACAAATGTTCCTTTTCCTCATAATATGAAGTTCAGTTCATCTGTTTTATGAAGTCACTATAATTAAGAATAACCTTTGTTATCTCCTCTGAATAGAGGCATTTTCAAAATAAAAAGAACAGTGGTACAAAATAGGAATTAAGGCAAAAAACACACAACATATTTGATTCTTCCATGCTAAGGTTAAAACACTTGACATTGACCACTTTTGCCTTAGTAAATAAGTGTTAATTTACTTTCGACACAAAATAGATAAAATATATATTAGCACAAGCCCCATCCCTGCACTGGTAAAATGTGTTTTGGCTTCCTCAATTTCTGGTTTTATACTGCAGGGCTTGTTAAAAAATCAAATGCCAAGCATTTATACATGAATTCGGGCTTGTTCATCCGAAAGACTAACTTGATGACTGACCAAATGTTACGAATATCAAATTAGAAAAGGTTCATAATTGTTTGAATTACCTGTTAATGGTAACTTATGAATGAACATCCTATATCTACAACCAACACAAGCATCTTATCAGAGAATTCAATGCTTTTGATAAATTATAACTATTCATCTAGCAAATGACATCCATTTAGAGCAAGTGTTGTATTTACCAAACGGACTATTTCCGAGTACAGAGGCTGCTTGCTGGCCTGGACATTCTGGTCACTGACTGGTTCAACAGCAGCTGCCAGGCTTTGAAAATAGTCAGAGCTAAAAATAAGGCACCAGGAAAATATTGTTTTTAATATCTCAGACGTAGGGAGTTAGGAACACCATATGAACTATAATTAAATGGACATCCTTCTTTTAACTGACTAACATATTACAAACCGAACAAGAGTCATACTTAACCTTGCATCATACAACAAGCAATTAAGTGAGACAGTATCGAACAATGCCAACATTTAATATAATTCTTATCATTGTAAAATATTTCATGTTAATTCATCAACACGACATGTTCATCTTATACCCTTAAACAACACTGAGGTAATGACAATATTCGGATATTTTACACAGGCAAAAAACTAATTAACTCAGCTGAATTGTAATATATTTGAAACAAATACCACTGGTCAAAGCTTGATGCATCAATCTCTGCTGAATGTGGTTGGCGTATGTCTTCATTCCAATGTACATCCTGCTGATAGGCTATTTCACTCCAGGAATACACATCCTCCTCAATCACCTGACTACAATGTCTACCACCAACACGACTCAGATGAAGTCCATCACGACCCAACACATCAGCACATTCCTTAATTGTATATAAAAACAGAATGCATGGTTTAACAAACTTTTCAATCATTGGAATATTAAGTCTTCATCTTTGCTTTTCAATATACTATCTTGTTAACGGAGATACAGAAACAAAAATAATGATATTGCTCATATACTGTTTTTGAAAAAGTTGGTGAATATTATATAAATATTGCATGCCTTCCAGTGTGACAGTACATATTGTTAACATGAGGGAAATACTGTTACCGAGGAGAAGCCGAGGGTAACAGTATTTACCCGAATGTTGACAATATGTACTGTCACACTGGAAGCCATGCAATATTTATTTTATTATACCGAACACAGTTACATTTATATACATGATATATAAGATTTTTACAATAACACAACTTTCAAGTTTAATCAATTTATTCTGTAATTATTGTTTGTTTACTTTAGCTGTCATTTTGTTGCAAATGTTGTTTAGAAATAAGGCAAACACCGGTTGTAACCAGATTCACAATACATTTTAATAAGCGCTTACCACCTCAGACTTGGGAAACCAAAAAATGCCTGTTTTAAGACGTGCGTGCTATGTGACAGTATCATGTCAACCGGTCAAAACGATACTGTCAGTGTGTGACAGTACGAAATTGCCCATGATGGGAATATGAGAAATTAACATGGGCAGGTCACGTGACTTATAATAATGATATATGTATACCAATGAAATAAACAATATCATTATGACAACCCATATCCACAAAGGCATAAAAATGCATTACAGTTACATATTTCTACCTGTCTATATAAATAAGGATCATCTTAAATTTGCCAAATATCTACAACTTTTATTTCTGTATTGCATAAACTTATTTTGTTGATTTATACCTGAGCTCCATATCCAAGGAATCTGATGTATGGGATGGCCTCTGAAATGTCCATTAGCATGGTGTTAGCATTCTGGATCCATCTGTTGAAGACTCTCGCTAATGTTGAAGATACTCGTCTGTCATTCTTTTTTCGTGGCAGAATAGAACATAAAACAATCTCAGTTTCCGGACTCGTCTCGTGGATACTATCACATACCTCAGTGACTCTCCTTTGAAATAAACATACATTATTAGACTATTAATAAAGCCAAGGCAAACAAGTAGTGACTTCTTCAAATAAAGCATTATAAAGTCGTAATAACACTTTGTCATAACTTTCTTGAATCAGGCATATTTCATAACATTAAAACTTGAGGAAAAGGAGATTAAATAAAATTTCATAAATTGTTTTGTTACTTAGTAGACAAAATGTGTGTCATTGAAATAGAGTACGCCAAAGGGAGTTTTTAAAAACTGGTACCTTGACGAAGCTTATTGAAAAGACTGCTTCGTACGTAATAGAATCAAACATATTTAATGTGTACCTATAAAACACATCCTCTCTGGCTTGAACATCATTGGAGCCAAGATGAATATAGACACATGGGTAAAACTCCTTCTTCAATGAAAGCTGCAGAACTGCCACAAATCCCTTCTTGTCATTCACAAACTTGGCTCCTACAATTGAGGTAAACTGAACAATGGTAGCTTTTGTTTTTATGTTTTCTTTAACCACGACCCCCGCCCCCCCCCCGGGTCCAGAATACCGGTGACTTTCACTCTCGGTCCAGCAAATCCCAGGTTTAACCCCAGCCCTGTGGGGACAAACTGCTAACCCTAACCCCGGTAAGGACCATTTCTTGGGGGGGGGGCGTGGTTACAATTGACTGATGTATTAATAATATTATTTTGGTATTGGATGGTTCAAATCAATCAAGAAACATTTGATTCAATAATTAATATGGAATGGAATATGCAGTACCATATCTTGTGATATGATTGGCGCATGGAATTTAATTGGTATTAAATAAAAAAACATTTTTCCTTTTCTTTTCACATAATACACTGTTTAAAAAGTGGTCGTGTGGAGTTCTTGTTTGTCCATATACGTAAAAATTTATTCAGTTTAGCTTGACTGATATGTGGGATGTTTAAACAGGAAAAGTGAAAAGAAAGAAGGTCTTTAACTAGAAACTTAAGAAAAACATTTTGTATACACCAATCACTTTAACAAGTACTTTGAGCTAACAGGGACCTTTAGATGAAATGGCTGAGAAACAAGGCAATATATGACATTTTTACTTCTAGCAATATATTGGCCTACATGTATCTGTACCTTGTGTGGGTAAGAACCACCAGCCCAGCTCAATAGGTTAGAGAACTGTGCTAATGTTCCTGCCGCCATGGGTTTGAGTCCAAAAGAAGGCTATTATTCAAACAAACAATATTTCCTCCAAATTGTTTTCCTTACTTGTGTCAATAAAAGGTAAAAATGCCAGAATCAGCTTATAGGTTAATTGGGGCCAAGGAGTGTAAAATGTGTGAGCAAGAACAAGCTACAAAATAAATGGCGGAGTGGAGTAAACAGTGTGTGGGTAATGGTAAATAGACATGTTATCACTTCTTTATGCAAACATTATGCTGTGAACAAGTTTGTCATGTCAAGATTTTTTTTAAAATTCACTGCAATTTGTATAAATCAACATAATTTGCAAATATGAAATTGGACAAAAAAATTTGGGAAAAATAAAATTTATGGTCCAGTGAAACAGCCTTGAGAAGCCTTTGCACAAAATTAATCACTGGAATGCCATGCTAGTGCAATCAAATCATGGGTTCAAGCCACACACAGGATGCACTCTTTCTCGCAGGACTACTTATATACGGATATATCAAAAGTAAAATGCAAGAATCTCTGGATCAGCCTAAAAGGTTATTGGTGGAAGGCATGAAGCATGTGTATATGCGTGTGTGTGCATGTGTAAAAACCAGCTGCCCAGCTAGCCAATTGGTTAGAGGGCTGTGCTATTGTTCTGGTATTCATGTGTCCAGCCACCACACTGGGTACTTTCACTACCTCCACGGATGTCTTTATTGGTGTCAGAAAAGAAAGAACCGAGTGCCAGAATCACCCTTAAATGTAAATATGGGGAAAATTAGAGAGTGTTTGGATACGAAATCCTTCATGTCCGGAAAGCTCAGTTGGTTCGAGCAGTTCTGGGTTGAAAGCCAACACTGCATGGACACACTTTTCCTCACAGAATACCCTTGAGATAATAGTGCTACGCTAATTCACCAGTCAATATTGTAACCTTGGCCCCCAGGGTCAGGGGAATAGCCGGGACTTTGACTTTCGGTCCAGCCAACCCCGGGTAAAATCCCTGCCCTGCGGGAACGAACTGATGGTTAAACCCCGGCCAAATGCCCTCGCACCTCAGAGACTCTACATGAAGCCCAATCTCGGCTTAATTTGGCGCTATGACAAAAACACCGCAGTCACCCGGCCCTGTGGGGCCACCTGGAAAGTAGAAACATGGCCCTTTTCACCGGCTATCCCTGGTATTCCCCCGGACCTGGGGGGGGGGGGGGGGGGGTTACAATTTACTGGTGCATAACATAGTGTTTACAGTAATAACCATCAAATATACCAGGGCAAATTGGATACTATAAGGCTAAGGTCTTCGGGTTGATGAAATATGTCGTCTGCAAAACTGAAGGAGACTATAAGTTGAATATTGTGGCAGATTATTTGGGTCATAATACATTCACTAACATCTTTATGCAATATTGAAGCAAAATAGTTCGCCATAATCATTTAAATAACATCCATTTGCCTTTTAAAAATGTGTGTACCTGATACTGGGAGGCATCGAATAGTGGACCAATTTTGAATCGCTGCTTGGATACGATGTACGTTGGAATCACCTGCCACAAGCGCACTACCAAGACATCCACTTGAATCTGCAATGGAAGAAAACACACGCTCCTCGACCTGGATGTGCATCTCGACAGAAAAGAAAATATAGACAAATACTGCTGGGTTTTTTTAAAAATAAAGTCGCGAAATCAAATGACGATTCACAATACAAGCGAAAACGCGATAAATAATTCTAGGAACTTAATTCAGTCACAATTATATTCAAAAAAAAGGCGCGAGTAGTATTTTGATTTAAAGTTTGGTCAGCGATGATATCTAAGCAAGCTTAAATCTCAGTTTCAATCTCAAGAAATTCGAATCGAATCTCTCTCGTGAGCTTTCCGTGACAGAAAGCATCAGTTTCCGGGTCATTTCTCCAGAAGTGTGCGTAGATCGTAACCTTTGCAATACGTCATGTGCTATTTTAAGCATTTTCCATATAAGGTAATCCTCTACTTCCGATACCGAAAAACTTACAACAGGCCTCTCAGCTACATATGATTTTAGCAAGGTACAAATTCTGAAAATTGATATCCCAATGTCCGTTTTGATCAGTCTGGTCCCTCGAGAGATTGTTTTGAAACTTACCATAGGGAGGTAGATCTAGGGTTTCTCGACCCTTAAAGTCACGCAAATCACTTCGATCCGAGTAAACTTCCCGCTTTGTGGTAGATTTGTCATATTTGACTAACTCCTTTTTTATTAAACTAGACCCTCGATCAGATAAAGTAATGGCTGTGGTCATGCTTGAAGGTCAATATAACTTGACCATGACAACATTCGTGACCTTGACCAACTTCCATATTTATGTTAAATATCCCACGTTAAAAAAAAAATCAGACTTCGATCCAAGTGTATATTTTGTACTAACTAAATTCTGCTGGTTGGAAATGTGTTCACCTATAAGGTTTGCACTGTTCAAATATGGCCATTTTGATCTCAAGACTTGTGGACGGACGCACACTCTTGATCCGTGTCATCTCAGGTGCCGCCGCTTTAAAATATTGAGAAAAAGGTGTTTTTTACGTCTTGTGTCGGTATAATTGACATACACGGCAAAGTCCCGATAACGGTTTTAACTTTTTATGGCCAATTTGAGGGATAAGCACACGAATTAAATGGGCTAAAGTATGGTCTTACAAGATGCTTCGAATGGTAGATTGCTAAAAGTCGTGAACACCCGGATCGTGCAGAAAAGGTTCAAGAGCGGGTTCTAAAACCTGGCCAATAAACGGGGGAATGGGCATTTTGGAAATGTATCGTTTAACTCATAAACAAGTTTAAGGCTAATCAGTCATATGCTATCGGAATGGTTACAGCAATAACAACTGAGTTGGAGGGCTATCCGCTTTTCCTAGGCACCAGCTAAAGAGTAGAAACGGTTTAAACCGATGTACCATCTCGGTGCGTATTCAAGAGCGGTTAAGAACACATTGGACAAAAGATGAAAGCCCAAATAGCCTTAAATGCTATAATATTTGGCATTTTCTCTGAGAAAAAACAACATCATGTTACAAAAACGTTCATGTCTGCTTAATTGAAGTGCGGTCGTCCGTCTGTACGAGTAAAATAGGCTTTCAACGCTGACTGCGGCTGGTGAAAACCCTTTTTTGTAATATTGTTCACTATTTTACACCTGGATTTGGACAAACTGCCAGGTCTTAATAGATATGATAATCCAATGCCGACAGAAAGGTCATTTGGACGCTAGAAAATCCGCCGTTATGGATTTTGCAGAAAAAAAGTGCAATGAGTTTTACCATGAATGCCACTTTCTCTTGGAGTAACAACTGCTACCGGGAACCGGGTTATACACATTTACCGGAAATTCTCTGTATTTTTCGGTGTCAAAAAAGATCATGAAAATCTGTTTTATTCTGTTCTGCTGGAAATTTCAATGAAAAAGTCTGTGGTCGGTCAAGCAAAGATTATACAAAGTATAATTCCACGTTAGATCGACCCTCAGCGTACTCGCATGATGAATTGGCCGACAGAATTATAAAATGAGGTTCTGTATACACAACTTTTCACAAAGTTACATTACATTACCTTATTTTTTAAATAAAATATTCTATTAGTCTATGATTTGCAAATTGTTATTTGTCAGTCAAATTTGTACCTATAAGTAAAAACGTTCGACTGCCAAATTCATGTAGCCATAGGTACAATATTGTTTTCTTACATTGAAACGGGGGTTTAAGTTGAATGCCATTTAATCACTTTTATATATAAAGGCAGCAATTCGTATGCAGAAACTGTAGTGTCATTTCAGAAATTATGTCATCGACATTGTGTTTAAGCTCTGTGCTTACCTCTCTTCTTCTTTCAATAAAGTGTGTCACCAATTAATAGGTATCACTGCACTGTTTAATTGTCACTGAGGGGATTGAATTTCATAAAAATGGAAATATTTTTTTGATATTGTCACTTTCTCAAACAATGAAATATCATATTCAAATGATATTCTCAAAATTCACTTCTTTCACAAGGTGAAACATCATGCAACATGATATTGAAATAAACATTTTTCTTTTACTATATCCACAAAAAGATGGCTATAAAATGACTTAATGTACATTCTATATGAAAGTGATTTTATTAAGGATATTGCACCGATGATATTGTGTCCAGCCCTGTACATACTAAAGTTCAATATAATGCGAGAACAGGAAAATTTTCGAAAAAATTATCTTTTATATGTGCACTGTTTGAGATGATCAGATATCTGTTTTATTTCATGGAAATATCTTTTTAAAGCATTGGAAAGCACTCGCTGTTATATACAATGTAGATATGAAAAAACCTCATGGTATACCTTTTCAGGTTCAGTGGGAATCTAAATATGACTATAAAAATCCCTCAACTACTCAATGATCAGCCAAATTCAAACATACCGTAACATGTTCAGTATTTTATTCAATAATATAACATAGTACATTATAATAATTTTTCACAGGTCTATCTATGGCACAATGATGGTTAATGATTACAGAATAACCTAGAACTTAAAAAGAACATATAAAACAAGTTTGATGCTAAAATCACTAATGTTTCTCTTAAGCTACACTCTCACAGATTTAATGTTTTTACAACTTAATGAAAGTTTCAAGTTACATAAAACATGAAAATCGATAGGAGATAAATGCAGTACTATAAATAAAATATGTATTAAAAATAATACATATTTTTAATACAAAGACACAAATTAAAGAAAAGCAGACTGTCAGGCCATGATAAAGATTTGTGGAGACATAACCTCAAAGGCATACAAAGACATAAGACTGTGAGATGCCTTGTTAGTACATTTCAATGATTAAGAATGGATCATTAGTTCCACTAACTCTGACAGAATTTACTTCATATCATCTAACTACTACATAAAATATCAGAGGTCAAATTCTTAGGCAATACTAGCAAGTGCATACGTGCAAAGACACATAGATCATAATATATCCACATTAAACACATTTTTTAAAGATGCACTCTTACTCCCAAAAAGGTTTACCACTACTAATACTATTGTTTTAATATTGTGAAAAGAATTAATGAATGTTGAAAGCAATGGTTCTCATGAAGGATACCGATTTTGATTTGAAAGAAATGTGCATAAAACATGGTGTATCTACCTTATGAGACTATTAAAGTAGATCACAGTAAATCTTTTAGCATTCATCAATCATTAAATATTTTTGCGTTTTCTGTTATTAAATACAGGGTTACAAACTTGCTACCAGTAATAAATATGTTCCATCAATGCATTATTTAGTAAGTAGTTAAAGGTTTATCACTCAAAACATATGTTTGTTATACATATGTATGCATTGATTTTGAATAAGAGTGTCACTTTAACAATTAATTTGATTTAAAAATTACCTGACAAGAATTAGGAGCTTAAAAATATGGAATTTAAAAAAATAATAAAGCAATACTTTTCATAAAATTAAAAGGCAGCAACAACAGTCACAGTATGTTTTAGCATATGCTATTTAAAACAATCTCTCAATATGGTCCAACTCGTACCCTACACATAAAAAGTACAAGTTGTATTTAAAGATAAATTCATGGTAAGTAAACAGCTACAAATTTAAAAGAAGTGACACTCTTATTCAAATTAACATTTTCTGTTTTTTTTAACAATGTATCTTCTTACATTATGATGTAATATGTGCTTGTCAAAAGCAATAGAAAAATCAATTTAAAAAGTAAACAAGAATCGTGATGTGACAATAATTGTTTTGTTAAGGATTGGCAGAAGAAGTTCAGTTTCAACTGCTGTCTTCTATTTTTATAACAGTGACCTAGATCCTATGCGCCCAAAACACAATCTCATGAAAGTTCTCAATAAACTCTTCCTATATATCAAGTTTGGTCACAGTATATCAACCATAACTTATGGTATTCAGTACCAAAAAGTAATATTTTTTTAGTAACAGTGACATTGACCCTAAGGGGCCCAAGGCATTCGAATGAAAGCTCTCCATTAACTTGTCATATATACCAAGTTTGGTCACACATTGTCACCCCTTACTTATTCAGTACAAACTATAATTGTACTTTTCAGCAATACTGACTTTGACCTAGATCATAACCCAAAACACAATAAACAAGAGCTGTCACAGTATGTGACGAATGCCCCCGAATGTGACATTGACCTACGAACAAGGCCAGTACATGAAAAGTTGATCTTGCCTTTATGTGTCAAATACATATGGCAAGTTATTTTAAATTTCCTCTGAACATAAAAAAATACCACCCATACTTGACAACCTACACTGTTATGTCCTTATATTCAGAATTCCCTTGTGAATAAACACTTAGTGTATCTTTCACCTTAGAGGTAGGGACATGGGTCTTGCACAGGACACGTCGTCTTCGTATGTGGAACACATGTAGCAAGTTATTTTAAAATCTGTCTTTACAAGGGAAAGTTACAGCCCGGACACGACAACCTATACTCTATGCTTATATGCAGCACTCTATGGTGAATAAACACTAAGTGTGACCTTGTCCTTTGAGGTAGGGACACGGGTTTTGCACGCGACACGTCGTCTTGGTATGTGGTACACATGTGGCAAGTTATTTTAAAATCTGTCCATACAAGAGAAAGTTACAGCCCGGACACGACAACCTATACTCTATGTCCTTATATGCAGCACTCCATTGTGAATAAACACTAAGTGTGACCTTGACCTTTGAGGTAGGGACACGGGTCTTGCACGCCACACGTCGTCTTGGTATGTGGAACACATTTGGCAAGTTATTTTAAAATCTGTCCATACAAGGGAAAGTTACAGAGCCGGACGGACGGACGGTGCAATTTTAATATGCCCACCTTCGGGGGCATAAAAAGTCTGTATGAACTTTCATATAAACCAAGTTTGGTCACAATATGTCGACCTTTAAGTTAATCAATACCAGTTCTTTTGCTTTTAATAGTAACTTTGACCTTTATATTGATCCCAGAAGCCTAAAACGCAATCTCATGAAAGGTCTTCATAAAGGCTTCCTACATACGAAGTTTGGTCACTATATGTCAAACCTAGCTAAAATTATTTTACACATAAGGTGACTTTGAAGACCCTTCCACCAGCCCGCCCAAACAATTAGCTTTCAAAAACCCTGTTAAGAATATATAAATGTGCCTGACATAAGAAATAAAAATGAAAAAAGGGCAATAATTTGTATTTAGTTAAAATGGAGTTATGTCACCTTATTGTAAGATGTTCATCATTAATTGTGCAAGGTATTAAGTCCATTGAATGAAGGCTATTGAAGTATTAACCTCATTATGTAATGACCCTGAACAACTGTATGGAGTATTAAGTGACTTTAATGAAGGGTTTTGCAGTTATGAGTGAAAATCCCAACTTGGTCTTAAACTTTAACCGGACGCTAAAGCCAAAGCAGATGCTGAGGCGAGTGGTATAACCCTCCTTATTATTCAAATAGTCCAGCTAAAAATGTTGATAAGGTACATACCAGTTTGATATTTTGTCCATTTAAAAATATAACCACTGGAGGGAAGGCATTTATTAAGTTTTTATGCCAACCCCATACAAAAGCAAATGTGCCTTTTGGGGTGCAAATTAGCAAAAAAGCCCAACCATATATTATTAAAAATCTGCCAAACCCGGTGGTTATATGTTTTAGGAGAATAGCCCTAAGTGTTAATTACACTAAATATCGCCTTATTACAGCTTTGTTATTGACTTAAGACATGAGATGTTTATAATGTGTATTAGAGAGGTCCAATATCTATCGTTTTTGTTTAAGTTTAAGTCCCAGTCTAATCAAGATATCAAACTGGTATGTACCGGTACTCCCATATTTTATTGAAATGATTCCAATAACACCCTTATCTCTGTTACTTAAAAATACAGTTGTCATAACAGAGCCCGTCCTCTTTAAGTCCACATTGGCAGTGAGATTAAATTAAAATGTGATTCTGTTCATTCTTCTTCAAACAGCATTCATCGTGAATCTCGGACATCTTTAATCTATTGGAAATAGAAAGAAGACCTTCATAGAAATTATTTCCATTTTCAGTTTTATGTATTTCATCATTATGGCAATTAAATAATAGTACAAATAATATCAAATTATTATAAAGATGATTTTGACTTCTGTCATCTTCATTGCATCTAATCCATCTACATTATACTATCCTTTTACAATTGACATCTTTTTTAAATATATATATATATATATAAATACTGAATGTCTAATAAACATTACCTGTAAAAGTGTCATGACTTGCACCCATATCTGTTTTAACTGAGTCTGTATCTGAAAAGAGTGCATAAAATCAAAGCTTCACATACAAATTAGCTTCATGTAATAAAGAAATATATAATGATGCTATGAAGACAAACATGCACTTATAATAAACTAGAGGCCTATGTTCTACTGGCTGGGTTTGTGTGGTCAACATCACTGTTTTCGAAAAGAACCAACCCCTTATGGATTCTGAATACTCATTTTTTCATAAAGGCCCATAATCTTATCATTTCAAGGTTTTTTGAAAGGAACCAAGCTCTAATGGATATCAAAATACTGTACAAGTTTCATCAAGATACAATCAAAACTGAAGACTGTATCTTGTTAACCAGCAACTGCTTACTGACACACTGATTTTTTTACTATCAAGGCCCATAATCTAGGCATGCATGGGCGGATCTGGCTGGTTTTCAAAAGGAACCAAGCTCTTATGGATATGTAGATACTGTTCAAGTTCCATCGAGATACAATCAAAACTGAAGGCTGTATCATGTTAACGAGCAACTGCTTACTGACACACTGATTTTTTATACTATCAAGGCCCATAATCTAGGCATGCATGGGCGGATCTGGCTGGTTTTCAAAAGGAACTGAGCTCTTATGGATATGTAAATACTGTACAAGTTTCATCAAGATACAATCAAAACTGAAGGCTGTATCATGTTAAAGAGGAATTGTTTACAGACGCACGGAGGCACATACTACGTACACACTACCATCGCATAAGACTAAATGACTAAACAATAAACCAGTCCATTAGTTGAATAATTAAATTATATGATTTGTAATGTTCAGTCAACATTTAATGTATTGCACAAGCTCATGGTTGTTTAACATGTTAAACTTGTTAGGAATTAAATATCCAGTTAATAAACATATTATTCTTTGGGTTTAATTGCGGTAACGTTTGTTATTCAAATTAAATGACGCAACATGTTCAAATGGTCAATTCAGCCCATTTCTAAATTTACCATTACCTGGTATGTTTGAATTGTGTTGACCAGGTGGATGAGGTTAATGGAGCAATGGATGATAAAGGAACTGATTCAGAAAATTTATTGAAATTAATTCTTCTTGTATATTTATGTTTTTTCCCATTAATGATTTTTAAAAAAAACATAATTTCATTGCTTTTAAAGTATAAGCATGACAGCAAAAACAAATACTATAAATAAGCATATATATGAGAGACTGTCCAAATTTCATTAATCTGCACATTTGTAGAATTCATCATGAAAAATGGGCACATAATATTTGTTCTTTCTGAAGTTAACTGTATTACAAAAATTGTAATCAGATTTTGACTAGATTATGTACTGAACACATATGCCATGTAATAAAATAAAACTATGCCCTACATTCCTGTTTCAGTTCTTGTTTGGAGCACACCCAATATCAATGCAAAAGGTGCATCGCACATTTTTGTTCAAGATACATGTTTACAAGCGGCGCCATGTATAAGGCATTTTGAATAAAAAAAAATTTCCTTTTGTAAGTAAATGATTGAACACATCAATGAAATGACATACAGAATTATCATATCAACATTACAACAAGTTTATAATACTACTTGTTTTCCTACCACAGATTCTTCATGTTCTTTATGAAAAAGAAATTAAGAAAGTAGTGTTCATACATTTTGAATTTTTAATCCAGTGTTCTTTCTTACAATGAATGTAGTCAAATTATGTAGGGTTGAAGTATGTAGTTGCATTGAAAACATGAGAAAAGTAATGGGACATAAATCATTCAAAAAATTGTGTGCCTATGACAATCCTTTAAAAGAAAGAAGTTTGGAAGAAATTTATATACATAGAAAAAACATGATTATTTCATTTGTAGTACCGGTAATTCTTTTGCAAGGCCCAGAATCACGCAATGCATATCATTTGGTAAACAACACATTTTTCAGGCATGTGGGAAAAGGCTGTGACCTGTACTTTTGTTTTTAAACTAATATACGATACATTTAAGGAGGTTGCAATTATAAGTAACTTCTACTTCAATGAAATCGGCTCGGGTTCATATAAATCAGAAAAAGAAAGATACAGAAATCGAAATGTTATATACTTAATACTCTGTGTACAGCACTGATGATGATTGAATAACTGGTTATATACAAAACATTCCATATAATTTACATTGCATCAGGGACCCACCATCATCTTCAGTTTAAGGGGTTTCATGCGCTGCAGATCCTTGACGTGTGCAAGCTGCTATTGCCCTTCTCTCCATTTCTATCTCATTGGCTGCAGGCTGAAATTTTTTAGTCTGCTTAGCACATCATAGCCACTTGGCAGAAGGTGGAATGAATTAATATTAACTTCAGTTATTATTATATGCAGTTATGACAGTATACTATCCAATGTTCTTCTATTACTTTTGATGAAAGGTTCTCTTCAAAGGACAAAAATGATAATCACAATTCTAATTGAAAAATATTTGTAAGTCATTACATGTATGTGTACCTTTTTTTCTCACAACAAGAAGTCTGCACAGTTCAAACATTTATACGTTCTTAATGTTGTTACTTGGGATGCCTCCTAGGATGGCTCAAGGCACCTGCAGAGAAACAATACTTGTCAGATAGAATATGCATTCATATAAAACATTGGTTTATACACTCTTTTTTTATCTCACTATTTGGACCAGATATAATACCATAGTTTTATGATAAACATTAGGTTTATCTTTAAAGATCTTCCAACATATATTTATCCATATAAAGCACATAAACAAGGCAACCTGAAACTTAAGGATTTGATAAGAAATCCTCAAGTTTGTAAGCAGACAAAGTTAATTTGGCAATATTTGGACACATTGGTTAGAGTCTCATTGTCAATTAATGAAATAAACAAATGTATGGAATAAAAATACTCTGTCAATCAGACAACAGGTGGGATTTTTCTTGTTGCTTGTGAAAAAATACAAAATACTTAACTGTTGTTTAATGAAATACCTTCTTTTTCATCAGAGGATTGATAATTATAAATCTAAGACAATGTTAAACATTGCATTATCACTAGTGTACGAGAATGATAAAATATATGCTATATTTCAAGCAACTCCAGTTATACCCCATCCCCTAAAGATCAGCCAGTGTTATATACTAGTACCTCTTCTTGACTTTAAGCTGAGAACAGTCATTAACTTTTTTTTCCTTTTCTTCTTTATGCAACAAAGTTTAAAATAAAATTAAGTGCACATTACACATCATTACAAAATATTTGAATTAGCTTGACACATCTACTCTAGCTGTTAAATAGATACATGTGGTTTACTTGTAACATTTTTGCTACCAGTAATAATCAAATATATTATCAGCTTTGACAGGTTATAATTTTCACCTACTGTAAAACCATTTTCAATTTTGTGTGGTATGAATCTCATTCATAATCCCTTGTATTTCCCACGTTTTTACAAATGCATCTAAATCCCATCGGAAAACATCCTCTTGTATACATTGATCGTATACTGAGGGCAATATACCAGTACTATTTTGCAAATATGTTGGTCAGTCAATAACAGTTGATTTGCACTACATCTGAGTGCAATTATTGTTTGTATCAGAATTTTAGGTTTTTATTTTTGTCTTCTTTGATCCAACAATCTGATCAATTCATCAAAAAATGAAAAAAGAAAGATTGAATTAATGCAAGCCATTTAAGTTCAAATTCTATGGAGATTAATTCTGTTACTACTATATATTTTAATGTTTAAAGTAACACTCTTATTCAAAATCAATACAAACGCATGTATAAACAAAAATAAAGTCTAAGTGATAAATCTTTATCTTCTTTCTAAATAATGCATTTATGGTGAATGCTAAAGATTAACTGTGATCTACTATGGTCTCATTGAAATACTGTGATTTCTGCACCTTTCTGTTAATTAAACTTGGTACTTTATACATGAAAACCATAGATTTAAACATTTTTTCATACATTTGGTATATAAAAACAATTGTACCAATTGTGATAAATCTTATTCGGGAGAAAGAGTGTGCCTAGTTTATCATGCAGATTTTTTTTCAAAAGTTTACAAGCAAACTTAAGAGAAAAACATACAAGTACTTTACATAAATGATAAGCATTCTTAGGATAGCAGTAAGCCAGTTACTATCCTCACAAGAGACAATGCTCATCAAGGAATATAAATGCATAGGAGTGATTCAATAAAGTTAGCAACCATCTTTGATTTTGTCAAATCAAATATAGAAATCTCACTTTCAGATAGCTTTGAACATAACTGTAAACGAGAAGTTGAGCTAGACACAGGAAAGGACAGTGCGATTTTAATTTTTTTCACTCTCGGGGGCATAAAAAATACACCTCAGAAATCAGTGAGATAAATTGGTTTTACTTTAACTTACCCATAAGAACTCGATCAGGCCAAAGAACATTTGGATTCCTCTTCACAAAGAATGGTGGGAATGAAAGATGGTGTGTACTGTCCCTTCTGATGCACTGTATACAGGAATGATACATGTCTATTTATCATTGTTATCACTAACTACATGAAACATGGCTTGAAACGGGCCAATTTCAGCACAATTAAGAGAAAATAAATAATATTTATATGACCATAGAAAAATTGTTTGTATTTTGAAAGTCATTTTGAAACTCATATTCTTCACAAAATTGCAGTGTCCATTCATTTTCACTTAAGGCTTGATGGGATAAAATAGTTTTGAAACTATACCATTGAATTGCTTTCAATATTTTGGCTTTCCATGTCAAATATTTATTGTTATCATAGATGCAAATAAGTCATTGCCTTAACACAAAAGTAAGTACCTAAACAAGTAAATAATCAATTGAAAAGAACTCATATTGATAATTGGCTCCAAATGTAATCTTCTGTAAAAATCAACCTTGCCTTTGTGAGCATATCCCTGGATCTTTCCTGTGATGTTCCATCCTGAACATACTTTGGCTTTCACCATTCTGGAAATGCGGACAATGGGCCTGTAACAATTCAAAACAAAATTTTACAACTATAATATTAAATTGGGGTGGGGCATCATTTCAAGATCTGTTCAAAGACACAATTAAATCAGTGCCTGAATGTACAACAAGGCAATCCAAAGGACAGCTATATCCCCTGCAAATAACATTCTCGGATATCTGAACATAACGATATTTGTTATTCATATTGTGTGTACTAAGTGTAGGACCTTTAAATGTTAGATGTGACCTTGACCATTGAGTTATGGACACAGGTCAAGGTCACTGCAAATCATCCCAATGAGGACACATTTCTACCAGGTAATATGGTAATCCATTCCTGCAAGTTATACTCCAGACACGAGCATGTGTACTATGGCCTTTAAATGTCAGATGTGACCTTGAACATTGAGGTTTGGACCTGGGTCAAGGTCACTCCACATCATCTCAATGACAACATTTGTAAAAAGTTATATGGTACCCATCAATGCATTTGAAATATGGACCCTGATCAAGTTCACTGCACATCGTCTCAATAAGGACAACATTTGTACAAAGGAAAATGGTAATCCATTAATGCATAAGTAAGTTAAAGCCCGGACACGAAATGTTATGGACAGACAGACGAAATGCATTCCTATAATCCTCTCCCCACTCTGTTGCGGGGGAATAAAATCAGAAACTTTTTAACAATCATCATTCAATGTCCGTGGACTGGAGTTACAAATTCAAAAATATTACAACTTAAAGCTGCACTCTCACAAATTTACCGTTTTTACAACTTTTTTATTATTTGTCTTGGAATTAGCAAACTTTTGTGTCAATATCTGCAAACCAGTGATGAAAGACCGTTGGCAAAATGTCACATCGCAGATTTTCATATTTCCATTCCAAATTTAATGTTTTATGGCTTAGACGATTTAAAAAAATGCATAAACATCAATTTTGGAGAGGAAATATGAAAATCTGCCATCTGATCTTTTGTCATCAGTCTTTTATTACTGGTTTTCTGATATTTACGCCAAAAACTGCTCGTTCCAAGACAAAAATAAAAAAGTTGTCAAAACGTTCAATCTGTGAGAGTGCAGCTTTAAGTCAATTTACAAACTATCAAGGTACTGAGTATCAGTGAAAGTGGCTTAAACTTTGGCTTTCAAGGGGCTTTCTCACGTAAGAAAAGTAAGATGCTGGGTTTCAAATTTGGCCACGCGGGTTTGAACCCAGTCTCCTACACATTTTTTTTTATATCAAAGCGTTACACATTCTATTCGATAATTGTCCAGACATCAGATGGTCAAAAAACCCAGTAACTTCTCAAAAACAGCATAGAAATTTCCTTGTGAGCTACCATGAGGCAGACCATTTATAATGAAGATAAACCCAACAATTATGTCACATCACTGACACAAGCACAGTTTACCTGTTTAGAAATAGCACATAATGGGTTCCCAGTTAAAAAAAAGCATGGAATGATATGACCGTGCAAGTCATGTGATCATTTCATATCTTAAACTCAACTTTAAAGCATTGTAGCAATACATATAGCCCGGAATTAACATAACTGAGTTTTCCCATGCCGGTACAAATAAAAGGTGAATTTCAAGCTATTGAAATGCATGTAACAGTCCAATGACTCTATTGTTTCCAAAGTAACGTGTATATATTACAACGGTTTAATTTTGTTTGTACCGGAGGATTAGGTTGGGTAAACCAGAATAGCTATAATTCCGGGCTACAACTATTTGCTGTGACTTTCAGCAGAGTTGACCTTCACTGTGTCTATGTCGTGACTAGCCTTTCAGTATACTAACCAAATCTGTGATATTTATATATATAATATATGCAAATTATATAGATGAAAAGCATTCCTTTGGCTGCCATTTTAGAGCACCTGCTGACACTGTATAGAAACACCAAACCTAATTGTACCCAAAGACAAAGCAATAATAGTTCCCATAATTGGGTATTGGAACCATGAGTTCACTGGACCACTTTATTGACTTTTACAGCAGGGTATGTATTGATCTGTAATTCATTTTTTTTTCACAACAATATATAAAAGTTATGTAAATTCTAGACAATATTTTTAATTGTGTGCAATTGTATTATGCGGTGTCCCTTTAAAAGATTAATAGTTTCATATCTAAATCATGCTCCAGTAAGAGTACTTAATTCTTTTAGGTATTGGATTTGTATCAACGCTGTTAATAAAACAGTACTGTCATATAATGAATACCACTGACACCAAAATGTGTGATTTAGGTGTATAAAATAGTGTTTTTGTTTACTAAATATGTGTCTGTTTTGATGGATTTCTCCAACTGTTTGAACAAACTAGTTTGGTCGTTAGCTAGTGAAAAGGAGTATAAACATTGTTTCACTAAAAGCAATATATAGGTACCCTATGACTTGATATCAATATTATTCATGTTTGAAGTGTGTGTGGACATTTTTTTTAAAAAAGAAAAGATTACTATTACTATCTTTTGACTTTTCAATGTTATAACCCTAGAGGGTATTTAGCCTTTCTCGTATGCAAGGCTCACGCCTGTCATTTTTCGGCTGTGAATTTTAACAAATTCACAGACAGGCTGAAAAACAGACATTTTTTTCAAGTATTCTGTTTGTCATGTATAGTATACTATGAGAAATACGTCCCTCAAACTGTCTGAAGAGTGACAATATTAAATTTTTGAAAAAGATGATCACACAAGTTAAATTGCACCAGTCAATTGTAACAACAAATTCCCAGGTCTGGGGGGGGAAACCAATAACTGGTGCATTGCATGCCACTTCCATGAGACAGAATTGTCATATTCGGAGGCAATTGTGCAGAGACCATGAAAAATACCGTCATGTTTACATGTTGAAATTAGACTTGGAAGATAAACAACCCTGAATGCTTTATTTAACATGAACACCTTGAGACAACCACCTTATAAAATAGAAAAAAATAGAAAAAGATGTAGCAAAAGGCAGATGTGGTAAACAAGAGTCCAGGTGCAATACCCTAGCTCTTTTACAAAGAGACCCCTTAGTTCCTTCACGGGCTAGGTGTGAAGCACTGATACACAGGGTGCAACTTACCTAGACTAAACCAGTACTGAATACACTACTTTTTCAAGCACTACACTGCCAGGCACCAGACAAGGGAGCTACATGTACTTGTACCAACTTTTAAAGTATTTCAGTAAGAAGTGGCTTGGGAGTTTGAACCCTGACCTCCAACTCCTTAGGCGGACAACTTTACAACTGGGCATCGGAGACAGTTATAGATATCTACCGGCAGTATTTATTTACTGTGACAATTCACAAACATGTCTTTTTCATTTCTTAACTCCTGTGTACATGGTTGTAAACATCAGTTTTTTGGAGCATTTTAAATGTTTGACAACTATTTCCTCATGATAAATTTTATTTTGTCCCATTACATGACAAGCAACCAACAATGTGGCTCTTACTTCTAAATAGAAGATTCTGATGTTGGTGATGAAATTCACATACCGTGACGTCAACTTTCATATAACCTGTTCTAATAGCCCCACAATAACTTACTGAGATGAAAAGAATTCAAACAGGAGTTATAGCAGGGCAGCTTAAAGAATAATTATGACATTACTGGTTGACCATACGTGGTATATTTCCAAACAGGGCACAAATACTGATCACCTACTAATTGTAACCAGCCCCCCCCCCCCCCCCCCCCCCAGGTCTGACTTTCGGTCCAGCCAACCCCGGGTAAAATCCCCGCCCTGCGGGGACAAACTGATGTTTAAACCCCGGCCAAATGCCCCCGCACCCCAGAGACTCTAAATAACGCCCAATCTCGGCTTAATATGGCCCTATGACAAAACCACCACGGTCACCTGGCCCTGCGGGGTCACCTGGAAAGTAAAAACACGGCCCTTTTCCCCGGTATACCCAAAGACCTGGGGGAACCGTGGTTACAATTGACTGGTGCATTATTTGATGAATACAGTTCATTAATTTCATCTTGTTTGTTGAGTACTTTTTAAAAAAAAAATGCCATTTAATGTAAATACGCTTAAAAATCATAATGTAGCACACGCGGGAATGACCTCAGAAGATTCATGTGCATTTTTGAGGTTTTGTGGTTATGTTAACTTCAAGATATTTATAAATATAAATAATCTTAACATTTGAATTGCAATTGTTCCAAAAAACATTTGAAACAATAAATAACTTGAGTGAGGCTTATGCACCAGTCAATTGTAACCATGCCCCCCCCCCTCCCTTTCTGGGGGATAGCGGGGATTTTGACTTTCAGCCCAGCCAACCCCAGCTAAAATCCCCGCCCTGCGGGCACAAACAGATGGTAAGATCCCCGCCAAATGCCCCTGTCCGCCAGGGACCCTAGGTATATTTAAAGCGAAGACAAAACCACCTCATTCACCCGGCACTGTGGGGCCACCTGAAAGGTAAAAACATGGCCCACTTCCCCAGCTATCCCTGGTATATACCCCACCCACACCCCCGGACCTAGGGGGGCCGTGGTTACAATTGACTGGTGCATTACAGTAGTGTTTATTCAAAATAGCATCGGTAATATTTATAATTGTATTACCATGCAAGGAAACAGTATATGTGCCCTCCATAGCATAATTTTAATGGTGTTTTTCTTTCCATAATATGAACGATTTTTTTACATAAAAAAATATTAGGACGGGAATCTGTTGTCACATTAACCAAAGATGTTTCATACGAAGTTTTAACTTACAACAAAAAAGATAAGTGTGAAAAAACACTTAAAAAGTGTACGGATTTGTATCCTTAGCCTATATGTAGTCAAAGTAAAAACATAAAAAGAACTAACAAATATTGAAATAAAAAACATCAATTATTATTTTGGAATTGGATCGATGCCATTTTCACCGTTGGCTACGACGCTAAACTCAATTGAACAAAGTATTTAAATTACACACATTTAACACCACTTATCTTCTCATGATTTCATACAAACATGCAACCAAGTATGCGTAAGTCTCGTTACCGGCAACACATTTCCTTCTTCTAGGCAGCCATTTTTGTTACAGTCAGCATCACGGTAGTGTAGCACCGCGCATGCCCACACCACGTGACTATTTTAATATTCCATATATGGTAAAAACCGAAAAACTTACCACAGCCTAGTGATTCTAAGTATTTTTCCCTGTATTCCACATTTATACATTTTCAGCCATAGGGCATTTCTATAAATAGTATCAAAACATTTCATCATATCAACATATATAACATAAAGCCTTTTGTTTTCAAACAAATAATTTTGAATAAGAGATAACAATATAAATATAGCATCAGTGGTAGAGCGCCCTTTTCTGAATCCGAATTGGGCATCCGAAATAATATCATGTTGTTCACAAAACTTTTCAACACGCTTATTTATAACAGTGGTAAATAATTTCGATAAACAACTAACTAAAGTAATTCCCCTATAATTATTTACATCAGAATATGATCCTTTTTTATGTAAGGGGATTATAATCCCTTCAGTCCATTGTTCGGGAAAATAACCCGAATTTAATATATTGTTAAACAAATCACATAGATGTGATGCTAAAATGTCTATAGTTTCAATAAAATATTCATTCAACATATTATCAGTACCATAGGCTTTACAACGTTTTAATGCCTTAGTAGCATTTATTATTTCTTGTACAGATATTGCCTCGTCAAGTTCTGGAAAACTATTATTTGGTGCATTAAAATCATAATTAATATTAAAATCCTCTGCGTCATGATTAAGGCTGCCAAAGACAGAGGTACTAAGATTTGCGAAATATTCTCGAAAATTATCGAGTGGAATTTTATTTGAATTGTTTGTAGTTTTAGACTTAAAATATTTCCAGAATTCTCTAGGCTTACTCTTTCTCAAATTTTCAATATCTTCCATTCTCTTTCTATAATCAATATTCTTTCTCTTACGAACTATATTCTTGTACTGTTTTTTCGCATTACATAATAACAATCTATTTGCATCTGACCTATCAGTATTAAAAATTCTAAGAGCATCTAAATACAAATCACGTGCTACAGTACAATCATGATCGAACCAATTCTTATTGTTATGGGTATAATTCTCAAAATATACATGATCTGAATAAAAACATTCTTTTGAAAACAATGGTTCAGCTACACTCTGAATAGTGTTTGTGAAGGAATGTAGCATATTGTTAACTGCGTCTCTGTTTGAGCAATCAACATTATGAAAAATATTATTGAAAACAGGTAAATTAGAAATAATCCTGGAGCGAAATTGCTCCCGAAAAGAGACATCCCACGCAAGTATTCGGATACCAAAATGGGTATTCGAATATTCGTAATAAAATTTCAATGAAATAGCTTAGCAGAGACATAGCAATTGTTATAAAACTTTTCAGATGAAATATTTCAGGTGATCAACAGTGTCTGTCGCGAAGCGGGTATGTGTCACAAATCGTCTGCTAATTGGGTGTTTGCACAAGGCGTGATATTGTGTCCTTGTGCAGCACCCTGTATAGTTCTATGACCTTGTTTACAATGACAAGTGTTGTTTTACAGTTTACAGTTTTATTTTACTCTCATCACATATTACAAGTATGTGTTTTGAGGTGACATGTATAATACAATATGTATCTAAACATGTGTTGTATAACAAAACAGTTTCTATAAGTAACCAGGCTGTATGGTTAGAAGTTAAACTAACAAAACAAGTGTACTAAGTACAAATAAATATAGACTACATGTATAGACAACAAAACAGCATAAGTACAGTGTTAATCATTACGACTAGTAAGCTATTAAATATTAGATATTATTGCCAGGTGGGTTTTTGAAAGTTTTACAAACAATTTTTAGGTATTTGCTAAGGTTATCTATCTTATGAGGATCATTTTCACACATAATATTCTTGAATGTAAGTATATTCACATTTTGCATATTTATAGTAGGCAAGTACATTTTTCTAGCATTCATAAAATAAGGACAACGAAGAAGATAATGGAATTCATCGCCAATTTCATTACAAGTGCATAAATTACATTTTCTATCATTTCTATCAATGCCAAGCCATCTACCCTTTTCAATTGGCAGGTGGTTGTTACATAGTCTGAAATCTACAAGAGGTTGCATGAGGTTATCATGTACATTAATATAACAATTTTCAAGCCTAAATTCAGACTTATATATTCTATAATTAATACATTTGGATGAACTAACAATATCACTGTTCCAGTTCTGTCTGTACTGGTCTTTTAATGAAGTTTCAACTAAGTTTAACAAAGCATATTTAGATCCTGGAAAGTATTGACTTTGCCATATATAACTCAGACCACAAGCATCAAGTATCGATTTAACATTGCTAAACCATCCATACTGATGGCCATTAACAGAGAAATCTTTGTACAAGTATTTATACAAAACAGATGACAAATTGTAATTGTAATGAGTTAGTTTATACCAAAAACCTATTATACGTTTTTTTAACATAATGCTTAATGGGTATCGACCAAGATCACCATATAACATAATGTGTGGTGTACTTTTTTTAACATTCAAAATATGCTTCAAAAAGTCTGTATGGACTTTTTCTATAAGGTTTAGATCACCGTAGCCCCACACTTCACATGAATAAAGTAATATTGGTACAACAGTATTGTCAAATAGTTTAAGTTGACAGTCTATAGGCAAACATAAATTTCTTATCTTAACATACAAACAGTATAAGGCTTTTCTAGCTTGTTCTACAACATGCTTTTTACAATTAACTAAATGTCTATTTTTAGAGAATGTAACACCCAGGTATTTAAATGTATCTACGACCTCAAACTGCTTATTATTTATAATAATATTTCTATTTCGTCTTGGTTTATCTCAAAACACCATTACTTTTGTTTTTTGAACATTAATATCTAGTTTCCATATATTACAATAGTCATCAAAATTCTTTAATGTACATATCAACTCTTGCTCAGATTTTGCAAATATTACAGTATCATCAGCATACAATAGAACTATTAATTTTAGGTATATATCTAAGTCAACATCAGTAATGTCAATACATGGTGTGCTTTTGTTCAACATATAGTTTTCTAGGTCATTTAAAAACAAGGAAAATAGTATCGGTGATAGATTCTCACCCTGTCTAACACCGTTACAGCATTGGAAATATTTTGTGGTAGTATTATTTAATAACAAGCATGATTTTATGTTGCTATACATATTTTTTATTACATTAAACATTTTCCCATTAATATTATACTTTAACAACTTTGCCCAGACGCCAGCTCTCCATACAGAGTCGAAAGCTTTTCTAAAATCAACAAAGGCACAGAACAATTTTGATTTCTTATGTTTACAATATTCTGATAACAAGTGCAATATAAATATATTATCAATAGTGCTATGATTTTTTCGAAATCCAGCTTGGTTTTTTAACAGTAATTCATTTTCTTCCAGGAAATTTGTCAGTCTATTATTCAGTATAGCAGTAAACACTTTGCCAAGACAACTCAAAATTGTAATCGGTCTATAATTTTCCGGAGACTGCATGTCCCCTTTATTTTTATAGATTGGTAATATAACACCAACAAGCCAGGATTCTGGTAAGATACCAGTTTGTAAAACAACATTGAACAAATTAACATAGATATCAAGAAAAATGTCACATGATGATTTAATATATTCATTAGCTATCTGGTCTAAACCACAAGCTTTATCATTTTTAAGGTTCTTGACAGCTTTTGCAACTTCAGCTCTAGTAATGTCATTGTCAAGACTATGTAAAACAGTAACATCTGGGAAATCTGCAATAGGGTCTTCCATAACATCATCGTTTGCAGAGTTCAAATTTTCAAAAAAGTTAAGAAATATTTCTTCATTAACACATGAGCTTTTAGACTTATCATTCAAACTATTCACATATTTCCAATAATCTTTAGGTGATTTACTATACATATTTCTAATGTCTTTTTTGAATTTACGTTTATAATTAACAACAGCAGTTCTAATAGTTTTCTTATATAATTTACTTGAATTCAATAGACTTTGCTTATTAGCATCTGTTTTACAAGACTTAAACATCCTTTTACATCTATGGAATTCTCTACGAGCATTACAGCAATTATTATCAAACCATTTCTTCTTTGTGTACTTCTTGGGTGTCTTTTTAGAGGTCATCTTTTTAACACCAAAAGTAGTTTTGGCAGATACAGTAAGAACAGAACCAATTTTTGAAACAATATTGTTTATCTTTTCTTTGTCAAATGTAGTGTCAGTTGAGTTCAATATATTTCTAATTTCATCTAATTCCTGGATATCTAAATTAGCTATAAAATCATTACATTTTTCATTTTGCCAACGTCTTACTCTCTCAGTATCATTTTCCTCAATTACTACTTCAACATTAGCTGATTTACATTGAAAAACAACAGCACAGTGAACGTCTGAAAGCAACGGACAGAATTCAGAAATTTCAAATGAATCAAACAGTTTTAAACAGTGCTTTGAGACAACTACGTAATCTACTACAGATGCATTTTTGCAGGTATATCTACCGACATCTTTGTCAGAAAAAGCTCTTCCATTCAATATTAGAAAATCATTATTTTTGCAAAATTCCACTAGGTTAGACCCTAATCTATTAACAACCAAGTCTTTCGAAGAGCGGCTTACAGACATATTGGAAGCAATTAGTAACTGTGAAATATTATCATCAAATACTTCATTAGGATTAATGTCAACTTGCTCAAAAATGAAATTATCAACAGTAGTAATATCAGATTGTAACCCTGTTCGTGCATTGAAATCTCCAAGTAATACAACATTATTATATGTGGTACTGTAAGTTTCAATTTCTTGATAAAAATCTTCATATATTTCTCTAGAGAAATATTTTGAATTATCTGGAGGCACATAGACTATGCCAAAGTAAACATCTTCATCAGTATTAAGTGCAGAGCATTCTATCTTAAACCACTGTATGTATTCACAATTATTATCAATAGACTTGAATTTCGGCAGAATACTATCTTTAATAAAAACACCGATTCCTCCAGATTTCTTATGTACTTTCTGAGTTCTATTTTTGGCAAAAAATGTAAAGTTATCTACCTTGATTTTATCAAAATTATCTAGTTTCGTTTCAGTGCAGGCAAAAATATCAAAATTTGACAAATATGAACACAATTCAGGAATTTCTAGTTTAGGCTTGAGCCCACAGACATTTAAACATGAAAATGATAGTCTTTGTTGATTCGAGGGGTCGTCACCATGGCAATCCTACAGGCGGGTACTGTGTTGTTCCTGGCGCGGGGGTTCTGGTACAGGCAGCTGGTCGGGTCGGACTGGGACTCCGTTCACAAAGATGCGGTCCTTTACAAGGGTGGCCTTCTGGTGGTTCTGCTTCAACTGTCGCAGGACGGGGTACAGTTGTCTCCTTTTCTCCTCGACCTCTTCTGGAAACTGTTCCCTTATACCAAACTGTTTCCCTTTCAACTTGTACGAAGATTTCCTTACAAGTTCACGCTCTTTGAAGAGACTAAATTTGGCAACAATTGGTCTTGGTCCATTATGTCCTTTCTTTTGCGGTGCCAGTCTGTGCACTCTTTCAAACTGAATATCTCTTATCCCCAGATGTTCTGAAAGGAACCCGTTCAATTCGTGTTCAGTGTCTTCAAACTTGCGACCGTCTGCAGTGCGCTTAACATTTTCAGGAATGTTTGTAAAGATGAGATTATCACGCATGCTTCTGCATTTCAAGTCAATCAAGTCCTCCTTGAGGGATTTATTTATAATGCTCATGTCACTTAGTGTATGGCGAAGTTCTTCATTTATTTCCTTCATTCGCTGTAAATCAGTTTCTGTTTTCGATATTCTGGCAGAATCTACGTTGTTGTTTTGGATAACTTGGTCATATTTGTCACTGAGAAATGATACAGACTGTGTAAGTTCAACTGTAGTACCTTCAGATTTCTTCAGTCGTTCATCGATGTCAATTACTTTGGCTGACAGTGTAGACATTTGCGATTCAATCTTGTCAAGTTTTTCTAGCTTGTCTAGCTTAGCAAGTCCTTTTTCCATGGCAGTGAGTTTGCCCATCATAGCGTCATAGGCCTCAGTAGGTAACATCACAAAGTCTTTGTTTCTTGTCGATTGAACTTTCCCAGTGTCAAGATCCAGATATGAGAGCTCTCCATCAACGGAGGAGTCCGACCCCATCGCTGCCCGAGGACGCTTGGGTAATCTTGAAGTCCCTAGGGTGCTGGTGAGAGTAGCTGTACTTGTGGTGGTTTCTTCCGGATCCATATCTGAAAAAGACTGCACAAGCAAAGAAACCGAGCAAAACAACAATGATTAAGTAAATGAATAAATGGCCAACTACAGAGATGCAGTCACATATATAATTTTAGCTAATTTAGGTAGTATGTGAATATTTGGCTCGAGAATTCTAGTACTTGTTGGCAGCTTCAGCAAGACGAGCTTTGTCACTGACTGAACTCAAACGTAAGCTTAATAACTAACATTCAAACAGGATGTAGGTGGGTTGTTTGAGCTTAATCAGTTAAATAATAGCAAATATAAGTAACTTATCTGATAATAATTTGTCCGAATACACGTTGTTTGAAATTAACTCCAAAGAAAAACTAGCAACAAGAAAATAGAAACTATGGCACCAAAGAAAATCTAGCCGAAAGAAAATTTCTGTCTGCTCAAGCGAGATGCGCGATTTTGGTCAATGACGGGGTGTGTTCAGTCACCCGTAACTAAGTGTACAGTGATGTATTATAATGTGTATTGTCTAATTTTAGTACATGAAACCAATAATGGCGAACACAAACTGGTCCAAATGCCAATATAGATTAACAAGGGTTGAACTTCTTTTTGGAATTTTGTCTTGAATAATTACCAGAATGTCAAACAAATGTCCGCAAATTAACCGACGAATACTGTTAGTAATTTTGAAACAAAAATTTAAAGCCGAAATAGTCTTATAAATGTAGAATTTAGGAAAAATATAAGAGCCAAATAAACACAACTAACCTCTACAGCCTGGTTTTCCCGCCCGTCTCAGATCTTTTATGATCATCTTTTATGATCTCAGATGTGCTTAATTGACACTAATTGGCACTAGTTGATATTAAACGGATTGATCATTAATCCGTAGGAATTGATCGTCCAATCACAAGATAAGGGTCGTGCAATTAAAGCTATTAATGACCAATCGTATTTTTGATGAATATGCATGAAGAAATTATTGCTATCTGAACAATAAATACAAAAACAAATTTGTTTATCTTTTCACTTTTCAATCAAATTTCCATCATTTTGCATCTTGTAATTTATTTTCATACGATATGTAAACATGTTTAGTTTATTGATAAATAAAAACGTACACGCATGTAAATAAAGGAAAATCAGATCGTCTTTTTGTCGTCTTATCTTTTCCGCAATTATATCCTTCATTACAAAACTCCGCAGAAATTGTAGGTATTGCATTAAATCAAACAATGTAATGAAATCAAATTACAATCGACTATCAAATAATCAAAGCGCCATTTAACATGAAACCTGCTGATAAATAACAAACTCGAAAGCACGTGGCAGTAACCAAGCAACCACCTCGGCCGAAGTGACTATCAAATTCGCGAGGTGATTATGTTGTATTCATTATGAGTTTTATGACGTAAAATGAGTTGTTTAGCTTTGATTATACATTATAAGTTATTAAGACTGAAAAAGAATGTATGAAAAAGTGAAATTGCCATATGACGAATTATAAATTAAGTGGACAATTATGTCAAATAACAGAAGGTGGGTGACATATAATAGGTAATTTACTTATTATGGAAACAATTTGATACGAGTATCCGGATAGTATTCGAATACTTGATACGAATATATTGATAATAACCTAAAATGGCGTCCGCAAATAGAAATTGTTTGCAAAAAAATCAACTGTAAAATCTCACTTTTGAAACGTCTATTGTTCTACCTCAATGATGAGATGAAACGATTGTTTTACAATGCATATATCCTTCCAATTTTAGATTATTGTTGTCATATTTGGGGCAAAGGAAACTCAAGTTACTTACATAAAGTTAAATCCTTGCAAAATAGGGCTGCAAAAATCATTCTTAAAATTCCTAAACGATCATCTTCAAACGGATTGTTACAAGAACTTCAGTGGCTAACGTTTACAGACAGGTGTAAATATCACTGTGCAACCCTTGTCTATAATACCCTTAATGGAAAGGCTCCGAGCTATATGTCTGAATTGCTAATCTTTGCAAATAATGAACACTATTCTCTAAGATCAACTTCAAAACAAGATTTAGTTTTGATACAAACACCGCGAACTAACTATTTCATGGATTCCTTTTCGTACTACAGTATGAAGGTTTGGAATACTATTCCGGATGAAATACGAAATGCGAAAAAGTTAAACACATTTAAGCATAATTATAAAGTGCACATCTTGAAATGTGCATATCATTAGTTTCAAAAAGGTATATCATCTTTTCATTATCTTAAAGATTGAAATAACTGTTGTTTTATAAATTGTTGTGTTTTATTGAGTGTCTGTCGGCGTGTACATGAAGTTTATTGAAATAATTGTTATGTTAATTAAACATGATTTGTATAGAATAATTATATTCAAAACATCAAAAGTTCTTGTATAGGAATGTATAAGTGCGATGCAGATGTTTTATGATTTACCAAATGCATTTTGTTTTTGTTTGTTTGTTTTTCTTCATAGAAGGCCACATTGTAAATATGATGTTGTTATGGTTGAACCTGTAATTATGTCAAAACGTGTTTATACCTTCTCTAAATAAAGATATTATTATTATTATTATTATTATTATTATTATTATTATTATTATTACTGGTCAGGCCCGACCTCAATGTCAATTTTGATGGCCATAGGTCCAGACATTGTTGAGTTATCACTCGGACAATTTTTCCGAATTTAAGGTCACTATGACCTTTGACCCGACACGGATTTCTGTTTTAATTAATGATATATTTAAACATAGCTGACGCAAAGGCGGCAGTTACGTATATATGTTGACAGGACCTGCGACGCCCTCACCATCCCCCCAAAATAAATCAAAACCAAAAATGATTTGAAACTGATCATTAATTACGAAAACTATAGCTGTTTGCATCAACGCCGGAGACGAGAGTTGTTTGCATCAACGATGGAGTGGAGAGGAGAGTTGTTTGCATCAACGATGGAGAGGAGAGGAGAGTTGTTTGCATCAACGCCGGAGACGAGAGTTGTTTGCATCAACGATGGAGAGGAGAGGATAGTTGTTTGCATCAACGCTGGAGACGAGAGTTGTTTGCATCAATGCTGGAGAGAAGAGGAGAGTTGTTTGCATCAACGCCGGAGACGAAAGTTGTTTGCATCAACGCTGGAGAGGAGAGGAGAGTTGTTTGCATCAACGCTGGAGAGGAGAGGAGAGTTGTTTGCATCAACGCTGGAGAGGAGAGGAGAGTTGTTTGCATGAATGCTGGAGACTAGAGTTGTTTGCATCAACGCTGGAGAGGAGACGAGATTTGTTAGCATCAACGCTGGAGACGAGAGTTGTTAGCATCAACGCTGGAGACGACAGTTGTTAGCATCAACGCTGGAGACGAGAGCTGTTAGCATCAACGCTGGGGCGGAGAGCTGTTTGCCTCAACGCCGGGGAGGAGAGCTGTTTGCCTCAACGCCGAGGAGGAGAGCTGTTAGCATCAACGCTGGAGACGAGAGCTGTTAGCATCAACGCTGGAGACGAGAGTTGTAAGCATCAACGCTGGAGACGAGAGTTGTTAGCATCAACGCTGGAGACGAGAGTTGTTTGAATCAACGCTGGAGACGAGAGTTGTTTGCATCAATGCTGGAGACGAGATTAGTTAGCATCAACGCTGGGACGAGAGTTGTTTGAATAAACGCTGGAGAAGAGAGTTGTTTGAATAAACGCTGGAGAAGAGAGTGGTTTGCATCAACGCTGGAGAAGAGAGTTGTTAGCATCAACGCTGGAGACGAGAGTTGTTTGCATCAACGATGGAGAGGAGAGGTGAGTTGTTTGCATCAACGCTGGAGACGAGAGTTGTTTGCATCAATGCTGGAGAGAAGAGGAGAGTTGTTTGCATCAACGCCGGAGACGAGAGTTGTTTGCATCAACGCTGGAGAGGAGAGTTGTTTGCATCAACGCTGGAGAGGAGAGGAGAGTTGTTTGCATCAACACTGGAGAGGAGAGGAGAGTTGTTTGCATTAACGCTGGAGACTAGAGTTGTTTGCATCAACTCTGGAGAGGAGACGAGATTTGTTAGCATCAACGCTGGAGACGAGAGTTGTTAGCATCAACGCTGGAGACGACAGTTGTTAGCATCAACGCTGGGGCGGAGAGCTGTTTGCCTCAACGCCGGGGAGGAGAGCTGTTTGCCTCAACGCCGAGGAGGAGAGCTGTTAGCATCAACGCTGGAGACGAGAGCTGTTAGCATCAACGCTGGAGACTAGAGTTGTTTGAATCAACGCTGGAGACGAGAGTTGTTTGCACCACTGCTGGAGACGAGATGAGTTAGCATCAACGCTGGAGACGAGAGTTGTTTGAATAAACGCTGGAGAAGAGAGTTGTTTGAATAAACGCTGGAGAAGAGAGTGGTTTGCATCAACGCTGGAGAAGAGAGTTGTTAGCATCAACGCTGGAGACGAGAGTTGTTTGAATCAACGCTGGAGACGTGAGTTGTTTGCATCAATGCTGAAGACGAGATTTGTGAGCATCAACGCTGGAGACGAGAGTTGTTAGCATCAACGCTGGAGACGAGAGTTGTTTGAATAAACGCTGGAGAAGAGAGTTGTTTGCATCAACGCTGGAGAGGAGAGTTGTTCGCATCAACGCCGGAGAGGAGAGTTGTTTGCATTACTGCTGACGCGCGTCCCCTCCCCCAAACTCAAAACGCATATAGTTTAAATACGATTAATTGGGACTGCATAATACAGTATCAGTAAATGCATAAGAATATGAATTTTATGAAAAGTAGCAGATCATGGTTTCAAATAACTACACTGTCATATGAATACATCCCCCAGATTACTCCATTTTTAGGCACTCATAAAGGTACAAATCATCATTTTATTGATTTAATGACATAAAAATCATCAAAATAAACAAAGTCATATTAAACATGAAAATACGCTGACACAAATATCAGTTACATTAATACAGTAAACATAAAATATCACAGGGTTTGTTACAAAGATATTTTTACTATAAATGATATTTTTTCAAAATATTTGGTGTACAGTTCAAAGACCGATCTATTTCGTTAATAAGTAAAATAGATAGGAAAAAATCAATAATTTATTTCTCAATGAATGGTTGTCTCACAACAACTTATGTCAGCCTTAATACTTATGGTGCATAGGTAATACATCCATGATTCTGGCATATCAATTTGGATCATACCTCTTAACATAGATATGCAAATATTCAAAGAAACTGTTATATTATTTTTTTGATCATCCTCACATTTATCAGTATTCTTAGAGACTAAAAAAGCAATTCATGTACTTCAAAAAAATACTTTTGATAAACAAAAAAATGTCAGACATACTAAATTACTAGTAAATTTAGCTTCATGGATTGCCATGTTGGAAGTACATATGTTGCGTTTTTAAAGTCCCTCAGTGTATAACCGAAGCATGTGAGAATACGAACGATTTATATTAATCATTCCTAAAATGCATTTTGAAATTTTGAGTTTTTCATGTTTTGTTTTGTTTTTTTATATCAATTTTCCAAAGATATTCAGCAGCATTACATAAGCTAAGAGACAGTCAGCATGGATATTCGGTCACAGTTTTTCATGAACTCAATAATGGAGCGTGACATGGAGTCATCTGGGTGGCTCTCACTTGCCACTACTGCCTTGCGACCAAACTCTTTGGCCTGAAAAATAAGAGAAAACAAAATGTTAAACACAAATCGGCGACTAAGTTTAGTTTAAACTTTATTTATTTTACCATGAAAATGAATAACGTTAAATTAAAAAATTGTCCCGCTTAGTGACCACAAACAAACTTGTTTGTGGGTTAAGCGCTAACCAGACAACCCGGGGGGGGGGCCTTGGTGAGAAGCGAGTAAGTTAACCACTACGCTAACCAGGCCACCCAGGGGGCCTTGGTGAGAAGCGAGTAAGTTAACCACTGCGCTAACCAGACAACCCGGGGGGCCTTGGTGAGAAGCGAGTAAGTTAACCACTGTGTTAACCAGACAACCCGGGGGGGGGCCATGGTGAGAAGCGAGTAAGTTAACCACTGCGCTAACCACACAACCCGGGGGGCCTTGGTGAGAAGCGAGTAAGTTAACCACTGCGCTAACCAGACAACCCGGGGGGCCTTGGTAAGAAGCGAGTAAGTTAACCACTACGCTAACCAGACAACCCGGGGGGGCCTTGGTGAGAAGCGAGTAAGTTAACCACTACGCTAACCAGACAACCCGGGGGGGGGGGTCTTGGTGAGAAGCGAGTAAGTTCACCACTGCGCTAACCAGACAACCCAGGGGGGTCTTGGTGAGAAGCGAGTAAGTTAACCACTGCGCTAACCAGGCCACCCCTTGGGGCCTTGGTGAGAAGCGAGTTAGTTAACCACTACGCTAACCAGACAACCCGGGGGGCCTTGGTGAGAAGCGAGTAAGTTAACCACTGCGCTAACCAGACAACCCAGGGGGCCTTGGTGAGAAGCAAGTAAGTTAACCACTGCGCTAACCAGACAACCCGGGGGGCCTTGGTGAAAAGCAAGTAAGTTAACCACTGCGCTAACCAGACAACCCAGGGGGCCTTGGTGAGAAGCAAGTAAGTTAACCACTGTGCTAACCAGACAACTCGGGGGGCCTTGGAGAGAAGCGAGTAAGTTAACCACTGTGCTAATCAGACAATCCAGGGCACTTTGGTGAAAAGTGAGTGTGTCAATCACTGCGCTAACCAGACAATCCAGGGGGGCTTGGTGAGAAGCGAGTAAGTTAACCACTGTGCTAATCAGACAACCCAGGGCACTTTGGTGAGAAGCTAGTGTGTCAATCACTGCGCTAATCAGACAGTTTGACCATCAGGACAAATATAAAAAACCATTATTGAGGTACACATGTAAGAAACAGAGGGTCAATGTCTAGACTTAAAGATGCCCTTTCTTTTTGTAATACACAGAAAACAAATAAATGTTTAATTTCATGTTTAGGTTGACATTACTAAAGCAAATGAAATCCATTTTAAGATAGTAAATGACTTTTATCACTATTTCAGATATTGCTAAACCAAAAAAGATTTTTTTTTTTAATTAAATTGTTTTTGTTTTTTTTAAAAAGTACAAACTGAAAGAGTGTGTAATTTATCTATATACTGACCATAGAAAAACAAATGTCACCAGAATACAAGACAGGTAACAAAATACTGGTGCCCCAATCAAAAGCCAATAAATTATATTATTAAATAAATTATACTTTCGCAAGTCCAAGGGCCCCAGCCCATGCCACAAAAAGGTTTGGAAAAACAAGGAATGACTTTGTATGTTGATTATCTTTCAGCGAAAAAAAAAGAGTATGACAAGAGCAAGACACACAGCAAACACTTGCTCTATCTTCAGGCTTTAATTATTTGCCATATAGCCCTTCCAATTGATTTCTGTATCACAATTATGCATGGACCTCAGTTTATGAACCCTTTCTACCTTGCTAATATCTGTGAGTACAAAGTACAGCATTGCAAGGCCGTGGCAAACCCTGGCCATATCTTCAGGTTGACGGTTAGGTTGGTGTTCCCGCATATCGTAGATAGAGTTGAGCACCTGAACAGCTTCCGCTTCTTGGGCCTCGTCTGAAATATGGAATTTTTAACAATCAGGGCTAACAAATACTTCTGATTCAGGAATAAGGCGACGACCTTTCTGGGGGGTTTTTATATAGGTTTTTGGTTAAAAAAAATAAATAATAATGTGTACTTTATTTTGTTTGTTTGAAAAGCTTTTTAATAAAGATAATTCAATGATAACAATAACGTTCTAATAAGCCTAATAAAAAATCTGCAATCTACCCAACATTTTTTGGACAAGATGTAACCCTAACTACATAATTGTGTTTCTTTGCCTAAGGTTATTTTCATGTAAAAACATTTGAAATTGGAATATATATTTGACAAGTAATTAGTTTCAAAACCATGGTCTTGAAATTTAAATGTAATTAAAATGTGAAATAATAAGATCATAAAGCCTTGTATAATGTTAGACCATAATAAAAAAGAGAAAAATTCCCCCAAAAGGTCTTAAACCATCAAGAACATGGAATTACGTATAAGATCAGGATCAACATGGGACAATTTCAAATAAGGCATTTGTTCATGAGCATGGGAAAATTCCATGATCAACATGGAAAAATTCCTAGTAAGGCCTTAGATCATGATGAACATGGGAATGTTCATAACAATGCCTTTGTTTATGAGCATGGGAAAATTCCATGATCAACAAAAAAATCCTGGTAAGGGTTCAGATCATGATGAATATGGGGAAATTAAAAAAAAAGCCTTTAATAGACCATTAAGAATATGGGGAAAATGTCAAAGATAATAATGATTTATATGGGACAACTCCAAAAAAAAACCTTTGTTCATGAGCATGAGAAATTCCATGATCAACATGGAAAAAAATCATAGTAATGGTTTAGGCCATGATGAACAAGGGAAAATTCACAAAAAGATCAGAAAAGGTTGAAAATGTAAAAGATCATGATTAACAAGGCCTTGGATTATAGGATTACAGGCAAATTCTAAATAAGGCAAGACCTCGAATCATAAGGAATATGACAATATTATATTGATAAAACCAGAAATCATATGAAATTTGCCAATGAAGTAATATTAGATGTCAAAAACATTTTTTTCTTCAAATTGTTGCTAAAAAAAATAAAAAATTAACAATTATTTTGTTTTAAAGACATAATTACAAGTACAATAAGATTCAAATGTAAACTTTGTAACAAAAAAAAATCTTTATGAACCTACCAAGGCTGTCCTCTTGTTCATCGAACATTTCCACAATAAGTGGCCCCACACCTTTTGGAGTGGGTGGGGTTCTCGTGCGCACCTTGACAATGTTGAATAGGTGGGAGTACCAGATATCTGTCACCTGAAAGCATCCAAATTTATATCAAAAATCAATGCTTCATTTTCACGTTGCTTAAAGTAGCCACTAATTTTGAACTTTTTCCTTGAAAGAAAAAAATCCTTCAGAAAAAAAACCTTAATCCTTTTTGTTTTAAAACAACCTGATAGTAAATTATGTACAGTATAATTATGTTACCGGTACTCATTATTTGCTCATTTTCATGAAGAAAAAAAAACTGCCATTCACACTTAAAGGGTTGCAACAGAGGTTGATGCCAAACAAACATAAAAAATAATCTGAAAAAACCCATATGATTTGTGTAAAGATAAAAAATATCAGTCTTTATAAAAAAAAATCCATTAATAGGTAAGTGGCCATAAATTACCCAATTAAAAAAGTGCCAGAATATTGCTCATATTTTTTTTTTATCAGTACACAAATCAAATGTTGTTTTTTTGTTTGATCATAAAAGTCAAATGAGTTAAACAGGATAATGCATTAAAATTTAAAAAGGATTTTTTGGAATCAACCTATATCATGTCCCTTTAAGAATTGTTAGAATCACAGTTACACTTACCTGTCTATAAAGTGTGTCAGCAATGTCCATTCTCCCTTGCCGGAAGAATACATTGCCCATGTGGAAATATCCGCCAGATGTACGGATATCATCCGTGCCAAACTCCTCGCTAGCGTGATATATCTGAAAAGATAATTATGCGTTGGTAAATACAACAAAAACACATACATTCTACCAGAGAAAAACATCACGCTTTAGTGCAATAACTGAAAAACTGCATATAAAAATAGATGCACATATTAAGTTATTGCATTAAGTTGACGAAATGTGCTTTTCATACTATGAGTTCATATACGGTAGTATTACAATCTCCATTACAGATTGCTAAATAAGCAAAGAGTCATTTCATTAGCAAAGTTATATAAACAGATTGAATTCTGATTTATGATTCTATTGACATAATTATATGACAAATAATTTCTTAAAATTTAGAGTTAAACCAATCATGGACATGACTTGTACATAGCTGTAATAAAAAGCTTTCCAGAGATTTTGAGAGCTGTCCAAGTAATTTCAAATATCAGTTTCTTTGAAAACAGTATAAGTCCACAATTCATATTGTTTCTTACATCATTAGCCAGCTGCCTTAGTGCTTCATCATATTCCCCCTTGGCAGCATAGAGCAGCCCTAAGTTTCTGTACAGTTTAGATTTGATGGCGTTGGAACATTCTGGGGTCTTCAGAACTGTCCACTGTGCCTGAGCTAGGTACTCCTCAGCCTGTTCAAGTCTTCCTAAGCCTGGAAAATAATGTAAGAAAACATTAGGGTGACGGCATTGAATTATTCTAGAGTCTGTAGAACAGTTGACTGTCTCCTCAGCCTTTAAAATTCTTACTAATCATCGAAATTAATGCAAGACAATTTAAGGCTGATGGCCTTGGAACATTCTGGGGACCTCAGATCCATTAACTGCCTCAGCTAGGAACACTAACCTGTTTAAAATTGATGGCAATGTGCCTGGGCTAGGTTGTATAAGTGTTTCAAACCATTATTGATCAAGATTGGTATAAATTGTTACACTATGTGTTTTCTTCTTCAGGAAATGAGGAGCAACAAATTTTGATTTTACAGACTGCATTTACCTCAGCATGTCTAAACTTCAGTCCTGTTACTAACTTGTTACATGCATTAACATTAAACTTCATAACTGTTAACACTGTTTACCATTATGCATGTATCTTAATACATATTGTCTTTTAAAACACACCGTAATTTATAACAATTAACCCTTTCCAACACATTTGAAAAAATATGCACAGCAATATGTTCGAGCCAACGAGGTTGGACTGTACAGTTGTAACTCGCTATATATGTCAAACTCTGTTATCTCGATGTACTGGTAATGTCAAACTTTTTTAATGTTTTAGGTTTAGTTATACATTTTTTGTATTTCGGTTATATCAACCGTTTGTTATCTTGAAGTATTTCCCAACAATTTTGATAAGGCGAATTTTGCCTGTAGTTAAACTAATTTCAAACAAAGATTATTTAAAACAACAACATTTCCAATGAAATACTTCTTTAACCCTTTTGCCGACAAAGTTGCAAAAATGCGACAGGCAGGGGCCACCTTCTAACACCTAGCAACATTCCTTTTTTAAATTTAACCCATTCGTTGTTGTACAGTCCAAAACATGTGATAGCCTTGGAGACTGCTGTTGTCAAATTATTACGACATAGAATAAAATAGTATGTACATATAACTATATATATTTGGCACCGAAAGGGTTAGACGCTATCTGAACTTACCTATGCTTGCCTCCCCTAGTATCAAATATGAGGGAACCAGCTCTATGCTTGCTAAGCCATGTACATCAATGGCAAACCTCAATGACTGCATTGCAGCTGGCACAGCCTGGTCATGTTTTCCCTCAAATAATAACTTCTGGCCTGTAGTTCTTGTTAAGTCTATCATGGTCCTCTGAAATGTCCAAGTAAAAAGATACCTTATTAAATTCTGAAACTCTTTCTGCTCAGCATTACCAGTTATAAAATATCTAAGAAGCTTCTATTTACTTTTAGCTCCTCTACATACAACTATATGGGTTACATTTAAAACTCAAATAATGCATGAAGTATGCCTTTGTTAATACACTATATTTGGAAAAGTCATCATCAATACTTTTAACAGTATCGTTTATCATTTAAAATTATATAATCAAATGGAATTAGAGTTTTAAAATCATATATACTTAAAAAATTCAACTGGTAATACTGAGTTTTGCATCTATCATTGCATTGTCGTTTGATTATTGTAATGTCTACAGTCTTTGATATAACAACATGAATTAAACATTTTCTTCGTAGAGAAGTGGCCACACCAGCTGCCGTTAGTTAATCCCGTGGTTATATAACCTAAACTAAAACAGCTATGAGGCTATGAATAGAGGTGGATCAATGAGGATATGGATTGAGGAACAAAAGGTTAAGATAGTTGAAGGAAAGGGTTAATTGAATAAATTTGATAAAATTCAGTCTGAACCTTTTTAGTTTCTAGCTGTCTTTCCCTGTTTTGTCTCTCCTCTTCTGAAGGGAGGAACGGGGCACTCTGTCGGAGCGGAATGAGGTTCTGACATATCTTCTCATGGATTCCAAGCCAGTCTGCTCTTTGGTGTTCAACACCACTGTAAAATGTAATTAATTGGATTGGATGAAAAGTTTACAACAGAAAGGAAAGTAATGCACTGGTAATTGTTTGCACAGCACGGTGGATGCATTGCAAGCATTTAAGGGACTTAAGACAGCCCATGATTTCCAACACCCAACCTTTGACTAATCTTGGTGCAAGTTCCTCTTGTGAGTTTTCATCTGGCTCATAAAGAGAAAAGTTTTGCTTAGAAAATCCTAACTGAAATAGTTAACAGTCTCCTAATATAGTAACCCAACTTCAAAAAGCCCAAAATAATAACTAATCAATATTTTATTAAAGAGAAAATATTTATGTACACTTCCAATATTTATTCAGGTTGGCCACACATTCTGAGGAAATGGCTTAATTCTTAGCTCTTATTATAGCTATATTGGAAAACTAATTATATTTAACAAATAGATCTTCCCGAATAGATTACTGCCTGTGCAGAGCCCTGGTCAGTCACTCAATGACACAAAAGGCCTTACGCTTGAAGTTTCTTTGAAACAATGTATAAGCTGCTATCGATATCTACATATGGCATGTAAATAAAACAGGATTTATTAAAATTCGCGAAAATATATTACTTACCAGTAATATGTCACTCTACATTTTGTGCATTGAATAAAAGCTGGTTTTTGACACAGTTCACAAAGAAGTTTAATCCCTTTAGGATTTGCTAATGGATTGAGAGTCATTTTTTCACTAGAACGCAGTTATTTCACGTATAATTTCTTCATGAACCTCTCATGATCGCCATTTATGTTTACACGGTTGCTAGTGAAGTTGCGCATGTGCAGTTAAAGTGGTTGGGAATAAAAGACTGGCCGGACCGACCAATTCCGGACGGCTCGTGCTAAACTGCTGACCAATTAGCTGACCATATAGGGATAGAAGAGATTTGCTGACGAATTGCTGACCATATAAACAAAGAAGGATTTTTATTTTTTAAGTTTTTCTGTTTGTTATGTTTGTTTTCAGTGCTTTAAATGTTTTAATGTTATATGAAAGAATTAATTGAATTGACGAATATTCTTTTTTGTTATTCCAAGAGCGTTTCGTTGCAGATAGATGTCTTTTTATCAGTAAAAGATAGAAAGAAAACTGTCTACATCCAGGCCACACCACGTGGAGGCGCTCTTACCATGGCCTATTTTTTTTGTGAATGAGCTAGTGAGTAGTGATTGATTGATTGATTGATTGTGTGAGTGAAAGAGTTATTGATAGTGAGTGATTGTTTGAATGAGTGTGCTAGTGAATAAGTGCAAGCGCAATTGCCTGAATAAAAGTCACCTAATATGTGTATAATACATGATAAATGTATCATAGTCCATTTTCAGTAACTTTTCAATATCGAGTTTTCCTATACGTTACATTGGTCAGCTAAGAATTTGGTCAGTAACTTTCCAATATCGAGTTTTCCTATACGTTACATTGGTCAGCTAAGAATTTGGTCAGTAACTTTCCAATATCGGGTTTCCTTATACGCTACATTGGTCAGCTAAGAATTTGGTCAGTAACTTTCCAATATCGGGTTTCCTTATACGCTACATTGGTCAGCTAAGAATTTGGTAACTTTCCAATATCGGGTTTCCTTCTAAGTTACATTGGTCAGCTATATTATAGTTTTGTGAAAAGGTGTGATAAGACGTGTTTCTGATCACGGATACTTTTTGGCATTTTCCAAAGTGAATATCTGGATTTACATTATAAAATTTATATGGATTTATTGATCTTGATTCACGGAATAGCTTTGTGATATTTTTATATAAAATTTCGTTGGAACTTATCTGTAAATAGCAGAAAACTCATTTTTTTTCTTGTTGGATATTAATCTGACAAGTGTTCACCGCAGAAAGAGTGCGGATTACAATCAGCAGTTTTCAATCAGTGTGGTGTTCAATTATGGCGGACAATAGCGAGTATAGCGAACCGTTAATCCCAGCAACGCATCTTTTGTTTGACGATGATATGACCATACCGCCAGCCGCAGGGGATCTCGACTTGACACAGGCGCCGAATATTGGGACCCAAACGGGCCCAACGGAGTTATGTATATCGGGAGCAAACAATTCTGGAACCAGTTTACCGGGTACCAAGGCATCTATATCCGGAACGGGCGCTTCCGGTTTGGTATCCATGGAAACCCACAACACACAATCGACAGAGAAAGAACCCCAATCCCAATCCCAATCCATTATCTCTGGGCCAGTCGTATCTAATACCCAGAAAAAAGGTAGAACACCACGTGCACCAAAGAGCAAACAAAAATCAACAGTGGACGCCAGTAGCGCACATCAAGCGCAACCAACCAAACCAAAATCTTCAAAGAAGCGGCGGCGGTCCGAACCAGAACCACCGTCCCCGGAACCCCCTGGCATTAATATTCACAGATGAAAACGTATCAGTGGTGGCAGCAATAAACAATCTTGCCAAGCAGATGAGAGTAAGTCTTGACAGTTTATCATCTAGAATATTGAAGCTTGAAACTAATCTCGAGTTAACGATTAAGACACACGTCCAGAATGCCATGTCTCCTGTTGTAAACAAACTTAGAAAGGAATTCAATGAGGAACTGAACCAATTAAAAAGTGACATGAATTCTCTACCAGTAAATAACGCTGTCCCCAAAGAAAGTGATCAAAAGAAAACTACTGGATTGGTTTTAAAGAACTTACCGGAACGTAGGGATGAAAATATCGTCAACAGCGTAAATACGTTCATCAAAGACGGCCTGAAATTAGATATTAAAATAAAAGATGCCGAGAGAAAGTGCTACCATGCTATAATTCATGGTCGCCTTTTAAGATTATTAAATTAATTCTTATAGAGTTATATTCTGTATAAATTACTTTAGATAAATAAAATAGTCTTTTTTTTGAGCTTTTTTAATGAAATTAATATTGTTTATTTTTTATATTTTTAGTAGCTCTTTTAATTAAATTAATATTGTTTATTTTTTTTATATGATTAACATTTTGCCTAAGTTGTACTTTTTAAAGTATGGCTTCTTTGTTTTAAATAAAGTAGTTAGGCGGTTTGATAGCAATTTAAGTTTAAAGATAAATTACGTTTCATGCTGTCATTTAATGGCATGCATTATCACTCAATTTGACTTCTTGGGTAATTTAATGTCTACAAATACTTTTATCAATAGAATACCTTTAAGTCGGATTTTAGCAGCTTTATGGCTGCCTTAGGGGCATGTTACCTAAACAAGAGGCGTGACATCCACGCGGGTCAAGGGACCCCACAGTGCAATAGTAATCGATCTATTGGTCACATGACCCGTGACCGATCAGGGAATCGATGGTGATTGGTTGTTGATTGGTATCAGCGCGCAGCTCTCGAAGATCTCCGTGTTGCAAACAATATAGTCACTTAACATTGATTCCCGAACGAAATAACATCTTCGTAATAAACTATTAACTGTGCTCTTTGTTGGATATTTTATATAGGCTTAAGACGGACTGTTGACTGAACTGCCCCCAACCTCTACAAGCAAAGCGAGTTTTCCCCAAAACAAGAACAATTCCCCCAAAGAAAAGCGAAAGAGTGAATTTCTAAACAAAGCGAGTAAATCACAAGTTATTGCGATAACGTTGACACTAAAATACAAGAAAATTAGCGGTTCAGCAAAAGCGTGCAAATCAATCCTCCGAATGCGGAATCGTTGTGGTCTCGTGCAACACAAAAGAGGACAAATATGAAATTATGAAGTGTAAGGCAACTCTCAAACAAAACGCTACATACAAAAACATTTATATAGAACATGACTTAACTCCGGAAGAAAGAAACTCTATTGCAAACCTGAAGACTATTGCCAAAGTTATTGGTAACGATAAACTATGTTAAAGGCAACCGACTAGTGCAGAGAACACACAATGAGGAATCGCGTGACGCTCACGAGTGGCAAGAAGTGCGGCACCGCCGAAAGACGTCCCCTCACCAGGTACGCACGAGATCTGGCAGGTCAGATCACAGACGCCGAGATGAAACCTTCACAAGACGTCATGATACCGACCGTACTTCGTATCGCCATGAGCATCAGTCGTCACGTGACCGACACGAGACGCGCCATCGCGACCATGCACGTGATACAAGCCGCCGCCACCAGGGATATCATGACGGTGAGGACCGAAGAAATTACACCCACGGTAACCAAGGTTACCAAGGTCGTCACAGAAATACTAGGTTTCATGCGGGTTTTGGAACACAAACGGTTTCAGTCGGAATGAAATGTCGGAAAATTATCAAATACGCAAAAATTGTATTGATCAATTAAATCTTGATATTGTATGTATAACAGAAACACATTTAAAGAACGATGAAATTTTAAACGTCGAAGGATATACATGGATTGGACATAATCGAACTAACTTACACAGAAGGGCACCAAAAGGAAGTGGAGGCATCGGTGTTCTTATTCGGAATACATTTTTAAATACATTTACTGTGAACAAGTTAAATGATGAACATGAAGGAATTTTATGGATATCAGTAACAAATAAAATAACTAAAGAACGACTTCGAATCGGTGTGTGTTACTTACCACCGGCAAACTCAACACGCAACATTCAAATAAACGAATTCTTAGAAACACTTCTTTCACAAGTATACGAGTATCAAAGGGACTCATTAGTTTCGATCGTCGGAGACTTTAACATTCGTGTCGGAAACAATGACGATTACATCGCTGGAGTTGACTGTATACCGGAAAGAGATATAATTGACTATCACATATTGCCATATTGCGATGCTTTCCTGGACTTTCTTCTTAGTGCTAATTTATGTATTTTAAACGGCAGAAATTGTATCAAAAATGATTATACAAGCATCTCAACAAAGGGTTGCGCAGTTGTCGACTATTGCCTAGTCCCATACGAACAGTTAAACCGTTATGAACATTTTAACGTAATAAGAGCAATATATCTTTTACAAAAAAGCACCGGTATAAACACACTAGACCGAATTACAATTCCCGACCATTCAGTGTTACAGTGGACTTTGTCTATGACAAATTTTAAGAATGTTAAGTGTTGTTAATGGCAAGTTAAACAAAAGCAAGATAATACACGATCGACAGAATATTCCAGAAGTTTTTATGAACAATCATGATATGTATGAACTTCTTAAGGAAAGGATAAACCTGCTAGAGGCCGACAGAGATACTTACCGACTAATTTGGCACCAACGGATAAAATTCCAAACTTTTATCCAGGAAATCACGAGCTTTAAATCCAGAGTATGAAAACACTGGACACTTGGTTAAATTGCCTAAGTATTTCGCCTGCGAATGTCCAACAATTAAAGCCATAATGAAACACAAAGTCCAGCTAAAAACAATATTTCACTTTATAAAACTATATGAGAACGCAAAACAGCACTAGACAAAATCCTTTAAATTTACAAATGGAATCACACTAATTACAGAAAAATAATGAAAAATACGACAATCTTTCGGAGTATATTTTGCAATGAACCTTTCACTATGAAAGTGATGTTGTTGACCAAGAAAATAAAATATATACTTACCAAACTTTACTCATTAGCAACAGTTTGCCTATGGTTGACTTATTATTCACAAAATAACTAAGAACATACAACAGATTAAAGAGAAATAATTTCTTAATTAAAATGACCGATGCCGATTTGGCAAACACCATTCTTTTGATCGTTCTTTGATGTAGTGCAGATAGTTTTTCACAGGTAATGAAGCTAACATTTAAAGCTACATTAACAATTAAAAATATTGCTTTCAAATAATTGTACTGTACATCGTAATTAAAACCGTGATATATTTCACATATTTTCAACAAACCAGTAAAAAACAACTCAATTCATTTCATTGAAATGCAATTCCCCCCCCCCCCAAAAAAAAAAAAAAAAAAAAAAAAAATCCGTCTATTCTTACACTATAAGGAGTATATAAAATAAATTTAACATAATGTCTTGAAAAATCTTAAATATCAAAACTTTTTTTTCATGTGTTTTCCTTCTTTGTCTATATGGTCAGCAACTCTCTTTTATTTCTATATGGTCAGCTAATCGGTCAGCAGTTTAGTATTGACCCTATTAAGGCGACCAGGGAAAAAATCATAATTTTGGTCAAAAATAGCTATATACTATGCATTTTTTATTTGTTTTACTTTATTTAAAGCCTATTGTATAATATCCCGAAGTTTGATTCCATAAAAACAGAAATAAGGAAATTCGATATTTCGTGTACCATCAGCATCCAAATTTTCAAGTACTGTATACAAAAATTTAACTTTCCGGAATATAACGGAAATTTTCGGGTATCTCCGTGCAATTATTCAGTATGGCGTTCATCTCTTACGGAAAGAGAATGGTAACTTGGTAAGTGTGTAAAATACATAATCAACGTTTTTTTTCGTTTATTTTTATGACTTTTGTACAGTAGTATAAATCGGGTGCGGGGTGATACAGGAATCCAGTGGATTTCACGTGAAATCCACTCAAAACGTGAAATCCACTCAGAACTCAGTTATTTTAATTAATAATTTATTTTTTTTATATACATATTAGAAAGTGCCTCCTGAATGGTTTATATTTCAAATTTTATTGAAATTGGTCAAAAAATGAAGAAGTTAGAGCAATTTTTCATTTTTTTCCAAAAATATATCGGATATCGAGGTGAAATCCAGATTCCGATAAGTGAAATCCACTCATAACTCATTAATTTTAATAAATAATTTTCTGTTTTTGTATATTTATTAGAAAGTGCCTCATCAAGGGTTTATATTTCAAATTTTATTGAAATTGGTCAAAAAATGAAGAAGTTAGAGCAATTTTTCGGAAATCGAAGTGAAATCCACATTTTGACAAGTGAAATCCACTTTTTCAGACGTGAAGTCCACTCACAACTCATTTATTTTTAACAAATTAATTTTTCTGTAGAACAAATAATTGAAAGGGCTTCATAATGGGTTTATATTTCAAATTTTATCCAAATTGATCCAAAAATAAAAAAGTTATAGACCTATTTTGAAAAAAGATCGGAAATCGAAGTGAAATCCACATTTTGAAAAAAAATTGAAATATAAACCCATTATGAAGCCCTTTCAATTATCTGTTCTACAGAAAAATTAATTTGTTAAAAATAAATGAGTTATGAGTGGATTTCACGTCTGAAAAAGTGGATTTCACTTGTCAAAATGTGGATTTCACTTCGATTTCCGATCTTTTTTCAAAATAGGTCTATAACTTTTTTTATTTTTGGATCAATTTGAAAAAAAAATGAAATATAAACCCATTATGAAGCCCTTTCAATTATCTGTTCTACAGAAAAATTAATTTGTTAAAAATTAATGAGTTATGAGTGGATTTCACGTCTGAAAAAGTGGATTTCACTTGTCAAAATGTGGATTTCACTTCGATTTCCGAAAAATTGCTCTAACTTCTTCATTTCTTGATATATTTCAATAAAATTTGAAATATAAACCCTTCATTAGGCACTTTCCAAAATGTATACAAAAAATAAAAATTACTAATTAATAAAACTGAGTTAAGAGTGGATTTCACTTCTCGAAAACTGGATTTCACCTCGATTTCCGAAAAATTGCTCTTACTTCTTCATTTTTTGACCAATTTCAATAAAATTTGAAATATAAACCCTTTATGAGGCACTTTCTAATAAATATACAAAAACAGAAAATTATTTATTAAAATTAATGAGTTATGAGTGGATTTCACTTATCGAAAACTGGATTTCACCTCGATTTCCGATCTATTTTTGGAAAAAAATGAAAAATTGCTCTAACTTCTTCATTTTTTGACCAATTTCAATAAAATTTGAAATATAAACCCTTGATGAGGCACTTTCTAATAAATATACAAAAACAGAAAATTATTTATTAAAATTAATGAGTTATGAGTGGATTTCACTTATCGGAATCTGGATTTCACCTCGATTTCCGATATATTTTTGGAAAAAAATGAAAAATTGCTCTAACTTCTTTATTGTTTGACCAATTTCAATAAAATTTGAAATATAAACCCTTCAGGAGGCACTTTCTAATATGTATATAAAAAATTAAATTATTAATTAAAATAACTGAGTTCTGAGTGGATTTCACGTTTTGAGTGGATTTCACGTGAAATCCACTGGATTCCTGTATCACCCCGCACCGGTATAAATCGTCCACCCTTTGGATGAAAAGCAAATGATTTATCCGGATTTTGTTCATCCGAAACTAAATCACAAGTATCAACACCCGGTGTAATTTTTGTTTGTATTTTGGAGAAACTCGATTGATTTCTAGCAAACTTGGTTTACCACTACATCGTCGCTTATTATTATTTGGTATGTTCCAATCTAAAAGGGGATTTGCTCCCTTAACATCTCAGATTTTAATAAATAAAAGACGAAAGTATACAAATGCCTTACAACTTACAACTTACATTTTGTTTGTCAATGTCCTGCCATTAGTCATTCTCATCACCTTTGAATAGCAGAACAGAACAAACACTATCACCAATTCGTATTGTGGCTTTTTGCATGTGTCTTAAATTCTCATATTTGATAATAAATGCAACAATAAAATATTTCCCTTTTTCTGCCACAGTAATGCACCAGTCAGTTGTAACCATGGCCCCCAGGTTTTGTTTATACCGGGGATAGCAGGGGAAATGGGCCATGTTTTTACCTTCCAGGTGGACCGGCAGTGCTGAGTGAATGCGGTGTTATTGTTTTTGCGCTGAAATCAGGGAATGGGCCTAACCTAGGATGTCCCCAGGGGCATTTGACGGGGATCTGGTCATTTCGTAACCTTACCATTTCGTAATTGCTGAATCTTGGTTATTTCGTAACCATTCTGTTTGTCAATTCTTAACCGTCAAGAAATCAATTGCTCATATGGTAACCACCATTTAACAACGTGATAAATAGTACACTTAGCACCTCGTTAAGTGTATTGTTCGAACCTGGATATATATGGCACAGCAACCAAGACACCAATTGGGAGATATTACTCAAATTCTCACTAGTAACAAGCCAATAATTTATGTTACTCAATAGTTATTAGATATATATATATATATATATCATGCTAAATTAGAAATGATTTGTTATACTACCAAAATATGTTAATTATTTTCTTACATTTTGCTTACTTATAAACGATAATTTAAGGCTGATTGCGATGTATTTTTGAGTAAAATTACGTTTACATGAATGACATTCTTGACCTATTTCATTGACTATATTTGTTTGAATTGTTTAAAACGAACAAAATTTTGTTCTGTTCTTTTCTCAATTGATCCATATTCTGCATACTTTATATCCGAAACCGACAAAATACAGCCTAAAATTATTAGTTATGGTATTAATTTCCAATAACAAGATACAAAATTAAATATATTGGCACATTTTTAATACAATAAGCATATAAAAAGCGCATACTCTCATTCGGCAAACTCACTACATTTTACAATACTTCTATGCAATTTAAAAAAAATGAAATTCTAAAGTTATATGGTCTATATATTTAAAAAATATTGGCTTACGGTCACAATTCCTCTCAATGGTAGAACATCTATGAATTAAAAAAATATATATATATATATAAAAAAAACAAGCCGCCGCCACCAGGGATATCATGACGGTGAGGACCGAAGAAATTACACCCACGGTAACCAAGGTTACCAAGGTCGTCACAGAAATACTAGGTTTCATGCGGGTTTTGGAACACAAACGGTTTCAGTCGGAATGAAATGTCGGAAAATTATCAAATACGCAAAAATTGTATTGATCAATTAAATCTTGATATTGTATGTATAACAGAAACACATTTAAAGAACGATGAAATTTTAAACGTCGAAGGATATACATGGATTGGACATAATCGAACTAACTTACACAGAAGGGCACCAAAAGGAAGTGGAGGCATCGGTGTTCTTATTCGGAATACATTTTTAAATACATTTACTGTGAACAAGTTAAATGATGAACATGAAGGAATTTTATGGATATCAGTAACAAATAAAATAACTAAAGAACGACTTCGAATCGGTGTGTGTTACTTACCACCGGCAAACTCAACACGCAACATTCAAATAAACGAATTCTTAGAAACACTTCTTTCACAAGTATACGAGTATCAAAGGGACTCATTAGTTTCGATCGTCGGAGACTTTAACATTCGTGTCGGAAACAATGACGATTACATCGCTGGAGTTGACTGTATACCGGAAAGAGATATAATTGACTATCACATATTGCCATATTGCGATGCTTTCCTGGACTTTCTTCTTAGTGCTAATTTATGTATTTTAAACGGCAGAAATTGTATCAAAAATGATTATACAAGCATCTCAACAAAGGGTTGCGCAGTTGTCGACTATTGCCTAGTCCCATACGAACAGTTAAACCGTTATGAACATTTTAACGTAATAAGAGCAATATATCTTTTACAAAAAAGCACCGGTATAAACACACTAGACCGAATTACAATTCCCGACCATTCAGTGTTACAGTGGACTTTGTCTATGACAAATTTTAAGAATGTTAAGTGTTGTTAATGGCAAGTTAAACAAAAGCAAGATAATACACGATCGACAGAATATTCCAGAAGTTTTTATGAACAATCATGATATGTATGAACTTCTTAAGGAAAGGATAAACCTGCTAGAGGCCGACAGAGATACTTACCGACTAATTTGGCACCAACGGATAAAATTCCAAACTTTTATCCAGGAAATCACGAGCTTTAAATCCAGAGTATGAAAACACTGGACACTTGGTTAAATTGCCTAAGTATTTCGCCTGCGAATGTCCAACAATTAAAGCCATAATGAAACACAAAGTCCAGCTAAAAACAATATTTCACTTTATAAAACTATATGAGAACGCAAAACAGCACTAGACAAAATCCTTTAAATTTACAAATGGAATCACACTAATTACAGAAAAATAATGAAAAATACGACAATCTTTCGGAGTATATTTTGCAATGAACCTTTCACTATGAAAGTGATGTTGTTGACCAAGAAAATAAAATATATACTTACCAAACTTTACTCATTAGCAACAGTTTGCCTATGGTTGACTTATTATTCACAAAATAACTAAGAACATACAACAGATTAAAGAGAAATAATTTCTTAATTAAAATGACCGATGCCGATTTGGCAAACACCATTCTTTTGATCGTTCTTTGATGTAGTGCAGATAGTTTTTCACAGGTAATGAAGCTAACATTTAAAGCTACATTAACAATTAAAAATATTGCTTTCAAATAATTGTACTGTACATCGTAATTAAAACCGTGATATATTTCACATATTTTCAACAAACCAGTAAAAAACAACTCAATTCATTTCATTGAAATGCAATTCCCCCCCCCCCAAAAAAAAAAAAAAAAAAAAAAAAAATCCGTCTATTCTTACACTATAAGGAGTATATAAAATAAATTTAACATAATGTCTTGAAAAATCTTAAATATCAAAACTTTTTTTTCATGTGTTTTCCTTCTTTGTCTATATGGTCAGCAACTCTCTTTTATTTCTATATGGTCAGCTAATCGGTCAGCAGTTTAGTATTGACCCTATTAAGGCGACCAGGGAAAAAATCATAATTTTGGTCAAAAATAGCTATATACTATGCATTTTTTATTTGTTTTACTTTATTTAAAGCCTATTGTATAATATCCCGAAGTTTGATTCCATAAAAACAGAAATAAGGAAATTCGATATTTCGTGTACCATCAGCATCCAAATTTTCAAGTACTGTATACAAAAATTTAACTTTCCGGAATATAACGGAAATTTTCGGGTATCTCCGTGCAATTATTCAGTATGGCGTTCATCTCTTACGGAAAGAGAATGGTAACTTGGTAAGTGTGTAAAATACATAATCAACGTTTTTTTTCGTTTATTTTTATGACTTTTGTACAGTAGTATAAATCGGGTGCGGGGTGATACAGGAATCCAGTGGATTTCACGTGAAATCCACTCAAAACGTGAAATCCACTCAGAACTCAGTTATTTTAATTAATAATTTATTTTTTTTATATACATATTAGAAAGTGCCTCCTGAATGGTTTATATTTCAAATTTTATTGAAATTGGTCAAAAAATGAAGAAGTTAGAGCAATTTTTCATTTTTTTCCAAAAATATATCGGATATCGAGGTGAAATCCAGATTCCGATAAGTGAAATCCACTCATAACTCATTAATTTTAATAAATAATTTTCTGTTTTTGTATATTTATTAGAAAGTGCCTCATCAAGGGTTTATATTTCAAATTTTATTGAAATTGGTCAAAAAATGAAGAAGTTAGAGCAATTTTTCGGAAATCGAAGTGAAATCCACATTTTGACAAGTGAAATCCACTTTTTCAGACGTGAAGTCCACTCACAACTCATTTATTTTTAACAAATTAATTTTTCTGTAGAACAAATAATTGAAAGGGCTTCATAATGGGTTTATATTTCAAATTTTATCCAAATTGATCCAAAAATAAAAAAGTTATAGACCTATTTTGAAAAAAGATCGGAAATCGAAGTGAAATCCACATTTTGAAAAAAAATTGAAATATAAACCCATTATGAAGCCCTTTCAATTATCTGTTCTACAGAAAAATTAATTTGTTAAAAATAAATGAGTTATGAGTGGATTTCACGTCTGAAAAAGTGGATTTCACTTGTCAAAATGTGGATTTCACTTCGATTTCCGATCTTTTTTCAAAATAGGTCTATAACTTTTTTTATTTTTGGATCAATTTGAAAAAAAAATGAAATATAAACCCATTATGAAGCCCTTTCAATTATCTGTTCTACAGAAAAATTAATTTGTTAAAAATTAATGAGTTATGAGTGGATTTCACGTCTGAAAAAGTGGATTTCACTTGTCAAAATGTGGATTTCACTTCGATTTCCGAAAAATTGCTCTAACTTCTTCATTTCTTGATATATTTCAATAAAATTTGAAATATAAACCCTTCATTAGGCACTTTCCAAAATGTATACAAAAAATAAAAATTACTAATTAATAAAACTGAGTTAAGAGTGGATTTCACTTCTCGAAAACTGGATTTCACCTCGATTTCCGAAAAATTGCTCTTACTTCTTCATTTTTTGACCAATTTCAATAAAATTTGAAATATAAACCCTTTATGAGGCACTTTCTAATAAATATACAAAAACAGAAAATTATTTATTAAAATTAATGAGTTATGAGTGGATTTCACTTATCGAAAACTGGATTTCACCTCGATTTCCGATCTATTTTTGGAAAAAAAATGAAAAATTGCTCTAACTTCTTCATTTTTTGACCAATTTCAATAAAATTTGAAATATAAACCCTTGATAAGGCACTTTCTAATAAATATACAAAAACAGAAAATTATTTATTAAAATTAATGAGTTATGAGTGGATTTCACTTATCGGAATCTGGATTTCACCTCGATTTCCGATATATTTTTGGAAAAAAATGAAAAATTGCTCTAACTTCTTTATTGTTTGACCAATTTCAATAAAATTTGAAATATAAACCCTTCAGGAGGCACTTTCTAATATGTATATAAAAAATTAAATTATTAATTAAAATAACTGAGTTCTGAGTGGATTTCACGTTTTGAGTGGATTTCACGTGAAATCCACTGGATTCCTGTATCACCCCGCACCGGTATAAATCGTCCACCCTTTGGATGAAAAGCAAATGATTTATCCGGATTTTGTTCATCCGAAACTAAATCACAAGTATCAACACCCGGTGTAATTTTTGTTTGTATTTTGGAGAAACTCGATTGATTTCTAGCAAACTTGGTTTACCACTACATCGTCGCTTATTATTATTTGGTATGTTCCAATCTAAAAGGGGATTTGCTCCCTTAACATCTCAGATTTTAATAAATAAAAGACGAAAGTATACAAATGCCTTACAACTTACAACTTACATTTTGTTTGTCAATGTCCTGCCATTAGTCATTCTCATCACCTTTGAATAGCAGAACAGAACAAACACTATCACCAATTCGTATTGTGGCTTTTTGCATGTGTCTTAAATTCTCATATTTGATAATAAATGCAACAATAAAATATTTCCCTTTTTCTGCCACAGTAATGCACCAGTCAGTTGTAACCATGGCCCCCAGGTTTTGTTTATACCGGGGATAGCAGGGGAAATGGGCCATGTTTTTACCTTCCAGGTGGACCGGCAGTGCTGAGTGAATGCGGTGTTATTGTTTTTGCGCTGAAATCAGGGAATGGGCCTAACCTAGGATGTCCCCAGGGGCATTTGACGGGGATCTGGTCATTTCGTAACCTTACCATTTCGTAATTGCTGAATCTTGGTTATTTCGTAACCATTCTGTTTGTCAATTCTTAACCGTCAAGAAATCAATTGCTCATATGGTAACCACCATTTAACAACGTGATAAATAGTACACTTAGCACCTCGTTAAGTGTATTGTTCGAACCTGGATATATATGGCACAGCAACCAAGACACCAATTGGGAGATATTACTCAAATTCTCACTAGTAACAAGCCAATAATTTATGTTACTCAATAGTTATTAGATATATATATATATATATCATGCTAAATTAGAAATGATTTGTTATACTACCAAAATATGTTAATTATTTTCTTACATTTTGCTTACTTATAAACGATAATTTAAGGCTGATTGCGATGTATTTTTGAGTAAAATTACGTTTACATGAATGACATTCTTGACCTATTTCATTGACTATATTTGTTTGAATTGTTTAAAACGAACAAAATTTTGTTCTGTTCTTTTCTCAATTGATCCATATTCTGCATACTTTATATCCGAAACCGACAAAATACAGCCTAAAATTATTAGTTATGGTATTAATTTCCAATAACAAGATACAAAATTAAATATATTGGCACATTTTTAATACAATAAGCATATAAAAAGCGCATACTCTCATTCGGCAAACTCACTACATTTTACAATACTTCTATGCAATTTAAAAAAAATGAAATTCTAAAGTTATATGGTCTATATATTTAAAAAATATTGGCTTACGGTCACAATTCCTCTCAATGGTAGAACATCTATGAATTAAAAAAATATTACATTTAATATTCAGCCTACTTATTATATTTTTAGCAACATAAAAAAATAGCTAGTGTGAATGTTTCTATTTGTCATAGTTTCAGAGTTTATTGGCAAATCGCACTACACTATTAGGAATAAAGAAGGAATACAACTACTAGATTTAACTTTGTTTATGTTGTTATTTTTATGTTTTATATTTACAGTAAACTTATTTTGTAAATTCAAATTGTATTAAATTAATTCCTCATAATTATAGGAGTCAACGGTTAAGATATGACCATTCGATTTCTTAACGGTTACGAATTGACTAACACAATGGTTATGCAATGACCAACAATGAGCGGTTACGAAATGACCGTAATTCATTTGACAGGGCTTTTACCAGCTGTTTGTCAGTGCAGAGCGGGAATTTTACCTGGGATTGGCTGGACCGAAAGTCAAAGTCCCCGCTATTAGCAGGACCTTGGGGGCCCATGCTGCAATTGACTGTTGCATTATTTGGATTTTTTTCTTAACTTTCTGACACGCCCCTCTACAGTATTTTATAGTCGAGTTTAGTAATATTTATTTACAGAAATTGGATAACTTAACAAGTAAAGTAAACTGTACTGAGCTTTGGAACAAACCTACATCAATTTTAGGGTCTACACTGAATAAACCCAAAATGTTAGTTTTGATTTGCCAAATTCGAACAGTATTTAGTCTATCCTCACAAAATTTACAGGATCATCAGATAACAAATTTTCTAAAAATTTTGTAAGCTGGAATTTTTCAGTACACACCCCCCCCCCCCCCCCCCCCCCCGGACACGCAATGCAATTTGTGTTTCGCTGATCTGTTGGCTGGGGTAACATATCTAATGATCAGATCATCCATTTGGGGATTAAGATATGTTACCCCAGCCAACAGGCTGAATGTTTAATTTTACTCATTACTAAGCTTTGTTTTAGTGCGAATATCAACATGTTTTTGATTATCTAATTGCAGTTGCTGCTTGGGACAATAAAGTTAAGTCAGCAACCGTCGACCAGACTGCAAGATTAATCTCTTCCAGAGGATTTCGTACCTTTCCAGGTAAGTGTGCATTGATTGATTGATTGATTGATTGATTGATTGATTGATTAATTAATTGTGAGTTTTTGTAAAAGAATAACTGTGAAACCATTACTAAATGTTGAGTATGTGCATGCTTCACATATTCTCCGTCCTGGTTGGCATACTGGATCGTCATCAGACACTCTGCCATGAATGTGAGAGAGTTTAAAGCTATTTCTTAACTATAACTATATTGAGGTTTGATTAAATTTACGCCGCCGTGTTACTGAGTAACAATTTGAAATTGGGCCAAAATTATCAAGCAAGAGCTTTGCATAAATCTTTTTCAAACTTCTGCGAGATTTCTGCCCTTGAAAATATTTGCTCGCAGCCTGCCTCAAAGTTTCACTTCGTTCAGTATTTGAAAGCTTTCGGATACATTTTTTTATTAATTTTAGATCTTAATGAGGCTACTTCTAAGTAAATAGATGCTCAAAGTAACTAGATGCTCTGGGTGTTCACTGGGTGACAAAGGCTACCCAGTATTGGTTGGTTCTTTTTTTCTGAAAAGATGTTTCTAGTGAATTGCCCAGTTGCAGTGGTTTTGACACCACAGAACCAGCATTGCTCCATGACAGATATATGTTTTCGTCATTGATGTCAGTACTGCTGTATTGGAGGCCTCACAATTTCTGTGTGGAAATGTCATCTGATACACTCATAACAGCGTATTTCTAGCATAGCTTTCATAAGTGCATGGCCATTCTCTGTCATTTTCAGATACACTGTGTTGTGTGTGGATAAGAAATGCAGAGTGGTACCAGCAATCACCTAAGCCACCATTCCCCTAACAGACAAAAGGCTCATGGGGACAGTTCCTGCAATTTGCAGCAAAGCTCTCAATTGTAGCTCTACGAACTTCAGGTAAGCGATAAATCTGGACTTCAAGATATCTCTGTACTCGCTTTAAGTTTATACTTCATTTGAACAAAACTTACAATTACAGCATCAAAATCCAGGATTAGATCCCAAACCAAACTTTGTCTCCTTCATTAAACTTAATTTCAGATGTTCTATAAGCCACATACATGTTCACTACTTATGACGGAGAACTTTCGCAAATTGATTATAAATGCGTTTTCCCAGATTTACACCCTCCTCTTGCAGATACTGCCGATGGTGGAGCTTGGGTGCACCGGGCCGGTTTTTCAGCCGTCTGGAATCAACATCTCCAGCTGAACTGGGGCCGGGAATAATATAAGACTCCTTAGCAGCATGGTGAGCTTTTGCGTATTTATTTCCAGGCTCGTATACCCGGCCAGACTTCTGCGTTAAAGCTTTCCTTTCGTCATTTTTTAAATAATAAATTAATTAAAGGGGTAAAGGGATAAGTAACAAGGTGCCTATTCCATCAATGAGTATCACTGTCTTTAAATTGCTGTTGCGGTACAGTTTTAAGCAAAAGTTTTATGGCCCGGCTTGTTTGCAACTCCTCATTCATTTTTGTACAGCGAGAAAAGTAAGGAAATTCTAGAAATTTACGAGAATTATGGATTGTTTTTCTTGAGTTACACAGTACATAAGGAGGAATTAGTGTGTACACAACTCCTCATTTTTTTAATGTTAATTGCAGACTTTATGAAAAGAAAATTCCTGTTTATTATTTATGCATGTAACATAGATGTGTATAAGACTTACTTTAAAAACATGACATAAAAGAGCTAACTTTAATTAATTTTCTCAAAAAAAAGATATCTTTACTGTTAAAGTAAGAACTTTTACTGCATAGTAAGTAATGTCTTCTACTCATCTTTATGACATCATTACATGGAATGATGTCAACTTCCCAATACATATTTCCACATGGCGCAGCTCATTTATATATTTTGTTGATGGATTGTTTAGAATGGGACAGTTTTAATTGGGCATAATGTTTAAATCGCCAGTTTACAGAGTTTCAGCCAGTCATTGCTGTTCTTTACATTGCTGAGGAGGACAGTCCTGCCAACATAACAGCTTGTTCAATAACAGGTAAAAAACTTGTCTCGTTTGCATTTTTGATTGCTAACAGAATTTTGTGCGCACACATTGAGATAATTAAAATTATTATACCTGATATTTATTCATCATATAGTAAAAACTCCAGGACAATATTTCCAATTATCACTTTACATTTTTAACTACTGCCAGATTTTGTTAGCTCTTTTAAGCAAACATTACATTAATTGCAAATTCTATAAGCAATTAAACAAAACTTACTACACATATGATGCAGAATGATGTTTTATTTAGTGTGCATATGATTTTCAGCTTATGGACAGGAAAACATCTACTTCAACAATCACAGCAACACAATGAGATCCCTATTTTAAAGAAATAATGCCACCTTTCATTAATTCATTCTATCAATCATTCATATATATTCATAAATTCATTCATTTATTCAGTTTATATATATACATTGAAAAACTTGACACTACTCAAGGCAAAAGAAATAAAAAGTGAGCAGCTTTCATAAAGATTCGAGCCTTTTCCCTTCATGCATTAAAAAAACAACCTTAATACATTATAAATGTCCTAAAAACTGTAATTTATTGCTTATTTCAATAGCCAGCCTGGTTGCTGTAGCCACAGAGGATTTTTCAAGGACAAGAACCAGTGCTGGTCAAAATGTGGTCTAGTGTGGTTTTCCATACCGGCTCTCGGCAAGGATTTCCAAGAAAGGAATACCGTCTCCAAGTAAGAAGAAATTCTAAGCATGTCTAGATTTAATGCTTTCAAAATGCGTCTGGGTACTCAGTAAGATGAGATTAACCTTTGAATTGTTAAATACTGATTGCAAAATGTCCAAAAGACTATATATTTCATTATTTCATAAAATTTGTCCTGAAAATCTTTGAATTCATGAACATTTCTGCATATTTATCACATTTATGACTACATAAAAGGTTGTGTATGCCTCAAATTAGTGTTTACAGGCCTTTTTCAAACTTCAACAGTAGTTGCAGACAGTTTTATTAGTGTAAAACATTGCTTTTGTGTCTTGCTTGCAGATCATGATGTGCCAATATGCTCCAGTTAGCTGCAGCTTTTTCCCCCGGCGGTAGTCCTGCAATCTGAATCCTGGAGATGCAGCTCTGAATCCAATATTTCAGAAGAATGAATATGTTAGTCAACTCTGTAGTACTTGTTTGTGTGTAAATTATTCCAAAGAGTGAGATTTATAGCATTTCAGGTGTAAATAAGCATCTTATAGACAATGGTGAAGTGCTGTACTCTGAATTTAATGCCAAATCTAGCCTTCAAAACAGATACTTAAAGTAAAAAAATAAAATAAAAAGGGCATAATAATGCTATCTCTGTATTTTCTACATCATGTAACCACCTCATACATGAAAACACTAGCAGTTGTCATGAATCTTTCAGTTTTGGTGTTTTTTTGCCATTTTCTTTGTTGCGCAATTTGTCCCGGAAGCAAACAATTTGGCAAATAGTGCTGTTTAGACTGTCTATAAACACATGATCACTAAATTTCTTTTGTAAAATTGAACAGTTCTGTTTTCTTTGTTGACAAGTTGAAGCATTTCAGTTTGGCTCTATGTCATTTTTAGCTCGACTATATAAGAATAAGGAGAGCTATACTACTCACCCAAGCGTCGGCGTCGGCGTCACCCCTTGGTTAAGGTTTTGCGTGCAAGCACACATAGGTTAATATCTCAGCAACTACTTGAGGTAATGCATTGAGACTTTATAAAATGGTACTCAACCATCCAAGCTACTTAATTAACCAAGTTTGATAACTCTTCTTTGCATTTAATGCCAATAATAGGCCTTTATTATTTGACTTAGAAATTCTGGTTAAGGTTTTGCGTGCAAGCACACATAGGTTAATATCTCAGCAACTACTTGAGGTATTGCATTGAGACTTGATACAATGGTACTGAACCATCCAACCTACTTTATTAACCAAGTTTGATAACTCTACTTTGCATTTAATGCCAATAATATGCCTTTATTATTTGACTTAGAAATTCTGGTCAAGGTTTTGCGTGCAAGTACACATAGGTTAATATCTCAGCAACTACTTGAGGTAGTGCATTGAGACTTGATACAATAGTACTTAACCATCCAACCTACTTAATTAACCAAGATTGATAACTCTACTTTGCATTTATACCAAAAATAGGCCTTTATTATTTGACTTAGAAATTCTGGTTAAGGTTTTGCGTGCAAGCACACATAGGTTAATATCTCAGCAACTACTTGAGGTATTGCATTGAGACTTGATACAATGGTACTGAACCATCCAACCTACTTAATTAACCAAGTTAGATAACTCTAGTTTGCATTTAATGCAAATAATAGGCCTTTATTATTTGACTTAGAAATTCTGGTTAAGGTTTTGAGTGCAAGCACACATAGGTTAATATCTCAGCAACTACTGGATGAATGCACTGAGACTTTATAAAATGGTACTCAACCATCCAATCTACTTAAATAACCAAGTAAGATAACTCTAGTTTGCATAAAATTCAAATAATGGCCCCTTTTTATTCAACATAGAAATTCTGGTTAAGGTTTTGCATATAACCACTTTTAAGTCAATGCTTTAGCAAATACATCATGTATTGCATTGAAACTTTACACACAGGCTCCCAACCATTTAACCTTCTTATTTAATCAAGTAAGATAACTCTATCTTTCATATTATATAATTTTTGCCCCTTTATTATGCGACTTAGAAATTCTGGTGAAGGTCTTGCATGTTAGCACACATAGGATAATATCTCAGCAACTACTTGATGTATTGCATTGAGACTTTATACAATGGTATTCAACCACCCAATCTAATTGAATAATCAAGTTAGATAACTGTGTTTTGCAAATAATGGCCCTTTATTATTACCCTTAAAAATTGTGATTAAAATTTACCACATTTATGTTAATATCTCAGCACACCATGTATTGCATTGAAATCTTATCTAACAGTGATCCATGCATGTTTCGCTAAAACTTTTCAATACTTACACTGAAAAGCGACGGAATAGTCGAGCGCGCTGTCTCTGTGACAGCTCTTGTTTATATAAAACACTAACCGATGAAGTGGAAAAACCTTATTTTGCTTAGAAAAAAATCTTAAAAGAGTAGGCATGCCATTTTGTTGTGCTGTTCTATAGACACCATTGAAAGCTACAAGGAAAACTTTACTCGGTCAAATAATTCCAATGCATAAGGAAATAATGGCTCTTCAAAGGTTTGCGCCTTACCATTTGAGAGAAATGGCTGTTTCTGCTTTTTGTGAAGATACCACAGGTGCTAATACTTGTCTCATTCATTTAGTGTTAAAGATCCGGATGTGAATACAGAAAAAAAGAGTGCTTGTGTTCAAGTATCAATACTTTATTAAAGTTGAATAAAAGAGAAGAAACAGGTGGCCTTTTTGCATAGAGCTTAACATAATTTGACACTGTATTGCAAAAACTGATAGATTTCCGGGAATAAATTGGAAAAATAATTGCCTGTGGAACTATGTAAATTGGTTGTTTGTAGCCTTAGTCCGTCTTGACCTCAGGGTCATGTATGACTACTCAATTTTGTGAGACAACGCAATGGTCAACCCTATGTTTTCTTGTAATTAAATTTTGTGTCTTGGACTGTTCTACAGCAGCCAGTTACTTGTTTTTCAATTGGGACTGTTTTAAAGTGAAAAGCCAGGTTACTGTCTATATGAAACAAATAGTAAAAATAACTATGGTCTCACACCAGGTGGGAGAAAAAGCATCAACCATAGCCGCTCGTGTAAGATAGGTTCATCCCGAGGTTCATTCTGACCCTCGCGCAGGGTGTTTTGCGGAAACTCGGTAAACCTCGTTTCCGCAAAACACCCTACGCTCGGGTCGGGATGACCCTATCTTGCACTCTTGGCCATAGAAGATACTTATAGTGTAATAAAATGATACTGTTTCAAATCCATGAAATATCCTTGGGTTTTTGGTTGAAAAGAGGTATGATAATCCTGTTAGTAGTATAATGTATATGTTTACACAATAATATTTTTAGCATACATGCCATATCCCCCGGAGGGGGAAAAAATCCCCCGGAATTTCAGTCCATCACCCGGTCTCTTGGCGGGAGATGCAAATCCCCCGGAATTTCCAAAAAAAAAAAGATTTTTTTTTAAACCTCCGCTTACGAGCGTGTTGTCACTGGTTTTATTACCCGAGATTTGATCCGCGTGTTTACGGTAAGGAATTTGATGCGCTGTATTTTGCATCTGGATTATCGATTGATGGTGTGTATACAGCCTTGCACAAACTGCCAATCAGTAGGGTACATGTTTTGATTGTTACACAGTGTGCCATAATAGCGCCTTTGATCTCTGCGTTATACGATCGAAAGGTCGCAATAAATTTGTACAGGTGTCACTAATTGTTTGTTTGTTTTTTACCCTGTAAGGGTGTTGACATTAAATTACAAATGAAGATGTTAACACGCAACTATTGGACAATTTTCCGACGTGTGAAAATGTTACGGTATACTGTAGTGTTTCTGATAATGATGGATTATTCTAAATTCATATCAGTACAGTCACCATCAAACTGAAACGCTGAGCTGAGCGTTGTTTCAGCATATTGAGAAAAATTCAGACAGACTCAAGGTCAAGATTGACTTCAGAAACAATTCACAATCTGCTGAGTGTAAAGTTTAATGAACATAACATTTGCAGCTCATTTAATTGTTCCTTCCAAGGACATGCTATATAAATCAACCAATTCATGCAATTAATTGTGCATGTGTTTGCTATCCTGATTGTCATGTGGACCTAGTGCTGTGAAGTGCCTAAAAATGAATTTTTTTAGTAGTGCTTACTTAGTTCTGTGAAGTGCCTAAAAATTCATTTTTTTTAGTAGTGCTTTTTGTAAAAATTTACTTTTTTTATTATTTAACATTTTATATAAATACATTGAAGTGTTATATGCATAATATATTATGAATTGATGTTAGTTCAGTTGTCATTGCAATATTGAATGAATATTTTTATATAATTATGTGAATAAAATACAAAAAATTGATATTTCGTGAACTTATACTTTCGATATAAAATCCCCCGGAATACTTTCCAAATCCCCCTAAATTTTAAGCCTTTTGACCAAATCTCATGGAATGGTCTCCAAAAAATATGGCATGTATGATTTTTAGGGAATTTTTCTCAACCTAATGAATGAGATTAAATTGTACATGTATTGTATATGAGCTTAATATGTGTTTTCTGTTTCTTTAAAATTGTTGAAAAAATTGTCAGAAGATAATTAGACCAGTATCCATTACTGCAATTATACAATCAAATATACAGGGACAAGCCCACTGGGCATATAATATAATTAAACCCTGTTTAGGGGCACGAGGCACACAGAATTACTTTCAAACGTTAAAGCTGCACTCTCACACTTTGGACGTTTTGACAACTTTTTTCATTTTATGTCTTGGATTGGAACCATCCAATTTTTGCGAAAAATTAAATCGCAGATTTTTCTATTTAAGTTAAAACATTGATGTTTTATGCACTTTTCTTAGACCGTTAGTAACATTAATTTTCGAACGGAAATATGAAATCTGCGATCTGATCTTTTGTCAGCAATCTTTTATCATTGGGTTGAAGATAATTATGCAGAAACTTGCTCATTCCAAGACAAAAAAATTGTGATAACAGTATATCTGTGAGAGTGCAGCTCTAAATATTTTTATTGCTTGATTTTACTACTGTATTAGAAATTACAGGGGTTGGGGCATATTTGTAGTGTTTTTATTGCTTTTTTGTGATTCATACAGTCATACTTTATTCCTCAGGGCACAACTTACAAATAGACAAAACTGGAAAATGGTCATACCAAAAGGTCAAAGATAATGCAAGTTGAACAATCATATTGTTCATGTCTTGTATTTTTGGTATATTTTGTTGCATATGCTATAGAAAAGTTGAAAGTTAAAAATAAATTCACTATTAAGAAATAGGTATAATGGTACTTTATTTATTTTAATCAATTTTAGATATTGTATGAACATTATTATCTTGTTTAGTACATGAGACCTTTTAAACAGTTATTGACAATATAACAATGTGTAGATGAAGCTTTCGGTCAGCACTTAAAGCTGCACTCTTACAGATTGTCAGCTTAGACACAAAATTGTCTCAAAATCGGCTGATTTGGTTATCATTCCTTTAATTCAGTCATATTAGATAATTCACAATAGAACCAATCAAAAATGTTTGGTAAAACTGCCGAAAAGTTCATTTACATTAAATTGTTCGTAATGCTTTTAGCCATAAAACATCATTTTTATTTAACATAAATATGATAAACTGCAATCAGATCTGTTTTCAGCAGTCTTATATCACTTAAAATTGGGTCTAGACATTTCTGCAAAAAAATACTCCTTTTATAGACGAACAATAAAAGAGTACCGGTAGTCAAAACGATCAATCGGTGAGATTGCAGCTTTAAATACACCTTTTAAGACCGCTGTAAAATTCCAATGGTTTGCCTAAATCTTTAAAGCTAGCATACTGTTTAATTGACAACCATACTTATTGTTTAAAAGTGTCATGATATCTTTGTACAATGTTTTTATATAATTCATTAAAGAAGTCAAAACAAATTTGTTTATCTTGTAATTTGTTTTCTATTATTTAAATGACCCAGACAAAAATGGGAACGTTAGTGCTAGTTCTTTTACTATTAACATCCCATGAAGTTTCTATTGGTGTAGCAGCAAGGAGGTGTTACATCAAGGATACATCATTTAAACCAAATTATACATTCATATGCACATCATACAGGCGTATAGCCGCCTATACGTGAATACGCGGCTGAATCCACATGATTCTGACAAAAAAATCAACCAGAGTTGCAGTATGCGAACTTGACTACATGAATCTAAAACTGGTTATTTTCCAGTACTAAATAATGTACATCGGAACGCCCAGAATGCACTAGATTGCACCATGGTTTTCAAAATTTTCTGAGGGGGCATGCCCCCGAACCCCCCAGCACATTTATGAATCCACATGAATAGAGGGGTAGCTACGCCTCTGACATAATTGAAACCACAGTGTGGCAAACAACACTTGTATGTTTATCCTACGGAGTGATCTCCCATGGAAATGCAATCGTCAAAGAATCTGAAGGAGCTGTTTATATGGACTAGATTTGAAATGCACCAAGTGTTTAAAAAAAGTTGATTTCAGTCACGAAGAGAATCAACCATACCCACACTTGTTGAAGTAAGATGAAATGTCCACTTTCCGCGAGAAAGAAAGTACATTGAAAATGTTCATTTGATTCAATCTTTTTATAAATACGCTGCAATATATAAAATACGTTATTTGTTATAATTGTTTACCCATGTTGAATTTTATTTGGCAAATTTATAAGAGATTTATATATTAAGAAACTCAGCCGCTAAAGAGGATATGATTTTGACATACTTTTTTAAATCTTTCGAACATGAGTTTTTGAGTGAATATAAGCGAAGCGTTAAGGGTTTTGAAAATGCATCTTTTACTTGGATTTTATAGATTGTTATTACGAAATAAAGTATGGCGAATCAAACGAAGTATTAAAGCTAAGCTATTGATGGCTGAAACCCTTCAATAAATGCTGATATGTGCTAAAATATAGTCTTTGAAGTCCAAATTTTTGAAATGTGTTACTAACACGATTCAACAAAAGGGAATCCTTCTTATGTTTTTTGACGTTAAGTGGGGGAGCTGAAACAGCCTCAATATTCATTGCTTCATCGTCGCTAGACTCAGGGGTTATCAGATTATCAGAATCAATATGATTTGTATCTGCGGGTGGGTTATTTAGATTGATGCCGCTCATAAGAGATTCAGAATCAGAACTGCTTAGAGTATCATTTGTCACCTCTGTTGGCATCTCTGTGACTTTAGATTTATTTCGTAGAATCTTTTGGAGTTCTGCGAGGGGTATTTCATTTTCACTATCAGAATCGGTGCCAAGTTCTTGCTTAACTCTTTTTGTTATAGGAGGTAAATTAACTTGATGGGGTTCTGAATCAATGGGCTCAGAATCATTTGAATCAGAACTTGATAAATCACTTGGTGGGACAACATAGTTTGCTCTTCGTATAGGTCGTTTATTAGTTGTTTTGGGAATTGGCCATTCGTCAATTTTTGCATGTCGTATTTGTTCAGCGTGCACTTTAACAATAGAGTTATCAAGTTGGTTTTTTATTAGGTAGGTTAGTGGTGATTTCTGTTCGATTATCCGATAATACGGTTTCCATTTAGCATCCAATTTATTATGTCTTTGAAAGTTCTTATAATAGACAGGGTCATTTAAATTAAAGCGTATGTCTTTGGCATTCCTATTTGCATACTCTGCTCGTTTTCGTTTAGATTTTTTAAGCTGTCTGCGGACTTCTACAAATGCCTTATGTTGCGCATTAAGCATAATTTGATAGTACTGTTCTCCATGGTATTTCATTCTGGGCTTAAGTAGATTATCGATTGGAAGAACCGGGTCTCGATTAAAAAGAAGGAAATAGGGTGAATGTTTAGAGCTCTCTGATGTTGAAAATCTCATTGCGGCCAAGGTCATGTTAAGATGTACATCCCATTGTCGGACATTACCCTCTACTAGTTTTGATAAAATGTTATTGATAGTTGCATGAGATCTTTCATTTTGACCGTTCGCCTGAGGGTGGTAGGTGGAAGTTTTTACATGATCTATGTTTAATTCTTTCAGAACGGCCTGGAAAGCACCGCTAGTTACTTCGCTACCATTGTCGGAGATTAAACGAAGGGGAGTTGAGTATCTACAACAGATTTCTTCTACCAGTAAGTGTATTAAGGTATCTGAACTTTTGTCAGGTGCTGGAAAAGCCTCTACAAAGCCTGAATACATATCTAAGAAGCAAATTATGTAACAATTCCGACTTAGCGTTTGGGGTAGAGGCCCCTGGACATCCACAGACACTACTGAGAATGGGTATGGTGCCATGTTGAGACGGTCTTGCATGGGAGCTTTTATTTTGGTTAAATTCCGACTTTGACAGGTAACGCATTTTTCAACATATGCGTGTAATTCTTTAAACAGTCCAGGCCAAAAGTATTTTTGTTTAATGGTTGCAAATAACCTTTGGCTACCCGGGTGCCCGTTATTATCATGATATTGCGTAATGACTAAAGGTGTTAAATGGCTGGGAATTACTAATCTTAAATTTGGCTCCTCATCGGCGTTTGATAAGTAATACAGAATGCGGTCTATTTCAATATATTTATTCTGCTCCGTTTTGCTAGGCTGACCATGTCGCAGTTTCATCTTTAATTGTAAAATATTGGCATCAAGATCTTGTTCATTAGCCATTGACATACTTTCAAATTGTTTCACTGGTTCTACGAAAGAATCTTGTTCCTCATATTCTTTATCAACAACCTGTTTTTTATTTAGATAATGGGAATTAATGGCGTTGACTTGCTTAATATTCTCTGGAACATAATTTTCGGAAATTTGAAAGGTGTTATCACTTATATCCGGTTCGTAATCCGTGGGTGGGTCAATTTGGATAGTATCGGACGATGGGGGGCGACTCAAGAAATCTGCTATGATATTAGTTTTTCCGGGTATATATTCGATTTTACAATTATAACCAGCTATGCCTAACGCCCAAAGTTGAATTTTCTTGTTTTGCATGGGAGACTCTAAAAGATATTTTAAGGGTTTATGGTCGGTCCTAATAACAAACTCAGCATTGTGCAAATAATGGTCTAATTTTTGTAATGCGTAATGTATGGCAAATGCTTCCTTTTCCACGGTACTCCACCGAGTTTGCGTATCGGACAATTTATGTGAAAGCAGATAAATTGGTTTTTCATTAGCATAATCCCCAATCTCATTTTCTTCACATTTTTGTGTGAGGCATGCTCCGATATTTTTATCTGAAGCGTCTGTATATAAAATGTAAGGCTTGTTTATGTCCGGATAAGATAAGTAGGGAATTTTCGTCAGATTGTCTTTAAGTAGTTGAAAACTTCGTTCACAGTCTGGTGACCAAAAGAATTTGACTGTTTTCCTAGTTAAGTTAATCAATGGCTCAACCATTTCGGAATACTTTGGACAAAATCGGCGGTAAAAGCCGGCAGCTCCCAAGACTGACCTAACATCTCTTACACATTTAGGAGTTGGAATTTGTCTAATTGCTTCTACTTTCTTAGGGTCTGGTCTGATTCCTAATTTGTCAATAACAAAACCTAAGTACTGCGTTTCTTCTTGCATGAATTGACATTTCTTTAGTTTTAATTTGAGTTTATGTTTTTCAAGTTGTTGGAATACTTTTTGGAGATGTACCAAATGTTCTTCCTTTGTTTTTGAAAATATTAAGATATCGTCTAAATACGCAATGGCAAAACTTTCACAGCCTTCTAATACTTGGTTAAGTAATTCTTGGAATCGTCCAGGAGTTCCACAGAGTCCGAAAGGACAAGAATTAAACTCATAAAGACCTCGGAATCCGGTCGTAAAAGCAGTCTTTTCTTTATCTTGTTCTGCAAGTTTCATTTGGAAATACCCTGATTTAAGATCAAGCGAACTAAACCATGAACTTTTACCTAAAATAGCCAATATGTCATCTATGAGAGGTAAAGGATAAGATGTGGGTTTTGTAATTTTGTTTAATTGTCTGAAATCTACGCAAAATCGTTTAGTGCCATCTTTTTTATCTACTATTACAATGGGGAAACTCCAAGGACTATGTGACTTCCTAATTACCTTTGCCTCAAGCATTTCGTCAATTGCCTTGTCAATAATTTTCCTATTATTCAAAGGTGTGCGGTATGGTCGTAATTTAATTGGGGGGTGATCTCCTGTCTCGATTGTCATGGTAACGGTGTCAGTTTGAGTAAGATCGGAGTCGTTTTTAGCGAAACGTTTTCGATTTTGCATTATAATTGGTAAGATCGTTTCAGCATGATCTTTGGGTACTCGTAAGTCTGTCAAAATTTCATCATCAGTCATTGGATTACCTTTAACCGAAGTATTTTGAACAGAAGCAATCTCTTGAGCCTCTAATTTTTCAATTTTGCCTATAGCACTGCCTTTCCTTAACTTAATTGTTTTATGAGTGTTATTTATAATTGCAATTGGAAATGTACGTTTGCTTTGAAATTTAACCACGGAATTAACAATTACAAGGCCTGGTTCAGAATCTAAAAATGAATTGTTTATGTTTTTAATCTCATAACATTTTTTTGTATCTATATTGGGATTTGATTTTACCTTACCATTTAATAAGTACTTTGTTTGTGGTTTCAAGACAGTACATTTTTGAAGTCTCACAATTGATGCAATATGTAAATCTTCTTCCAAAGGTACATAACTGTCATCTATGCGCATACATTCTAAATCAAAATAGAGTCTTACCCCATTTTTTGATAAAAAATCCCTGCCTAAAATGATATTTCTATTTATGTTTGGGACAACATAAAATTCGTGCACTTTGTGAACTCGGCCGATTTTAAATTTTAATTGTACTGAGCCATCAACTTGTAGCGAATTGCCGTTAACTGATTGTAAATGGGCGCGTTTATTTGAGAGTTTAGGTTTGTTTTGTAATAACCTAAGGGCCTTTCGACTAATTAAACTAACTTCAGCACCTGTGTCTACTAAACTTCTAAAAGAAATGTTTCCTATTTTTATCAGACATGAATTTGGATTCCCACAAATTGCTATAGTGAATGTTGACATATGTTTTCTCCTATCACCGACTTCTTTATGATAAGAGACTCCTAGTTTTTTTGATTACGTGAGGCGTAATATGGTCTCCTGCCATTTCGACATTCCCTTTGAAAATGACCCATTTTCCCACAATTCCAACATTCAATCTTTGATTTCCAATCGTTATTTGGCCTATCACTAATTTGGTTATTTTGAACTTGAAATTCTTGACCTATGGCATTTATTTCGCGTTTTCTTGATTTACAATCTTTTATGTTATGACCGGGTCGTCTACAGTATATGCAGTATTTATTTGGTCTTAAATGATCAATTTCCATAGGTTCATGCCTATCATTGATGCTAATATCATGCCTGCTATTTTGACTCGGCGCATTACCTATTCGAAGATTAAATCTAGTTCTAAGATTTTGTTCATTTGTTGCACTACGCACCGCGGCTTGAAGAGTATCTGGATTTTCTCGCATTACTTTCATTTTTAGGAAATCATGTGCCAAACCATCAATAAAGAACCCTATTAGTTGCCTTTCAATAACTATTAGGTCGCCGTTATGACCTACAAAAGCTTCTTCCGCCATCGTTAAAAGTCGTTCTGCATATATTTGAACATTTTCCCCTGGTGTCTGTTTTATTGCCCTTAATAGACAGAAAGCATGTTGTGGATCTTGTACTTCCGAAAATCTTGATTTTAATTCCCCCTTTAGTGTTTCCCAGTTATCATCAGGGTTACTTTTTAGATATCTTTGTATAAAATCACTAACTGCATTTTTGCTAGACTGATAAGCTACCATTTTTAACCTTTCGCTATCTAGACCCGTAAGAACGCCGTATTTTTCAATATTTTTTATCCAATATTTGAATTGTTTCGTATCCCCGTCAAAATATGGTACTACTTGTGCTATACTCTGAGTGCCTACTACAGCCGAAACATTTTGTAATTGTTCCCCTAAATTTTGAAAAATTCTACTAATATCTGGTTCTGCCATTTCTCTATGTTATCCAATAAAACCGAAATTGTCACTCACCCCTTTTTCGTTTCAGGTGGTTTAGTACTTCGCCGTTGTGTTCCACGTCAACCTTGCTCTTATCCTTGGTCAGCAGGCGCCAAACTTTTACGTGTCACGTAACGCTACTGTTCACTTAACTTTCGTGATAGTTCGTTCAGTAACCAACCAACAACTGTTCAAGTGTTCTAAGTCTTTATTGTTCAACGTTCTTTCTAAGTATAATAATCAGTATATAATAAAGTATCATACGGGCCATATGTCTAGTCCACGCCCAAAATCTAATCTAACTAACATGGGTAACATGCGTTCATATATACTGCTGATCTCGTCCAGTTTGTGACAGGTATGCATATCTAATATCTTATTACAGACGAAGGGATGTATTCTATAGTCATGAACTGTCACGCTAATTGGTCTAATAGCCAGCGGCTATCACGAACTGTCAGCATCTAAGTGTATCTACATTTTGATCCCATGATGGAGTATTTGCTTTTTGATACAAATATGGAGTATTTACTTTTTGATACAAATAAATTTTGAATTCTATTATTGATTTTTGGTAATTACTTTAAAGTGTTTCATACGTAACTTTTATGTTACGTAACACTTTAAAGTTGATACGTAACGACGGTTACGTGACATTGACATAATTACGTGATAAACCAATAACTTACATTAAGGTTAAAATATTCAACACCTTAGTATGAGTCCCTGTGGGCGAGTGGATAAACGATCCGTTTTTTATTCTATGTGCTATCTATACCCCATGTGCTTGCTTCCAACTTTAACAAGATTAATTTTTAATACTTCAATCGTTTTTTAAAAATGCAATTGAAGTATAAAAGAAAATCAACCTGGTTACTATTATTTCTGCAATTTCGGAACCAAGGAGTAAAATAAGTATACATGTAAGTGTTTTCAGATGCATTACGAGAAATAAGTCAGTCAGATGATGATTAATATAATGCATAGCATCATCTCTCTGGAGTACGAGAACGTTGTATACAGAGTATGTTTTTACTGAACATGCGTCTGTTTATTTCGATGTCATAAAAGGTTTAAACTGTTTAAAGGAACTAAAACATTATGAAACAACAAATCTGATTATAGATATCAGTGGCAGATCCAGGAATTGACTTAAGAAGGGGTACGTGAAACTCATGGGCTTAATCTTTCCACATCCGCCTCTCCCTCAGAACAGAAATTGAATGGCTTAAAATGTTGGACCGGGGTGGGGGTTAGACTCCCCTAATTTATAGTCCGAAATAGTGCATTTTTATCGTAATAATGTATTTTTCCCCGATATTGACTGAGTACGTATTATAAACGGACGATTCAAAGGGGTGGGGGATGGCGCGCGCGCTGGGACCAATCCCCCCCCACCCCCTGAATCTGCAATTGAGTACATGTATTAAAACCGTCTCCGTAGCCTATTTGTTAAGGCGTTCTATACCCTTCATTCAATTGACTTAATACTTCACACAATTGTTCAGGACCATCAGCCAATGAGGTTACATAACTCCATATCCTTAATACAAGTTATGGCCCCTGATTGACTTAGGTTAAAGTTTTAGGCAAGTGAAATTTAAGGGGAAGTTGGGATTTTAATAAAAAAAAACTTCCATGGGTCACAATGAACCCAATGAACAATGTTCTTTAATCATGAGCTAACTGTTCAAGCGTTAACAGACACATTCGTGTGCAGACGAAACTTTTATTGTTTTTACAAGCACAGAACTTGTATTTAGCATTTACAGTTTCTATATAATTCAACTGAAAGTTCAATTTAACCATAATATATCAAATATTAAGTCACTATTCACTAGCGGATTGAGAAGGGGGCGCAGTCGGCGTGCGCTCCCTTTAAATCGTCCAAGTTTACTTTTTGTGTCAATATATGAGAAGAAAATAATAAAATACGCACATAATGCATCATTTCCGACTACAAATTGTTAAAAATTTCTTGATTGAGTAACCCTCAATCTTCCTGCAAACGCCCCTAAGTAACGCCCCCTTCTAAAGACAATTCCTGGATCCGCCCCTGGCCATTATATATTTTGTTTATCAAATGATACCCATACCAAGTGACTGAAGCTGAATTTCATTTAATGAATGAGATGGTCTGTAAAAGATTTCCAATGAATATCCTAAGAAATTTGCAGTCCTCCCGTTTCGACTGGTCATCGTTTGTGGATTTATTACACACAATTCTAAAAAAAAAATACTATTACAGAGTTGTCTCTTAAGGTTATGGGAGACTTCACTGTCAAAAGTAAGATATATATAATTTGTCCCCTAATGCCATAAAATATGGATGGTCCCCTTAATGCCTCAAAAATAATATAATATATACACTGGTCTCCATAAACCCTTCGACATATATACTTGTCCCCTTAAAACCTGCAACATACTTACAAATTATTAAGCAGACCGCAAATTACGTATATTTTTTGTTAATAAATTTAAGAAGCCTAAATCTTGTACACATAATAAATGATCATTTCAATACTAAATTATCAACAAAAAAGCAAAATAAAGTATAAAACAAAAAATATACAAATTGTCTCCTAAATGCCGTAAAATATATACGGTCTCCTTAATGCCCTAAGTAGATATATATATATATATATATATATATATATATATATATATATATATATATATATATATTTATACGATGGCTGTTTGTAAAGTGCGTTGACCAGTGGTATCATGTTATTAAATCATCAACGATGAGCAGAAAAAAATCAGTGCCTTTTAGACCGTTTTCTACGCCAGGGTGACGCTTCCCTGAAACGTATAGTAACAATGGACGATGTTACATAATTGGACTAGCTGCCAATTACTGATAAGCCCAACCCACTGTAGTAAAGGTGTATCGCCCACTAGCCAATAGCAGTCTCTCTGCTCAGAATACACTTGACCATTCATACATGTATGCACTCTGCTTGTAGCATCCATGCTGTTAAGAACTAATAAAATGTTGTCTTCTAACTGGAGTTAGTTGTTTACCTAAACCAGCTAACATACAAAACATGGTGTCAGAAGAAAAGTGACAATGACGTATAATTCGGATTAACGAAGTTCACTACATTCTGTGGACAATTGTCTTTGTGTTTTATGCCATTTTAAGAAGATGGATTCACAAAACAATCCTAGAATGGATTGGGAGTCAAAGGACTTGCCAAGTGCTTTTAGAAAGTTCAAGGAGCACGCAAACTTTATGTTTGGAGGACCTCTAAACAAAAAGTCTGAGGAAGCCCAGTGCAATTACTTAATGCTATGGGTTGGAGAAAAAGGAAGACAAATTTTCTCCACATGGAACTTAAGTGACGATGACAACAAGACACTTAAGAATTACTATGACGGATTTGAGAGCTACTGTGCCCCGAAGTCAAATCACATCTTCAGCCGTTACAAGTTTAAGTCACGCGCACAGGAAGATGGAGAACCATTCGAGTCGTTCGTCACGCAGCTGAAAATTCTTATAAAGGACTGTGGTTACCCAGTCGGGATTCAAGACGAGATGATCCGAGATCACATTGTGTTTGGGATTAAATCAAACAAAATCCGTGAAAAGCTAATCAATGAAGGATCAGAGCTCACACTGACAAAGTGTATAGACCTAGCTCGCACCCATGAGCTCAGCCAGTCCCAAGTGAAGGATATCACTGCAAATGGACAATTTGTAAATGCAGTCGGGAGTCGGAAACCAGGCAGGACCAAGCCGCCACAGAGGGAGACGTTCCACAGACAGCCTGAAGCCCAGAACTCCAAATATGGACATAGTGAAGCCCGGAGTTCCAAATATGGACAAAGTGCAAGGACTAACATTCAAATATGTGACAATTGTGGTAACAAACACCAAAGGAAAGACTACTGCCCTGCCAAGGGAAAAGTGTGTCTTTACTGCAATAGACTGAACCACTTCGCAAAAATGTGTCGCAAGAAGGACAATGACAGCAAGAAGGTCAATGAGGTAAACAATTTTGATATAAGATCTGATCTCGATTGTTACTCTCAGAATGATTTCTTTGTAAATAGCATTGAACATGACTCATTGTCAAACCAAGCATTTGCCAAAGTAAAAGTAGGCACATCCATAATAGACATGAAAATTGACACAGGTGCGCAAGTTAATGTCCTCCCAAAGTCACTGTACTTGAAACTAAGCTTAAAGGGTCCATTACGACAAGCTCAGAAACGCCTCACTGCTTATGATGGCAAACCACTATGCGTGGAAGGTTACATAACCATACCTTGTAAGTACAATGGTCAAACTTACAATGAAGAGTTTTACATAGTTAAATCAGGTTCAAGCCCCATATTAGGCTTACAGACATGTTTGAGAATGAATCTGATAAATCTTGTACTTGCAATGAATTCTAGTACCCCAAGCAAAGATAATGTAAATCACACACCTCTCACAAAGGATAAAGTCCTCTCGAAATACGCAGACGTTTTCGAAGGTATTGGTCAGTTGCCAGGTGAATGTGAAATTCACTTGCATGAAAACGTCTTACCTGTAGTTCACCCACCTCGCAAAGTCCCTGTCGCAATTAAAGACAAACTCAAGGTAGAACTTGATCGCATGGAACATCTAAATGTCACTTGCAAAGTCACTGAACCTACAGACTGGGTAAACAGTTTGGTCACTGTAGAAAAAGCAAACGGTTCTTTAAGGATATGCTTAGATCCAAAAGACCTCAATGAAGCAATCAAAAGACCACACTATCCAAACAAGACGCTTGATGACATATTGCCAGAGTTGTCAAATGCAACCATTTTCTCAAAGCTTGATGCTCGCAGTGGTTATTGGTCAATTAAGCTCACAGAAAAGGCTTCATACCTGACAACATTCAACAGCCCCTTTGGCAGGTATCGTTTCTTGCGGTTACCATTTGGCCTGAATAACGCAAATGATTTGTTCCAAGAAAAAATGGACCATTGTCTTGAAAATTTGCCAGGTGTTAGGACAATTGTTGACGATATTGTCGTTTTTGGTAAGGATCATGCAGATCACGACCGCAATTTTGACATGCTCATGACGAGATGTCGTGAAATGGGTATAAAACTTAATGCAGATAAGACCGATATAGGCAAGAGCGAAATCCCCTTCTTTGGTCACATTCTCAGCTCTGAGGGACTAAAAATGGATCCTGCAAAAGTCAAGGCCATACAGGACATGCCACCACCAAATTCAAAATCAGAACTACAAACTGTTTTGGGAATGGTCACATACCTTCAAAGGTTTGCACCCAAACTCTCTGAAATCACACTGCCCTTAAGGCAACTACTTTCTAAGGATGTAGAATTTGTATGGGATATGCCCCAACAGGAAGCATTTCAGAAAGTCAAGAATGTCATAACTCAGAGTCCAGGTCCTGTATTAGCTTACTTTGACCCCAAAAAGGAAATAACTCTACAGGTTGATGCTTCCAAATATGGCCTTGCTGCAGTTCTCATGCAAGATGAGAAACCAGTCAGTTTTGCTTCGAAATCTCTCACTAAAACAGAGGTTAACTATGCTCAGATAACGAAAGAGCTATATGCCATTTTCTTTGGTTGCAAAAGGTTTCACCAGTACGTATATGGTAAACGAATCAAATGTCAGAGCGATCATAAACCACTGTTGGCAATTTGGAAAAAAGGCTTGCATTGTGCACCCCCAACTTGGCAACGTTTGCTGTTACAGTTGCAGAAATACGATGTAGAATTGATATTTGTCCCAGGTAAACAAATTCCTCTAGCAGACACGCTGTCTCGCAAATATTTACCTGACACATACCCAGAAATTGCAGAAGGTTTAGACGTGCATGTACACGCTGTCATGTCAAATTTACCTGTAAGTGATCAGAAAATGGAGCTGATAAGGACTGCCACAGAGTCAGATTCTCAAATGCAATTACTTGCAAAGGTTATTCTTGAAGGATGGTCAAATGACAGACCACAATGCCCCAGCACGCTTCTTGAATTTTGGAACTTTAGGGATGAATTGTCAGTAGTTGATGGCATTATACTGAAAGGAAACAAAATCCTTATTCCCAAGGAAATCAGACCCTTAATGTTGGAAAAGATTCATGAAGGTCACTTTGGTGTAGAAAAATGCACACAACGCGCACGCGAGGTTCTGTTTTGGCCAAATATGTCTTCAGAGATAAAATCACTAGTGCTAAATTGCCCAATTTGCCTAGAACACAGGTGTTCAAATCAAAAGGAACCCCTGCAACCTAGCAAAGTGCCCGATAGACCATGGCAAATCTGTGCCACAGATCTGTTCCACTGGAACAATTCTGATTATGTCTTGCTGGTGGATGCATACAGCAGATATTTTGAGGTTAGCATGCTCCCAAACTCAAGGTCAGTCACAGTGATTGATAAATTGAAAGGTTACTTCAGCCGTCACGGCATCCCAGAAGTTTTACGATCTGATAATGGACCATGCTATGACTCTTTAGAGTTCAACAAATTTGCAGAACAGTACGATTTCAAACACATAACATCTTCCCCAGGTCACTCCTCGGGTAATGGACTTGCTGAAATTACCGTCAAGACAATTAAGTCTCTGTTCACAAAAACAAAACAGGCAGGAAATGACCCATACCTAGCACTGTTAGAGTATCGCAATGCCCCATTACAATGTGGTCAATCCCCTGCACAGCTCTTAATGAGCAGACAGTTAAGGTCAACACTGCCATTAGTAGACAAACAGCTTAAGCCACGAGTACATGATATGCAGACTGTTAAAGACAAAATGCATATTTCCAAACAAAAGTCAAAGTTTTATCATGACCAGTCTGCTAAGCCACTCAGATCTCTTGAAATAGGTGAAAGTGTAAGGGTAAGGCAAGGAAAACGTTGGTTACCTGCTGTAGTAGAAAAAAGGGTTAACAATAGGTCATATGTTGTCAAAACAGAGAACGAAGGATTATACAGAAGAAACAGGCAACATCTTTTAAAAACTAATGAGAAACCTTTTCCCACCAATGGTCAATCTTATCAGTCAAATCCATTCACCTCTGATCTAAATCCTAGCCCAATACCTTGTCCTGCTACAGAAAAGTCATCTTCTCTAGGTAATACAGTACAGCCACAAGTATCAGAGGAAACATTTAATTCCCCTTCAGTTGAAATACCTGTCAACTCACAAGCACAGACCATTTCAGATAGCCATTATCAGACATCTGATGATAGGGTTTATTATACAACGAGATCGGGTCGGAATGTCAAAATGCCTCAGAAACTTTCATTGTAAATACATGCTGTATTGACTATGTAAATAATGTTTTCAGGAACTACTTTTTCATGTTTATATGTTTAATTCTTGTTAGATTTTAGATATAATAGAGAGTGTTCTTACATTAGCAGAAAACCACAAGACATGTAATATAAACTATGCAGTCATAAAATGGATAAGTCAAGCTGTGCATTTATTGACATAGGAACTTAGCAAATTACTACAAGCTGTGAACTCCAGTACTGACTGTGAGAACCCTACTTCAAAGAAAGAGAGATGTTACATAATTGGACTAGCTGCCAATTACTGATAAGCCCAACCCACTGTAGTAAAGGTGTATCGCCCACTAGCCAATAGCAGTCTCTCTGCTCAGAATACACTTGACCATTCATACATGTATGCACTCTGCTTGTAGCATCCATGCTGTTAAGAACTAATAAAATGTTGTCTTCTAACTGGAGTTAGTTGTTTACCTAAACCAGCTAACATACAAAACAGACGAGACCTGACTTTATTTATATAAACCCGAATCTAAACAGCAATCCATGGTATGGCAACACCCGACCTCACCAGTGCGGAATTAAATGTATTTTTTACTGTATCATTTTATTTTCTCTATCAAAACACATGACCATATTTAAATGTTGTCCACAAACAGACCTCGTATATATATATATATCAAAAGGATATCAAATGACTTTTTTTTCGCGCAACATTGTACGCAAACTTTACGTCCGGGAATGACGTCGTTGAAACTGTGTCCCAGCCCTGTGCGCGCTGCCGTTTGATTTGGAATTGAGAGCGGGCTAAAATTTCAAAACAGTGAAAAATATCAAAATGTTATTTCACTGTTTGAAACAATGAATAACATTTTTATTTCACCGATAAATTTGAATAAATCACCGAAAAGTATATAATAAATACTTGTATGTGTTTCTCAGAAAATATACAATGTAATTCAAGACTTTGCTCATAAAAAGGCATGAAAGGCCATCAACTGATAGCTTGCTGGGCGGCTATTCTCCCCTCCCCCCCTCCCTCCGCAACATTGAAACAAAGGCATGAAAGGCAATCAACTGATAGCTTGCTGGGCGGCTATCCCCCCCCCCCCCTCCACAACATTGAAACAAAGGCATGAAAGGCAATCAACTGATAGCTTGCTGGGCGGCTATTCTCTCTCTCTCTCTCTCTCTCTCTCTCTCTCTCTCTCTCTCTCTCTCTCTCTCTCTCTCTCTCTCTCTCCCCCCCCCACAACATTGAAACAAAGGCATGAAAGGCAATCTACGGATAGCTAACTTGGCGCCGGTGGCTTGCCTCCCCCTCCACAACGTTGACACAGAGGCATGAAAGGCAATCAACTGATAGCTTGCTGGGCGGCTATTCTCCTTCCCCCTGCACAACATTGAAACAAAGGCATGAAAGGCAATCAACTGATAGCTTGCTGGGCGGCTATCCTCCTTCCCCTCCACAAAATTGAAACAAAGGCATGAAAGGCAATCAACTGATAGCTTGCTGGATGGTTCGCCCCCTCCTCCTCCACAACCTTGATAAAAAGGCATGAAAGGAAATCAACGGATAGCTAATTTGGCGCCGGTGGCTAGTCTCCCCCTCAACAACGTTGAAACAAAGGCATGAAAGGCAATCAGCTGATAGCAAACTGGATGGTTCGCCCCCTCCTCCTCCACAACCTTGATAAAAAGGCATGAAAGGAAATCAACGGATAGCTAACTTGGCGCCGGTGGCTAGCCTCCCCCTCAACAACGTTGACATAGAGGCATGAAAGGCAATCATCTGATAGCTAACTGGGCGGCTAACTCGCCAGCACCCTCGGCCCACGCCACAATTCACACAGTTCTACACAGTGCAAGCAATGTTTTTTACAGATTGAATAGTTTTGTTGTTTAAATGGGAAAAAGGCTGAAATAAATAAGGAAAGTATAACATAAAACTCACATTCCGTAGGGTAATCTTACTTGGATGGAGAAAATGCTGATCAATATCTAGTCCATAATGAATACATGCATTAAACCAGATGTATTATTGTATGCATGAACTATATATTCATTTTGATTATGCACCAGTCAATTGTAACCACGCCCCCCCCCACCCCCAGGTCCGGGGGTATACCGCGGATAGTCGGGGAAATGGGCCGTGTTTTAACCTTCCACGTGGCCCCGCAGTGCCGGGTGAATGCGGTGGTTTTGTCTTCCAGCCAAATATAGCGGGGAATGTGCCTTACCTAGAGTCCCTTGGGTGCGGGAGCATTTGGCGGGGATGTTACCAGCAGGCCGTCTCCGCAGGGCAAAACTTTACCCGGGCTTGGCTAGGTCGAGAGTCAAAGTCCCCGCTATTCCTCGGACCTGAGGAGGGGGGGGGGGTGGCGTGGTTACAACTGACTGGTGCATTAAGTACTAGTGTACTCTCGTATCCATTTACTGAGTGCTCCTGGTATAGAAGTTCAAGGACATCTAAACATTTAAATGCCGAAATACTTCGATATTTAAATAAATATCTTTTCTGAAAAAAGAACATGCAATGTAACAACACGAATCCATTTCTTGTTGTTTTGACAGTACTGCGCGCCTTCTTTACGCGGATTAAAAATGGTGTTAATTGCCGGCGACCTCATCACATTTCGTATACAGTATCCTTACTACTATTTAGGATGTATATCTCGTAGCTTGTCGGAGAAGGCCGAGTTGTTACGACTTGGCCGAAGTGTTCGGAATGTTTTCAATAAGTTTCGAGAAGCCAGGCAGAAACGATGTAAACCCTACGGCTCACCCAGCCACCCAATGAGAGCGACCGACGGCCAGTTATGAGTGTTTATGTGGTCTATTTTGAATCTTTCCGGAGAAGGCCGGGTTGTTAGGGTTGACGCCCACATGTATTCGCGCATGCGCTTTGTTTAATATTCGTCACGTATTCGGTTACTAGGATAGCGGCCGTGAATGTGTGAGTTTTCATTTTTTTAAACACAATTCAACAACTTTTCAGATCAGCATCACATTATATGTGTAATCAGAGACATCAAGAAATGAAAAACCATATTTAGTGAGTTTAATATTTGAAAATCATGTTTCATTTTACCTATTTTTCATGATCCTGCTTCGACCTGTTTAATACAATGTTAACTGCTTTCGTTTTACGTGTATGTATACTGCTCAAACCTTTAAAGTCAGAAGTGTTCGGAATGTTTTCAATAAGTTTCGAGAAGCCAGGCAGAAACGACGTAAACCCTACGGCTCACCCAGCCACCCAATGAGAGCGACCGACGGCCAGTTATGAGTGTTTATGTGGTCTATTTTGAATCTTGCCGGAGAAGGCCGGGTTGTTAGGGTTGGCACCCACGTGTATTCGCGCATGCGCTTTGTTTGATATTCGTCACGTATTCGGTTACTAGGATAGCGGCCGTGAATGTGAGTTTTCATTTTTTTTTAAACACAATTCAACAGTTTTTCAGATCTGCATCACATTATATGTGTAATCAGAGACATTAAGAAATGAAAAACCGTATTAAGTGAGTTTAATATTTGAAAATCATGTTTCATTTTACCTATTTTTCATGATCCTGTTTCGACCTGTTTTATACGCTGTTAACTGCTTTCGTTTTACGTGTATGTATACTGCTCAAACCTTGAAAGTCATTTCCCCATTAAGACCTCAAAATAAACAATTTGGTATAGATAATTATACATACTGGTTAAAAAGGAGGAAAATAATAGATAAGTAATTTATAAAGGGAATACGGCTTAGAGTTAACAAAATACTTTATGATTATATCGCACACAATTATGGATTCTACTGGTTTTAATACTGTACTCATTCATCCATAACGGTTGCACAAATGTGATGAATATATTAAATAAGGCTTGATTATCATACATGTAGTTACATTGTACATATATTATACGAATTGTCATTCTATATGACAAAAGTATTGCATTTCGGTTTAATTTATGTTTAATGTTATGTTTTTTGTGTTTTTTTTTTATATTAGGAAACCATTTCTTTCATTCACCTTTGTGATAAACCATCTTAATTGGTATCCCAGTGCAAACCTATTTATAGGCTGTGAATCATAGAAACACATAATCATCAATTTGATGTATGATTATTTAGATATTAACACTGACTGTGAGAGTTCAAAGGCTGTAGGCATGAAAAGGGTGATTTGACTTTTTTTTAGATCACCTGAGTACAAAAAATGCCTTCAAATTCACATTTACATTATGATTTTATGAACGTTTTTAAATAAAACAGTCTTTTAATTTGCAGAAATAAAACTTCATACCATTAACACGCTACGTCCTTAATATTGTAACACATTTTGTCTTCGTCAGGATGGCTTCTATTCTAATTGACCGTTGGAACAATTTCGTCAAAAACAACAACAAAGTCTTTCATTTCCGAAGACGTCTAATTTATGGCTCCCTTATTTAAATATACATGAAACACATGCACATAAATTAACGGGTTCATAGCGGCGCAACGCAGTGTCTCTTTGGAAGCAAAACAATTATTATTTTCATGTCTGCGTAATTATAATCAGCGTTTTATCTTCTCAGTAAATAAATAATATTAGCTTTTAAATTGCAATGTAACTGTAGAATATATTTAGTTGGTGTTTAAATAGTGCCTACCAGTTTTGGAATTACGTATGGCGTTGCCATTTTAGGATTTCTAAGATCTTGTCGTGTAAGAATGTAAATTGTTGAGTGATCAAAAATATAAGATATCCACTGGTGGTGGTGTTAGTAGTTTATACTCCGGGTCCCGGCGTGAGCACATTGAAGGGTCCCAGAGTGACAGTTCAACCACCGCACACCTATTCTGGCGGTGAACCAGTACTAGGTGCCTTCACCTCTGCAAGGAACTGACAACTTCTGTACATGCCAGGGGCAGTGGTACAGTGCGAATGGTCGTAGAAAGGATTTCATAACCAGTCACAACAGAAGTGACCTGGTCCGCCAGATATCCACTGGTGGTGGTGTTGGTGGTGTTAGTAGTTTATACTCCAGGTCCCGGCGTGAGCACATTGAAGGGTCCCAGAGTGACAGTTCAACCACCGCACACCTATTCTGGCGGTGAACCAGTACTAGGTGCCTTCACCTCTGCAAGGAACTGACAACTTCTGTACATGCCAGGGGCAGTGGTACAGTAGTGGTACAGTGCGAATGGTCGTAGAAAGGATTTCATAACCAATCACAACAGAAGTGACCTGGTCCGCCCGGGAATCGAACCCGGGTTGTCCGATTAACAGTCCAACGCTCTACCGACTGAGCTAACCGGGCGGACCCTGTCAGATTGCGCCGCCTTATATACTCGACAGTCGGTTTGGATTTTAGGAATTAGGAATTCTGACCAATTAAAAAGTCTTTAGGAAATTACCAGCCAATGGCATCGGTGCTTGGAATTCCTAACCCTAGAAGGCAGTACTTCGGTCGAGCAAACAACAACAATTTTATGCATAAATATCGAGTTCAACATACAAATATTAACAAAGGGCAGTAACTGTCGTCATGGAAATATCAATTTAATGCTTTGTGACCTTGGTTCATTTGCAAAAGTCACAATCAAAATAATTTTCATAACCTTGGACTTCGGTTAGAGGAACGCGCGGATGTTACAAAATAGTTCAAATACATATCAGTTCAGAGTAATGCATCATGTGATGCATCTGTTGAATTACGATTTGCTATTAACAAATAACATTGTAAGACAGTTTAAAATTACATTAAAAGTTATAAATAACATTCATGTTCTGAAAATGAACCGATGTATCATACCTCAAAATGGCGCAAATGACAGTTCCATGACAACTTTAGGAATTCCTAAAATCGGTAACTACTTCGAATAAACGTTATTTCACAAGATAAACTATGAATGATTACTTGCATACACTTGCATTGTATTATATTATTTGTGGATTAACATGTATACATAGTGTTTATGAGAATGAAACAGCAATTAAAGATGCACTTTTGCAGAGTCAAAATGTAGTCTAAAATAATAGACGTGTTATACGGGATTCTTCCAATCCCTAACGTCTAAACGGGAATGTGCAAAAAACGGGGGTGTTTTAAAAATATTGAAATTCTTTTAAGTGAAGTATTTTATGGTTGAAATTGATCATAAAGAGTTATTTTCATATTTTTACCATGTAAGTGAAATGTTATTTTGCACTAAACAAGCATTTCATGCATTAAAACAAGTTGTTTACCTTTCCAACAAAACGAAAGTTGACTGACACTGACAACAATTATCCGAAGGGGGACAACTCGTTACAATCGTAAGAACTCGGCCTCTCCGACAAAGCTTCGAGAAAGATCTCGTTATACAATCGTAACAACTCGGCCATGGCCGAAATGTTCCGAGCGATTTAAAACTGTGCCCTGAAGCCTTGCAGGTGCCCTTCATGTATATATCGTTATGTTTCGACAGAATGAAATGAAGAAAAGCCGTCAAACTCATAATTATAAGTTGGATATTTATTTTTTGTGTACGGAACTAATATAAAATAACATTATCTGGTAATATTTCTTGTTTTTATGATATTTTATAGACGCTATATGCTTTAACCCGGAATCCTGATCGGAACAACTACCCACTTTTGATACTAAACAATTTGTACGTGAAGGATTTGCCATATCAAAAATCTAAAAAAAATCTGTCAACGTACAATTATTTGGACTAAGTCAAAATGTCAATGCAGTAATTTATTACAATATTTTTTAACATAATCGCATTTACCATTAATTATTCTAACCTGTCATCAAATGTCATGTCAAAAAGTAGGGAGGGAGATTCTTTATTTCCTCCAATATGAAGTGACACATGATAATCAGAACATATACAAAGAAACATACAGTCACAGTGGCTTGATGACAAAGGCTCATTAAAGTCACAATAAATAATTTCAACTAGCCAAAATTATATTTTATACATACTTGAACAATTATATCACCAGAATAATACATTGCCATAAACATAAAACGAGATTTGACAAAATTCAAAAATACCCTATACTGTAGCTACAATAATGAGCGATCAGGGATACTTTTTTATTATTTTGACATTTCATGTGTATCCCTGTAACCCTACAACTCTCTACCATTTAACACTGGGCGAAAGAATATATAGTAATATTATGCATCGATGTTGATTAATAATGATATAATTGTTACAAATATACCTAACAGTGATCTTAACTGGGTTGGATTTGTCGTTAGAGTCGTTATTTTCACATAAATATACTCTGGGTCACGAAATGAGCGTAGCAGTCCACCATTTTTTATACATGTTGATTTTTATCGAATAAATTTGTACCCATCCGTCAATGATGGTTAACCCTGTGCGCAGTCACAGTTATCCTCCCTTTTCTATGTATTGTGCAGAGCAACGCAACAGTGTTCAAAAATGGTGATACCTAATCATCATCATCATCATCATCATCACGAACATCATCATCATCAACTTCTCCCAACTTGACCCATCAAACACGTTAGCGTTCAGCGCATTGAAATGGTTGCATTTTAATAGTGTTATTTAACCGAGCCTATTAACGACCAAAATATTCGAAATCCTCTACCCTGTTTCATACATGTACACAACCTGTCAGATTTGTCCTAGATTTACAGATTAATGGATACAATCGATGCATGTAAGTGCATTATGGTATCTGAACATGTATTTTTGGCATAATGACATTAATAAATGTGTGTTTGATAGTAGGCAATGATATTTTCGTAGAAATTTGAATTTATAACAAAGATAATTTAAAAATTGTGGCCTCGAGGATCCTCTGCGCAAGGCCCGTTTGCTACTTTTTGCTGGGATGGTGGACGTCACCAGTCTGCCATAGTCTAAAAATTGTCAAAAGACTGGTTGACGGCCATTTAGGTGGACTACCCTATACTGTAATATGAAACAAGTGAAGAATGTTCGCCCGGCGAAAATGTAAACAAAGACCAATTCTCGTCGAAAATTATAACTTCTTCGTAAGCTACAAACAAAATACCTGGCTCATATATGCAGTGGCCCGTTATATACACGTTAAAACCGGTATTCTTGTCGAGAGAAACAGTATACGACGAAAATGCTTCAAAATGCGAATTATCACAAGCGCTAGCCAGACATTGTTCTGTCAAAATGACGTAGTACCCGATTAGCGAAAGCGGCCGAAGGACGGGAAACATCGGAAAAGCGTTGAGTGTTCCGGTGGTTCCCGCCCTTCGGCCGCTTTCGCTAATCGGTGAAGGAGAGCTGGGTACCACGGCATTTTGACAGAACAATGTCTGCCTAGCGCTTGTGATAATTCGCATTTTGAAGCATTTTCGTCATATACTGTTACTCTCGACAAGAATACCGGTTTTAACGTATATATAACGGGCCACTGCATATATGAGCCAGGTATTTTGTTTGTAGCTTACGAAGAAGTTATAATTTTCGACGAGAATTGGTCTTTGTTTACATTTTCGCCGGGCGAACATTCTTCATTTGTTTCATATTACAGTATAGGGTATTTTTGAACTTTGTCAAATCTCGTTTTGTGTATATGGCAATGTATTATTTTGGTGATATAATTGTTCTAGTATGTATAAAATATAATTTTGGCTAGTTGAAATTATTTATTGTGACTTTAATGAGCCTTTGTCATCAAGCCACTGTGCATACAGTACAGTCTTATAGAACAAAAATTTACATAAATGTTATTCGATAAACATATAAATCGGGTAAGAAGGATAACTTTAAATAATACAATGAATAATACTGTATTATAACAATGCATCTACACATATACTGAAATATAGTGAATGAAACATAGTTTTATCATTTCATTTACCTTTTTTGGTGATTACCTGATACTATAGGCTCGGTAGGCCAGCATGGGAGTCAAGCCTGCGACCCCTTGAGAGTGGTCTAGTGGTATAGGTGTCCGTCTCTCACTCAAGAGGTTGTGGGTTCGATCCCCATCAGGGGTTCTTTCTCATGACCTCTCAGAAAGGACATAGTAATTGTTTCTGCCCAGGAAACAGACTCGGGAGTGATTCTATAAGTTAATCTTTCGTCACATTATCGAGTTAAAATAAATTTATATATATTCATCGAATCTGCGATTGGTGGTTGAAATTATATTTTTGCCCAATGGGATGACAGTATTTTTAAAATCTGCAGTACATTTATTAAGGAAATTATCAGTCAGCGGTTATAGGGGCTGGACCAGTAGACAAAATATAGTCTCGAATACTAAGCTGGTTTAAGGGTTGTTAGTATGGATTTACCAAACCAAAGAGCTCTGCGACTGCATCTCATTAAATTGTTTATTTTGGTAAACAATATAATAACGGTGAACCATTACAAAGGTTATAACTCAATAATTTTATGCTGTATATTAAGGCATAATTATAATCCCCTACCGATTTCACCGTAGGGGATGTCTGTCCGAATATCATGCACATCATTTTATTCATTGTTCGACAAAATTGTGGTTACCATGGCGACATAAATAGTGTAAATGTTACTTTAAGATTATCAAAGCTGCTTTGTATTGCATCTATGATACAATTGGCTGCTACAGTAGTGCATATGCCATTCTCTTTAACTGGATCTTTTCCGTATTAATGAAGTATTAAAACTTCATGTAATGCTGTATGCGGATAGAGGGCAATAGGGATATTATGCAGGCCAACAATATTTTAAGTTTGTGTTGAACAAAAATGTGGCTGCTGTTTAAACATTGTGTGTGTTTTTAAATTTATGCTAGTAATTTCAAATTGTCCTCATTGTATTAAGAACACTAAGGGGACTTTTGTATTATTTAATTAGCAATACTCAAGTGACTTGTTTCTTTTACCAGGTGATGAATACAATCTCATGGCAAAACAATGGCAACTTATGGCCAATTATTGAAGGATAAGAAAGCACAGAACTGGGTCAAGGCTGCCTTCGCCCTCAATATAACCAAGGAGGGTCTACAGCCTCTGGTAGAGGATGTGCTGACATGCGTTCACCAGGACATCTATAACAACGTCAGAACATCTAAGGGTCTTCCAGGCGGGGCAACATGTGCACAATGTTTCACCGAGAACGTGTTGAATTGCCCTACTCGTGGGATATGCACCAGTACTAGAAACTGTAAATTTCATAACTCCCCTCAAAAGCTGTATTCTCCGTGTCCAAACGGGATTTGTAAAGGCGTCCATGATGAAATAGTCATACATCACAGGTTTTCGGGACCATCATGGAAGAACACAAATGCCGACAAATGGTGTACGAGCCACTGGGAGATCGGCAAGTGTTTCCTGCCTCCTGATGGCTATAAGACCGTGTCCTCCATCAAAGACAGTGACTTTAACGGAGTGATCAGCGTCATGATGAATTGTAAGGATTTCCAGAACAAGCTGTCATTTAACGTTGCGACACAGCCAAATTTGTTAACAGAGGTAAACATATGAATCATACTATAATCATGTTATGCGATTTAGATGACTTAAAAGCTGCACTCTCACATATTGACAGTTTTGACCTTTATTTCATTTTGTATCCCAGAATCAGCTGATTTCTAAAGGCATTAATACATTGCTGATCATTCAATCATATAAGATTACTCACAAAGAACTGCCGAAAAACTCATTTTTCTTAAAGCGTTACTAACTTTTAGCCATTAAACTTCAATTTTCGAGAATTTGAATAAAAAGTGATCTGATCTTGTCAGCTGTCTTATATTACTGGTTTACAGATATTAACGCAAACATTGGCTCATTCCCATACAAATTATAAAAAAATGTTGTCTAAACAATCTGTGAGAGTTCAGCTTTAATGAATGTTCATAATTAATGCAGAATGTTTTAGTATTCGCTTGAAGTTCCTCTTTGTACTTATTAAATACAATGAGGCCTAAAAAAATATGTCCGTTTCCTGTAACATGCTGAAAAAAAGATGGGTCGGTAGGTAGGGATTTTTTTAGCTCACCCGTCACTTTGTGACAAGGTGAGCTTTTGTGATCGCCTTTTGTCCGTCATGCGTCGTCCGTCAACAATTTACTTAAAGGACATCTCCTCCTTAACCGCTGGGCCAATATTAATAAAACTTCATAGGGATGTCCTTTGGGTGGTCTTCTATCAAAGTTGTTCAAAGAATTCAATTCCATGCAGAACTCTGGTTGCCATGGCAACCAAAAGGAAAAACTTTAAAATTCTTCTTCTCCCAAACCACAAGGCTTAGGCCGTTGATATTTGGTAGGTAGGATCACCAAATGGTCCTCTACCAAGATTGTTCAAATTATGGCCCTTGGGGCTGATGGGTTTTCTCTATATATATGTGTTATAGTGAAAACTTAAAAAATCTTCTCCGAACTCACAAAGACAAGTTGCGTCTTAATTTAAACTGGATAACATATTTAGTACACATACCAATTTTCAAAATGGGCCACATACAACAATTAATAACAAATATACATATATAGATACACACGTAAAATCAAATAGTGACAAGAGCTTAGATATTTGGCATGATATATCATCTAGTTGACCTGTACCAATATTGTTCAATCTTTGGCCCTGGGGTCAAAAAATGGCCCCACCCGGGCGGTCATGGGTTTCCTTATATATGTATATGATGAAAACTTAAAAAATCTTCTTCTCCGAAACCAAAAGGCGAAGGCCTTAGATATTTGGTATGAAGCATCGTTTATCGGACCACTATTAAGATTGTTCAAACTTTAGCCCTGGGGTCAAAATTGGCCACGCCCCGTGTTCATAGGCTTAGGTTTTCAATATTTGTATATAATGGAAGCATTAAAAAAAATTCTCTCCGAATTCACAAGGACTAGAGCTATTTGGCATAATACATCATTAAGTGGACCTCTACCTTTATTGTCCAAACTTTGGCATTGGGGTAAAAAATGACCCCGCCCCGGGGGGTCATTGGTTTTCCTTATATGTATATAGTAAAACCTTAAAAACAATTCTTCTCCAAAACCACAAGGCTTAGGTCTTAGATATTTGGCGTGAAGCATTGTTTAGTAGACCTCTACCAACATTGTTCAAACTTAAGCTTCAAAATTATCCACGTTCCAGGGGTCATGGGTTTCTAGCTCCCCAGTCACTTTGTGACAAGGTGAGCTTTTGTGACCGCCTTTTGTTTGTCGTCCATCATGGGTCGTCCCTCATGCGTTGTTAGTCAACAATATACTTAAACAACGTAGCAACCAGTGATTTTTTTAGCATCCAGTGACTTCCTTCATCAACCAATGACCTTTTAACAACCTGTGATTTCCCTTGTAACTAGTGATAAACCATTTTAGGAATTATTTTCGTCACTTTTAAGTTGGGCTTGTATATAGAGAATTTACACTAATCCGAGAGAAAAAATACTAGTTTTTTGCTGTCGGGCTAATACTAGTTTCGACCACTGCTCATGACCAACATTGGACCTACTTTTTTAAGCATAGTACTAAAGAAAATAGTTACAGACAATGCGAATGTCCGTCGGACAGTCGGACATGTCCGGTATATTTCAATTTTGACCGACGAAACTTTTGTTTTGGTCGGTCACAATGTCCGGTGAAAAATTAAAGTCAGCACCGTTTAATTTTCGGAAAATTTACTTTCAGTTTCTAAATAAATGTTCAGAGTTTTTTTTATATCATGATTATTCAGCGTGTTAATCCGTGTTTCACTATTTGTAAACCCCATTTCGACATGTTTCCGTAAAAGCCGATAAAAGGCTTAAGGTTCCTATTTCAGCTCGTACTCTTATACTTTTATTTTACGGAAATGTTCGGAAATTACAAAATTCTGTATGTAGTGGTTCCCGGCAATCATGTTAATTTAAATATGATGATTAATATACCGAGCTGACTTTCTTTCCGCTCTGTTTAACATTGCCAATAACAAGAACTCTACTTTCGTTTTTGCATAAATGTTGTGCCTGAGTTTGACTAGTAGTACAATTCGTTACATTTTTTAACCGTATTGTATCTTTAATTTAAAGATGAATAAAAAGAGTAAGATCTAGCTGTTCCATGGGTAGACGAACCAGATGAGTTTTTTTGGAAGAAAAAAATTATGACATTTATAAGATCCGAATATTGATTTTTTTACATTATGTTTGGCTTTTTTTTTGTAATTTATTATTGTACTGTAAGACAAATCTAACCAAAATGATCTAAACCTGTTATAATGGGAAATTACAAAACTTATTTAACAAAGAGGCTTAAAATCAAGGTTTAGGCTGATGTAACTGAATACTGTTTGTAACATTGCGACAGGTAAAAATTTGGTGCGACAGGTAAACTTTCAGTGTTTACCTGTCGCAATGTCCTGTGAAGAAGAAAAAGTTTTCGCGTTGTCTGTAGTTACTGAGTAAATCGGTTTCCCGCAAACGTTTTGCTATCAAAACAATGGCGCAAACAAACAAGAAACCAGAGAGTTGTCCTGACGTTGTTGGTTATATTCACAAAGTGTCGCCTCTTAAAACGAGCAGAAATGGAAGTCAGTTCTTTGGAGCGACAGTACAAACAGAAACAGGTTACAAAACCCTTGTTTCTTGGAGAGCAGAAAGTCACCATGCTTTCAGAGACATGGAAAATGCGAAGTAAGTCTTAAATGTTCTTAATTTTATAGCATTACGTTCTTTATCAATGTATCCTATAAGTTCGTGCAAATTTTGACCCACTAATAAGGGTATTTAGATTACATACAACCATATTCATCAAAATCCAATTAGACAAGTTCCTGTTGATGATTTAGGTACACTGAGTTGACTGGCATTGTGTTGAGAGTAAACACCAAGGTTTTTTTTCTAACATATCATTATGTTTTTTCCCTCCTGATTCTAATAAAGGGCATACATCAGTTATAAATACTAGGTAAACCTGTTTGGTGCCAGTTGTTTTCATGAATATTTGCACTGAATTTTAGTGGCTTAAAATATCAAGTTTTGCAAAATTTTACATGTTCTCTGGAATAATGCAACTTGCTACAAATGTGCATATTGTATTTTGCAAGAGGCATTTGCAGTTCCATTGGAAGTATTTTGAATTGTTTTTGCATTATAACTAAAATGTTCTCTTGGATGATTCCGCGAGTGGCGATGAAAACACCAGTGCCAAAGATGACTCAATTTCTTCCTTAAACAACTTGTGGGCAAACTTGTAAATTATTCACAAATATGCATTGCTATGAAAACTTAAATGACATCAGTTTATTCTTATAATGATAACTGTATTAATAAGCTCAGTTTAAGTATTTTTAATGTCGATCAAATGCATTGGCTAAGAAACCCAGCCGTTTACACAGTAAACCTATGGTATGCTTGTCAAACTAGTCAATTATTTTACATTTCGGTAGGTTGAATACGATAAAATGCATGTAAAGAGACTATTTATGATCACGAAAAACGATTCACATGGGGGCAGCCATCTTGCTTCTGGATACATTTGGTTGACCGATGTACAACTAATCGAATTAAGGTTGCAAAGCACTAAAATTGTAACAAATATAGGCGATAGTTGTTCGAAATGGCGAAAAAAAATGCCAGCTCCAAAAAATATATTGTGACATCTTCTTAATGATGCGGGCGGAGGCAAATTTCAAATAAAAATTATTTTTTTTACTTTGAAAAAAACTCATGCGGGAAATCCGATGAACTAGAAATTAATTTGGTGTGGCCTTAGTGGAAAGAGTAAATTCGGGTAAACACTTTAACGCAAAAAATCGTTTTACACCAAACTTCACTTCATCAATACAATATATTAATGGGTGTCGGCATTAGCCGCATCAATATATCGCCGAAACAGTCTGAGATATCTGCACTCTGTATTAATCAGTAATAAGTAGGGAAAAAAGAATAAAATTTGCGAGTTATTTCGTCCAACCCCGACACCATTTGGCTAAGCCAGACACTCTTTTGAAACTTAAAAATATATGATTTTGAAGAATAAAAATGATCATTCAACTTAAGTAACACTATTATTATATGTCAGCATATAGTAAAGCTATTTTTCATTTAGAACAAGCATTATCAGGGTATACTATAATGTTGCAGCAGCACAGGGCATATACTCTCGCTTTTGAATTGAGGAGTGGGAACCATGTTTCTCAGGCCACTTGTCGAAATTACATTTTGTCCATGCACAGTCGATGCTGGCGTCATCCAAGCATATGTGGTAATGGAAATCATACCAAGTACTAAATAATCGTTACACCAAGAGTACATGACATAAACACTTCATCTTTAATGTAATCGAGCTTGAAAAAAGCTTTAAAGGTGGTGATTTAAGTACACTTTCACAATTTAGTTCAGTGTGCCAAACACGGTGGACTGTGTGTTGTTATGCTTCATTCAATGTATCAGAATGACACGTGTCTTTACATTGATGTTATTCAAAGATGGTTATAACAATTTACATGTATGTTTATTTAATCTACTGCTAATTGTATTGTTAGCATTCAAAGGACTTTATTTTTATTAGTAATTTTATCAATCAATAAATTTTGTGACTTTGTAAAGTGGGGGTTACATCGAATAAAATACAAATCTTCAAAATATGGAAACGTTTGTAGTTTGTCTTCTACCAACCACTGTCTAATATATTTCTTTAACTGTTCTGAAAATTTCACACAATTATCACAAGTAGTTTTAAAGTTATTGCAAAAATGCTACTGGTAGCGTTAGAAAAGTTGTTAAGTGTAAATATGAAATGTCAGTCAACATACAAAATAACAGGTGTCTTTATATTTCCTCAGCGTTTAAATGAATACTGAAGTAGAAGCAGTTTCCAACAAATCGTTTTTCAGTGGATTTGACAAATTATATTTTAATTAACTTTAAAATTCCCCACCGATGAAACACTTGGATGTTATGGTATAAAGAATAAAAAAATATTTTGAAATAAAACAGCATGACATAATTACCCGAACACAAACATTCACCAACAACCAGTTTAGGAGTCAATACATTTTGGGCAAAAACACCTGTTGCTACTAATAAATTTGTCAATATGGTTATCGCACATGCAGATATCGCACGTGAGAGGAACAAAACAGAAATTGTCAAAAACTTGTAGACATGTATTTAGGTAAACTAATGTTTTGGTATTAAAGTATATTGTTGGTTAGTTGCTCAGTAACTACCGATTTAACCTGCAGTAACTTCTTTGTGAATATCAAAAGAAAAAACGAAAAATGCACATTGTCAGAAACTGCATTCTGTCAAAAATTTACATCCAAACACATGCTCTAATCCTTTTCCTTTTTTTGTAGAACACAAGTGTGCCTCCAGCAAATGGCTACAATGCCATCATACAAGAAACCTGGAAACTTTGACTTGAAATACACTTATCAGTCCAAAATTACAAAACCAAGTCGAAAGCTGAACTTCACTTCACAACCACCTGAAGATGTTGGAAAAAAGATGACACTGAATGTTGTCAAAGAAGCACCAGTGTGGGAAAAGGTAAATTTTATGTTATAAACATTTCAAGTTCAGCACTGTAACCCGACATACAGGGTTCCCAGAACGCCTCATATGGGGGAAAATTAATCTTAAGATTTCACCATTTATCACAGTGTTTCCTTTATTTCCATATATGAGGTACAAAATTCCCCAAGTAGGGTTTATGAATCCCCCATGTGTAACAGACAACGGGAACCCTGACTTATTGCCTAACCATGTCTGTTCCATTTCTCTTAATCCCTTTGTCATTTAAAAGCATTTTCGAATCATATTACTTCAAAATGGCTCAAAACTGTTATCGAAAGTGATCAGTGATTCACCAATTCAATTTTTCATTGTTCTTGTCATTTTTATGCCCCCGAATTGAAAATCAATGGTCCGATTTTAAAATAACTTGCCACATGTGTTTGACATATATAATAAAGACGATGTGTCACGCACTAGACCCATGTCCCTATTTCCAAGGTCAATGTCACACTTATCATATGATTGCTATGTAATGCTGCATATAAAAAAATAAGTGTATGTGGTTGTGTCCGGACTGTAACCTTTTCATATACTGACCTTATTAATAGGTCAATGTCACATTCTGGGGCATTCGTCACTTACTGTGACATTTCTTGTTTAATTACTATTTCAGTTGAATTTCATCTCAAACAAATCATTGCATAACTACCAGTTGCATTCATGAATTAAATTATTAAAACTACATGGTATTGACTATACTTCTGGAAAATAGACTGCTTATGATATGATGTAACACTGCAAAACATGCTAATAACACAGAAAACACACTACCTTCTTTGCTGTAAGAAAATCTCTTCTTATACCATACATATAAATGTTATAAAAAATTACCCAAACAGTCAGACATATATCCAACCCAACACCACTCTATGCATGTATACAACTACAAAAATAGAAATTTAATACATCAAGCAATACTTCCATTTCAGGTCCATGTTGTTGCCAAGGTTGTACAGGTATCAACTCCAGTGAAAGTGTCCGAAAAGTTGACAAAAATGACAATCAGAATCGCGGATGAGACCGATTCAAAACATCTAGCAATCTGGAATGAGGACATTGAAAAAGTAGCAATAGGCCGAACGAATAGGTGGGAAGACGTCACAGTAAGAGAATTCATGGGAGAGAAAACCCTGTCCACTAGCAGGGGTGTAGAAATTAATTCAAGTAGCAGGGAATATCCTAAAAGTAGGCGGGGGGGGTCTGGGTGTCCTCCCCCTGTTAGGGTCAAGGGGGCAACGCCCCTTGTGGGATGAATTTAAGCCTTTTTAACCAAACATTCTAGTCTTCTGGTGCATGTTTATTTTGTAACAGGGAACCTTAACATAAATGTACTATAATATGATACTGAAACTGAGTACTATCCCCCCACCCACCAGTGAGGGCTAACTAATGAACCAAACTACTGTCAAATTCAGATTCAGGATAATATTATAATATTATAACATTCCAGACCACATGCCTTGACATTTGCTAGCTATTCCCTCCTAATAATATATGTAATTTCTTCTCTACCAATTATATACTTTCAGCCACTGAATCACTATTAATCTCTGAAAATTAAACATCTAACTTCATTTTCTGTGGTTTTAGATATTTCACCTGCAGCTAACTTATTCCATTTTAATAACCAAAGAAATATCTGGACACTTTGTGACATTAGCGTACTAAATTTCAGCCAACGTACATGTAAAATTCATCAAAATAATGGATTATTTTTAGCAGTGACATCACCGCAAGCTTGTTCATTTTGTTTACACCTGGTTAAGTTTAACACGCGTATATAAAATTTACTGTTGCGTAAATGGTAATAGGACTAACAGAAGGCCAGACACGCTCATGTTGCATACTTACTACGCTTTTTTGTGTCTGGAATTATTTTTTTATTTCACCCTCCATTGCTTCGCAAATCATTAATTTCAAAACATCCGCAGAGGGGATGCGACTAATAAGGTCATGTATCGAGCTAATGTTATTGTATTCGGAACACTGGGAAACCCAAACCTAATACTTGAAAAACATCCCAGAGGGGGATGCGACTAATGACGTCATGTATCGAGCTAATGCTGTAGTGTAGTCGGAACGCGCGGAAAGCAAAATAAACAATATCAACAATCAAGGTTTTAAACGGATGTAAACAGAACAGACATGACAAAAAATAACAGATTTTATTTTTGTTGATGTGGGGAAATTAGCCGGGTAGAGATGCTAAAGTAACCGGGTTATTTTACCGGCTCCCGGCCCATTTCTACACCCCTGCACTAGCACAGACTCTCACATTACCCTCCATGATGATCTTGAAAATGTAACACAAAATGCCGGGGAGGAAATACTGGAGGGAAAGAAAGAAATTGAAAGTGTACAAGCCTCCAGTACATCCACATGTTTTGGATGCCATCAAGAGGTGACGTACAATGAAGACTTGCCAACATTCACATGTTCCCACTGCAAAAGGAAGTTCAGAACTTCAAGTGTCAAAAATCAACTGAAGGCCATCATCACCTGTGACAACAGGGAATATGTTGTAAACAAGCAAGTCCTTCAGGACACTTTCAGTGATCTTGAACAATTATCAATTCACCAACTGGAAGATGAAATCCTACTAAACACAGACGCAATTGTCTCGGGAAAGTTCATTGTTAAACTAATAAAAAAATGATTCATCATTGAATGAAAGATTAAGTGTAAAGATGGGTCAATGATATAAAAAAACCTTCTTTGCATTTTTAGCTTGACTATTCTATAAAGTGTTAAGGGGCTTTACCACTTAACCCGGCCTCTGCATCCTGTTAAAGATTAACTTAGAGCTAATTGTAAATTCCAATCACAACTTTTGAATTCCATATCGGTCATCACAATAGTCAAAAGGTCAACATCAGCACGAAAACTTAACATTACCCATAACATTGACATTTCTTTATACTTCTCCTTCAATCAGTTAACAGAAACCCGTCTGAACACAGCTGTTGTTCATGGAAAATTATTATGGTCAAGGTCAATAGGGGGATAGAAGGTCAAACATTGGGCCTTTTTGATGGCCATAATAGTTGCTACTTCTTCATACTTTCCCTTCTAAATATCAACATACAATGATTATGGCAACAGCTTTATAATCCTGCAAATAAATTCTGTTCAAGTCATACAAAAGATTACTTAGTTAAATATTCAAAATTATTTAAGAAAATGTAACATTACTTTGCCATTTCTTCATAGTTTCTTCTTGAAAATTAAAACATACATTGACAAATTTTCTCGCCCATGAAAAATAAGGTCAATATCACTGGTGGGTCAAAAAGGGTTACACTTTTATGGCAAGTACAAAAAATACCATTAATTTTTTTAACTGTATCAGTTAATTGACTTTGGCATAAATGAATTTATATATTTATTAACAATTTCAATTCGGTACAGGAAAACTTTAAATATTAAAATTTTAAACATATTGCATAACTAATGTTTCACACTAAACAAGTTTAAAACAATAAGGGGTGTCCACGAACTACCATACCTTAATATATTCACCACTGTCAACTTCTCACCAGTTACACATACATAAACCAAAGTATGCTGTTGAAATAGTTATTGTGATTTTTATAGTTTCTGTACATTCGATACACAACTCTTCTAAACTTTGGAGAGTTTAACATTTCTTAATACATAGTTTATAGCCATTTATGTTTACATGTATTACCAGGGCTAAATAAATGATGACCTTTTGAAAGATTAGCAAGTATAACCATCTGACTTCAAAAACCCTTAGGTATCATCTTTTATACATTTAACATGGTTTCTAAAAAAGTTTTGATGGCCTGCGACTTCAAAACTTAAGATTATAATATACAAGATAAAAAGATTATAATATACAAGATAAATAGCCCTGTATAGTTACATACATAGTGCCAAACGCTTGCACATTTTGATTTATAGTTACATAGTGCCAAATGCTTGTACATTTTGATTTATAGTTACATAGTGTCAAATGCTTGTACATTTTGATTTATAGTTACATAGTGTCAAATGCTTGTATATTTTGATTTATAGTTACATAGTGTCAAATGCTTGTACATTTTGATTTATAGTTACATAGTGTCAAATGCTTGTACATTTTGATTTATAGTTACATAGTGTCAAATGCTTGTATATTTTGATTTATAGTTACATAGTGCCAAATGCTTGTATATTTTAAATTATTGTTCTAGTTACCGGTACAATTTTAGCGATGTCAAATGTTTGTATTTCTAAACCCTATTTAGCTCGGCCACATTCAAAGACTTAACAGAACAAGTGTACACGCCCTGTCTTCTGTGCCAACTTTGTCATTTCAACTTTTAAAACTCTAGTGTTTAATTCTTGATTCATATAAATGATTTCTATATATAAGTTTTGATGTCATACTAATTAAAAATTTATCTCTTATAATACTGGCAAAAGTTTGTATATTTTAAATCATATTTTCATTGAACAAAATACTTGTACCTTTTGATTTTTAGTTACAAAATGCCAAATGCTTGTATACTTTGATTCATTGTTGTCGAGCCCGCTTGCGGAAGCTCGATATAGTTGTCACAAAGGCGGTCCGGTGTCCGTTCGTTAGTAAGTAAGTAAGTCAGTAAATCCGTCAATTTTGTGTCTGTGCTATATCACTCTCATTGACCAACCAATTTTAAAATAACTTTGCACAAATGATCAACGTGAAAGCGATGTGTCGCGTGCAAGAACCATGTCCGTCACTTCAAGGTCAAGGACATACTTCAAGGTAAAATGCCAAAATTTCTTGTGTCCCGGCTATTTCTTCCTCATTTACCAACATTTTTTTAAATACCTTTGCACAAATGATCAACATGAGAAGACAATGTATCACCTGAAAGAAACATGTCCGTCAGTTCAAGGTCAAGGTCAAACTTCAAGGTCAAATGCCAAAATTTCTCATGTCCAGGCTATATCTTCCTCATTTATCAACATATTTTGAAATAACTTTGCACAAATGATCAACCTGAAAAGGCGGTATGTCGGAAGCAAGAACCATGTCTGTTAGTTAAAAGTCAAGGTTCTGCTTCATGGTCAAATGCCAAAATTTCTCATGTCCCAGCTATATCTCCCTCATTTACCAATATATTTTGAAATAACTTTGCACAAATGATCAACACGAGAAGGCGATGTGTCACGTGCAAGAACCATGTCCCTCAGTTCAAGGTCAAATGCCAAAATTTCTCATGTCCAGGCTAAAATTTCCTCATTTACAGATTTTAAAATAAATTTGCACAACTGATCAACATGAGAAGACGGTGTGTTGGGTGCAAGAACCCTGTTTATTAGTTAAAGCTCAAGGTCATTCTTCAAGGTCAAATGCCAAAATGTCTGGTGTCCTGGCTATATCTTCCTTATTTACCAACATATTTTGAAATAACTTTGCACAAATGATCAACATGAGAATGTGGTGTTTCGGGTGCAAGAACCATGACCATCAGTAGGTCAAGGCCATGCTTCAAGGTCAAATGCCAAAATGTCTATCAAAAACAGGTCAAGGTCATACTTCAAGGTCAATAAAACTTCCCTACTTAACCTTACTGTTAGAAGAAACAACGGGCTCGACATTGTTGGCGTTCCGCCGACATCCATCTAGTTCTTATTACAATTTTAATCATGCTATTTTATGTCTAAATCCATTCAGCTTGACAATACAAAACTAAGCAAAACTATCATACTTGCCCTTGCTTCAATGTCAACATTGTCATTTCATTCAAATAAATTTACTTTCAATGCCAACAAACCGTTCAGTAAGGCTTATGTAAAATCCAAACTTCTTTGCGTCATAAAATTAAAACAATGGTGGCTACTTTCATTCAGCAATGCAATATTTACATTATGTTCTTTTTGGTAACAGGCATAGGTAAAACCATATATAAAACTTTGCAATAAGTGGTCCAGTAAATCTATCTGATATGTAATGACTGTTTTAAACTCCTCATTATGCTTTTTTAATACTTACAACATTCAATATTTCATACAAATAGGGCATTTGAAGAAATAATGTCATTTTTATTATTTTGTTGCAGATAGCTACTCATTGCTTCATTAGAATTAAACATATGTGTTACATGTATCATATTTCTGATGTAAAACATCATATTTCTATAACTGCATAAAAATATCAAAATGTGTGCAACTTACTCTACCGTTTTTTTTTGCTTTTTGTTACGCTACAATAATTAACACATTTTTAAAAGATATGTTACTGCCAACACTTGTTATAATACTGAGTTCATTAATAAAAGCAATTAAACTAATTCTTGTTGTTCATTCACCAGACTCCATGTTATCATCACTGTTCAACATATCATCCTCTTACTTGATATACTCCATAAGTCCTAGCTTATTCCAGACTTCTAAAAAACCTTAACTACTTTGAACCATCCAGATTTCTTATCAAACCAATGTGCAATATATGACAGGTGAGCGATTCAGGGCAATTTGGCCCTCTTGTTTTTAAATGTCAGAATTATCCAATATTCATGTTTATTTCAGGTGAATTATTTTAAAACGAATTCAGTGTGATATATAGATTCAAGCTTTCTGCCTTAAATAAGTTTAAACTGCTAGCTTAACAGCCATTGTACATGTATTTCAGTTGTAGAATGCATCCTTTTGAAGGGCAAGACCTGGGTTTGAGCATTCTCAGTATGTTCACCAGGGAAGCAGTTCATATTTACACTTTGCAAATATAACCCAGTGAAAAAGTGAATCAAATAACATTTAGACAATTTATTTTTGGCAAATGTTTTAAACAAAACTTTCAAAATGCATACATTTTGTAGTAATAAAACATGATATTATTGCACAAACTATTTTAAAATAGACTGTGTAATAATATCAAGTTGTATTACAATTAAATGTACATGGCAATTACTATTATAATATAAACAGTTGGCTAGACATGGTAAGAATCATAACTAGACTATAAAATCTGACTAGCATCAAACCGCTGTTACAACATGAACTGGCGAGAATCTCCACAAAACATATATATATAAATCTATACTTCGATTGATAAATGACTAGAATCAATAACTAAACCATTTAACTCTTAGAGCGCTGTCAGAATTGTACAGGACCAGTGTAGACCCATCGTATACGCTGTTCACTGCTTGGGCACTTAAGGTTACACACCACCATTGTTATTCCCTATATAATTCAATGTAAAATTATATTTTTAGACAACATTTAAAGGCATTTCGAGCGAATGCAGGCTATGATAACCACATATTCTTAAAGTACAAGCTTTAAATTAACTTTTAAGCCAATACAAAAGGGGGGTCAAGTTATTCCTAAGAAAAATCACCACTTGAAAAACAAACTCTAAAATTTGCACCGTCCGCCATGACAGTTCTTCCAAAATGACCTTTCAACTATAGGGCAGCGGTTTATGCTTTAATCTCTACTTTAAATGATAAATCAAGCAAGAATAGATACTTAAGGTATAAAAGTTTCAGGAATAATGATATGTTTGATTTACAGTGTATTGAGCATGTGAAAACATGTCTATCAATCATAAGAACATTTTTTTTATTGAGAATTTTCCACACAACGGAAGTACACGTAATTGTGACGTCATTCCTTAAACCTTACCTACTGACTCGGCAGCGAACAGTGTAGACCCTGAATGGTCTACACTGGTCAAAATACCTGACATAGTTGTGCTTAACGCGTTAAGGGTAATATTAAAAATCAATACTTTATAAAATGATTGGACTGGAATAGGTTTAAATAGACTAGAATCAGTGTCAAAAAAGCTTAGACTGACTGATCAAAAATTAATACCATTTTCTTTTTTAAACAGTGAAACAGCAAAACTAGTACACATACAGTACCTTCATTAAATAGTTTCCACAAGTTAATCAAAGCGCTGATAGCGCTGTATGAACAGGGTTTTAAACGGGTTTTCACCATTATGATTTACGATCATGTTTGTATTAATAAGGTGCTGATATGTTGCACAGTGACTCTAAGAGTCGGCGTGTAAAACAACCATAGGGACCGCCCCAGGTTTATTGAAGCATGATGGTAAATGAAAAATTAATATTTTATTGACAATAAAATTAATGTCGCTGTGTAAGAAGGCAAACAATGATGGAGAACGTAACCAATCCGAGCAGAACTCCATCATATGGTGTTACATATGAGTATATATATATATATATATATATATATATATATATATATATATATATATATATATATATATATATATATATATATATATATATATATATATTAATCAAACTTTACTCATTAGAAAGAGTTTGCCTATGTTTTGCCTTGTTATTCACAAAACAACTTCGAAAATGAAACAGATTAAAGAGAAATGGTTTCTTAATTAAAATGATGAAAAATTAAATAATTTCAAACAATTGTAGATATATATACATCATATAAAGTTAGCATAAAATCTTTAATTTCAAAACTTTTTTTTCTTCATTGTCTATATGGTTAGCAACTCTCTTCTATTTCTATATCGTCAGGTTACTCGTCAGCACTTTAGCACGTTTGTTATTCCCACGTGGGCTATCACGTGATGTTTTAACCAGGGAAACTGTGTGATAATTGAGATCAATGAGACCATTGTTGCTTTCTAGGTCATTCCAGGTTTTAAGATGAGAATACATTTGTAATTCCTAAGCGAGGGTGGGTCTATATGTCCAGGTTACCATATGTAGCAGTTAAAATTCAAACAACAAACACAGACTGTGTTTGTCAGTGTTCTTCAATATCTCTATATTCAACATTATCGAAGGTAGATATAATATCGGAGCGTCATGAAAATATAAATATAAACAACCATAAGATAATGAATAATAACATGTTTATAAGTTAACATCTTATATCTTATACCAGGTACGATTTAATCGTGTGCAGTGGCAGATTAAATTAAATGGCTAAAGCATATAAAACACACATATAATACAAGCGATTACAACAACAACAACAACAACAACAACACAGTTCATCATAAAACAAATCATTGACATGGAACTTACTGATTTATGGAATCAAACACTCCTACTCCCTCGTACTCCCATGGTGACTTCTGTTATCTATGCATGTTATCATCATTAACCAAACCCACATAAATTAATATATGGAAAGAGGCTAAAAGAATCTCACGGAACTGCCATTCTCGGTTTAAATACAAAATCTGCTGATGTCGTAAAAATACATGACAAAACTAAATAAATGCAGCTGAATGAAATAATGATCATTCCAATCCATTGCTAACCCAAGACAAACACAAAAGACTACAAATGCAAATTAATACTACAATCAAGTTTTCTAAAACAAAGTAAAACAAATATCTCTGTAGACTTCAAATATGCACGACAATCAATCAAGCTTGGATTTCCCGCTTCTTCTTTACAAAGACAAGGCAGAGAAATCTGATTAACTTACTGCATTATCTCATTACAGGATTATCTCTCTTCGACTGTAAATTCACTTGGCTTCATCATTGTGTCACGTGATTGAATGATGCGCTTAGAGTGGATAGTAATTCTTCGTTTACGTTTCGATGTTCATTCATCTTTTGGTGCAGGGATACTTCTTTAATATTATCTTTATCTAAGTTCAACAGATTTAATTATTTAAATAGATATTGCGTTATGATTGCTTCTTGCTTTGTCAAATCTACCTCGGTTATTTAAAACATAGCTTGCAATTAATATAGTCTGCACCTTCTCAAACTATATTTTTGGTGGTAAATCGGCTGGCGACATTTGTAACTATTAATAGGAATTTTCTGTTGTGAGTGTCGAGTTTGTGGCTACACTGAACAGGGTTGAAACAACCCTGTTCAAAAACAAACAATTTCCATATTAGATCCACTGTTCATTCTGTAAAAATCTCAAGCACAATGAAAAAAAATCAATTTAACTTTTAATAGAATATCTTGTCTTATTTCCTTTTCTGGACTGGTGGTTAAAAAATTCCCAGAGTCAAAATTTGGAAAAATATGTTCTGACCTTGACGAACGTATTATTTAGTTAATGCATGTTTGTTATGTAACCCAATGCATCCTTGTCAAATTCCAATATGCACCAGCGATTGTTTATTTGCAACGACATCATTCTTACTTTAACTTTCAGTTTCACTTTCACGTTTATCTTTTTTCCGGAAGTAAACAAAAACATTCAACGTTCTTATTGCAGCATTGTATTTTTCATAAATGGCATAACCATAACTATTATGCACCAGTCAATTGTAACCACGGCCCCCAGGTCCGGGGAATAGCCGGGACTTGGACTTTTGGTCCAGCCAACCACGGGTAAAATCCCCGTCCTGTGGGGACGAACTAATGGTTAAACCCCGGCCAAATGCCCCCGCACCCAGAGACTCTATATAAGACCCAAACTCCGCTAAATTTGGCGCTATGACAAAACCACCGCGGTCACCCGGCCCTGCGGGGGCACCTGGAAAGTAAAACACGGCCCTTTCCCCCGGCTATCCCCGGTATACCCCCGGACCTGGGAGGGGGGGGGGGCGTGGTTACAATTGACTGGTGCATTATACAATACTGTTTTGTTATAGAACTTAACTGTAACACTGACAACGATCTACGCAGTTCTCCTTTTACTTTCATTAAAATGAAGTTAGCCTGCACCTCGAGGGGTGAAAGCGAAAAGGTTCTATCTGCTTCTTTACTTAATGTCACTTAGAACCTTTTCGCTTTCACCCTTCGAGTCCTGTTTCCCGCGCTTTTAAGACCATGTGCTACGAAAAATGTTTATCTTTCTAATAACTCATTAAAAACTTATAATGAATATTTTTTCAAGATATTAAAAAAAAAACTTTAAATAAATGAACAAAATATATCTTTGCATTGTTGTTTTTCAAAACCATTGCGAAAACGCGGAAGGTATCCGGTAATTTGCATATTAGGTGGAGTTAATATTACGTCATTGAGTTTGAGTGCTGCTAATTGACACAGTTACCGATCAATTTTCAGATCGATAATCACTTGTCACTTCGGGTGTTAATTGCTCTTGCGGGTTAAACAAACATTCAGATCATGAATTGAGGCTCCTTTCAGAAGATATCTACTCTCACACCGAAATATCCCGGGTCAAAACTGACGCATACTACAAATGTATGATGCATCAATTTCGGGTCATTTACGATTTCTGTGCGTCAAAGCCCGGGACTCGGGAGCTCGGGTCAATTTAAAGCCCTGCAGTTTAATGCCAGAGCCAATAAGCGTTTTGCCATTGTTTCAACTTATCAAACCGGAAACGTTTGTAACAATGCGACGAGTTCGGACAGGACTAAATTATTTAAATTATCGTTGTCATCACAGGCCAGAGATCGCTAAAAATCTGAATTTTTGAATTATGGGGCATAAAAAAGTTGCGGTCGGCGGTAAACAATTACGGTCGGTCGGGTTACAGGAAACAGACATATTTTGTTTAGGCCTGACATTACCATTGCAAATACTCTTATCTTATTGATTATTTTGTACATTCGTTACTCTTATCCAAACAACCAAGAAGTCTTACAGGGCATATATGTATATATATTCTATCATGCATACTATCATACAATATCATATGTAGTAACATATCTATCTATCTATCCCTCTCTCTCTATATATATATATATATATATATATAGATACGTTACTACATATTATATGTTTTGTACCTTTGTTTGTCAATACATATTTGAAACATTACATTTAAGGTTCGGGACATTGGTCGACGAGTACGCCACTCCAATGACCAGAAGGTCAAGGACACGGAACTAGTAGACTTCCTGTTCAAGCTCCGCACCCTGCTGGAGGACAAGACTGAACTAGCAAACCGACCAGAAGCACAACATGCCGTGGAACAGCTTAAGAAGGTACGAACTTACATGCTTTATGACTCAACTGAACTAGCAAACCCACCTGAGGCACAACACGCCGTGGAACAGCTTAAGAAGGTACGAACTAACATGCTTTATGACTCAACTGAACTAGCAAACCCACCTGAGGCACAACACGCCGTGGAACAGCTTAAGAAGGTACGAACTTACATGCTTTATGACTCAACTGAACTAGCAAACCCACCTGAGGCACAACACGCCGTGGAACAGCTTAAGAAGGTACGAACTTGCATGCTTTATGACTCAACTGAACTAGCAAACCCACCTGAGGCACATCACGCCGTGGAACAGCTTAAGAAGGTGCGAACTTACATGCTTTATGACTCAACTGAACTTGCAAACCGACCCGAGGCACAACACGCCGTGGAACAGCTTAAGAAGGTACGCACTAACATGCTTTATTACTAAACTTGGGAAGCACACCGACCCGAGGCACAACACGCCGTGGAACAGCTTAAGAAGGTACGCACTTACATGCTGTATGACTAAACTGAACTAGCAAACCGACCCGAGGCACAACACGCCGTGGAACAGCTTAAGAAGGTACGCACTTACATGCTGTATGACTAAACTGAACTAGCAAACCGACACGAGGCACAACACGCCGTGGAACAGCTTAAGAAGGTACGCACTTACATGCTGTATGACTTAACTGAACTAGCAAACCGACACGAGGCACAACACGCCGTGGAACAGCTTAAGAAGGTACGCACTTACATGCTGTATGACTAAACTGAACTAGCAAACCGACACGAGGCACAACACGCCGTGGAACAGCTTAAGAAGGTACGCACTTACATGCTTTATGACTAAACTGAACTAGCAAACCGACACGAGGCACAACACGCCGTGGAACAGCTTAAGAAGGTACGAACTTACATGCTTTATGACTAAACTGAACTAGCAAACCGACACGAGGCACAACACGCCGTGGAACAGCTTAAGAAGGTACGAACTTACATGCTTTATGACTAAACTGAGGTAGCACACCGACCCGAGGCACAACACGCCGTGAGCTTAAGAAGGTACGCACTTACATGCTTTATTACTAAACTGGGGAAGCACACCGACCCGAGGCACAACACGCCGTGGAACAGCTTAAGAAGGTACGAACTTACATGCTTTATTACTAAACTGAACTAGCAAACCGACACGAGGCACAACACGCCGTGGAACAGCTTAAGAAGGTACGCACTTACATGCTTTATTACTAAACTGAACAAGCAAACACACACGAGGCACAACACGCCGTGAAACAGCTTAAGAAGGTACAAACTTACATGCTTTATTACTAAACTGAGGTAGCAAACCGACCCGAGGCATCACACGACGTGGAACAGCTTAAGAAGGTACGCACAACACGCCGTAGAACAACCTAAGAAGGTAAGAACTTATATGCTGTATGACCAAATTGAGGGAGCAAACCGACACAAGGCACAACACGCCGTGGAAAAACTTAAGAAGGTACGAACTTACATGCTTTAAGACTAAACTGAGGTAGCACACCGACCCGAGGCACAACACGCCGTGAAACAGCTTAAGAAGGTACAATCTTACATGTTTTAAGACTAAACTGAGGTAGCAAACCAACCCGAGGCACAACACGCCATGGAGCAGATTGAACAGGTATGATTTTACATAGTAGTGGGCATTACTGAATTAGCATACACCGACAACAGGCACAACACGCCGTGGAACAGATTAAACAGGTGTGACATTACATGATGGTCGTCACAACTCAACTAGCATACACCGACCTGAGGCACCACACTCCGTGGAACAGATTAAACAGGTGTGACATTACATGATGGCCGTCACAACTCAACTAGCATACACCGACCTGAGGCACCACACTCCGTGGAACAGATTAAACAGGTGTGACATTACATGATGGCCGTCACAACTGAACTAGCATACACCGACCTGAGGCACCACACTCCGTGGAACAGATTAAACAGGTGTGACATTGCATGATTGCCGTCACAACTGAACTAGCATACACCGACCTGAGGCACCACACTCCGTGGAACAAATTAAACAGGTGTGACATTGCATGATTGCCGTCACAACTCAACTAGCATACACCGACCTGAGGCACCACACTCCGTGGAACAGATTAAACAGGTGTGACATTACATGATGGCCGTCACAACTGAACTAGCATACACCGACCTGAGGCACCACACTCCGTGGAACAGATTAAACAGGTGTGACATTGCATGATTGCCGTCACAACTGAACTAGCATACACCGACTTGAGGCACCACACTCCGTGGAACAGATTAAACAGGTGTGACATCATATGATAGATGGCACAGCTGAATTAGCATACACCGACCTGAGGCACCACACTCCGTGGAACAGATTAAACAGGTGTGACATTACATGATGGCCGTCACAACTGAACTAGCATACACTGACCTGAGGCACCACACTCCGTGGAACAGATTAAACAGGTGTGACATCACATGATAGATGGCACAGCTGAATTAGCATACACCGACCTGAGGCACCACACTCCGTGGAACAGATTAAACATGTGTGACATTACATGATTGATGACACAACTGAACTGGCATACCGACCCGAGGCATAACAAGCCGTTGAACACATTAAATAGGTATTTCTTAACTTAATAGCGGACACAACTGAACTAGCGTACCGACAACAGGCACAGCCCGCCGTGGAACATACTAGACAGGTATGACTTTACATGATAGCGGACACAACAGAGCTAGAATACCGGACCATAGCACCACATTCCGTGGAACATATTACAGGTATGACTTTACATGAAAGTGAACACAACTGAACTAGAATACCGGCCCATAGCACCACATTCCGTGGAACATATTAGACAGGTATGACTTTACATGATAGTGAACACAACTGAACCAGCTTACCGACACAAGGCACAACATGGTACCCAACCTTGGTTAAACATCTCGTCATATAAAATCACCGGATTTTGGTGTAGGTGGGGGTCCCTATATGGGTATATGCAGGGGTTTGGGGTGCATATTTCTGCGTGGTGATCTATTCGATGTAAGGCCAAACCAAGGTTGCGTACCATTGGGACTCCACCCATGACACAAACTGAACCGATCTGAGCTCTCCCGCGTCTATTGCATACGAAGTGGTGGCCTCGAGTTTATTAAAGTGACTCGCTCATGTTTTGAACCAAACATTAGTTTTCCCGGTAATGCATCTAAAACACTTATTTTATCATTAGTTTACTCTATGATGTCGAAATTGCAGAAATTATAGCATAACAAAGTATTTTGGTTTTAGTGAGGTGTGAACCCACGCTGGTAAAGTCAAGAAATAAAGTTGGAAACAGCCGACTAATCCTCACGGCCACCGGGACTTAAAAAACAGTGGTGGATATGTTGCCCTGTTTTGGATACATTGATAACATCACGTGATAATGTCAATCAATGAATCACGCAACACCACACCCGTAGTTAATTTTCAATTGCGTTACAAAAATGTGGTCTTCAAAGAAACTAGTTGAGCAACATCATCTGCTAAAAGTGACATTCTCATTCAAAATCAATACATACACATGTATAACAAACATCAATTTTGAGCGATAAACCTTTAACTACTTACTAAATAGTGCATTTATGGAAACCATTTATAACTGATAATAGGATTGTAACCGTCGATTTAATAGCAAAAATATTTAATGATTGGCAAGTGCTAAAATATTTACGGTGATCTACTATAGTCGCATAAGGTAGAAATACCGTGTTTCTACACCTTTCTTTCAAATTAAACTCTGTTATATTCATAAGAACAACTGTTTTCAACATTTATCCATTCTTTTCATTATATTTAAACAATAATATTACTTGCGGTAAATCTTATATTGGAGTAAGAGTGCATCTTTAAGGGTTCCAGCTTCTTTTTTTAACACTCCTTATGATTTGCCACACTTTATTTCATAATTAAAAAAAATGCATGTTACAAACCATGAACGAGTTACTTTAAGTCGTGGCCACAACATGTGAGTCGTTGGAAGTCAGTAAGTCGTGAGCACGAGATAAAAACAGATATTTACGCCTGTCACCTCAATGACAGCGTACATAAAAAACACTAATGTAGTTATATTGTTTTTCGTTACAATATTGTCTTTATTAGTTTATATTATTTTTGTAAAATTGCCTTTGAATTATTGGATGCTTAATGTCTTGATCTGTTTTGTTGACAGCTGCAAACAGACGATTTCAAGATAAGCGCTGAGAACGAAGGAGAGATGTTGAAGGAAGGTAAGAAACGCTTTTCATCAATGACGTATCGAGCACTAAAACTCGTTGCCATCCCTAATTTTTATGGCCAAGAGTCTTGTGATAATACTGCTGCCTATCTTCCATCACAAGAGTCTTGTGATAATGCTGCTGCCTATCTTCTATCACAAGAGTCTTGTGATAATACTTATCTTCTGCAACAAGCGTCTTGTGATATTCCTGCTCCTTACTTTCTATACTAAGCGTCTTTTGACATTGCTGCTACTTATCTTCTACAACAAGCGTCTTGTGATATTGCTGCTCATTGTCGTCTGAAACAAGCGTCTTGTGACAATGCTGCTACTTATCTTCCGCAAAAAGCCTCTTGTGATAATGCTGCTACTTATCTCCTGTACTGCGTCTTGTGATAATGCATACGTATCTGATCTTAACTTTTATGTTTTTTAATGTGATATTTTTTTACATTTACTTCAGGATTACGACTACGTTTGGCAAACCATTACCGTACCACTTTGGCCGACATGCCGATATCTCCCATTCTCGGAGAAAAGAACGCCAAACTCAGGAAATTCTACGTGGCACCGAAAATTGTGGAGAAAGATCATAGAAAAATCGGCGAAATTGACAAGGGAGAAAGTGGTCAAGAAGTTGCAAAGTTTTCAGATGTTTTCTTAAAAAACGGTCAGTTGCTCAGTAATGCTTTCCTCGTTGGCGAACCGGGCAAAGGCAAATCTACATTCTCCGTAATGTGTGCCCTGGAATGGACTCACCAGTATTTACCAGCGGAGGAAAACGTCGGTATTAAAACAAGCTATGCCGACCCAGAATTCTTCAAAGAGTTTGCATTTTTGTTCCATGTCACCCTACGAGATTCAGGTAAAACGTGTGATCTAGCACAAATGATCAAGGATCAACTTATACGTAAAATGTACCACGAGAAGGATGCCGATGATGGCTACCGGCTCTTACAGACGGTGCTGGAAAGTGAAACATGTTTAATCATAGCTGACGGCCTCGACGAATGGACCCATCCGGAAAACGTAAACTGTACCTGCAAAACTGAGGAAAAAGTCACCCCTTTCCGAAATTCGGCCAACAAGGCCACACTCCTCACGACAACGCGTCCCTGGCGAATGTCACAGTTTAGAGTGCAGGATTCAAAGATCGACAAATATCTTGAAATAGAAGGAGCAGCAGACACAAAGCAACTCGTGGAAAATATCATCAACATTCTTAATGGGGGAAATATGGATGAACGGACAACAGAGGCTTTCATGGAAATGGTGTCAGCGAAGCGTCTTAAAGGATTATTGTCAGCACCTATCAGCATCACCCAGCTCGTGTGCCTGTGGTTCGAGGGCAAATCGTTAACCGATTCAAAGTGTGACATTTATGCTGGCGTGATAAACATGCTATCATGTAGACTTAGTTATGTGCAACGGAAGCATAAAATTCCGAAAATTGAACTGCCATCTGTATTAAAGGAACACGAATGCTTCGTGCAAAATCCCATGGTTTACCTTGCGCTGGCAAAGTTAGCATACACAACTTTGTATTTAGAGTGCAGAGATTCGTCTGTTGTCTTCAGCAACAAAACAGTCAACGCTTTGTTAAGCAGGGAGCAGGTTGAATTTGCATTGAAGTCAGGCTTACTCACGGAGAAGAAATCCAACTCATTGATCAAGAGATCATCTCACTTTTCATTCTTTCATAAAACACTTCAAGAGTTTTTAGCGGCTCTTCATTTATGTTTGAATGAAAACGACTACAGTCAGCTTTCAAACAAGTACGAACAAGATAATAAGGACAATATCTTTGGAGATGTTTCTCAGACATTTATTTTCATATGTGGAATGAAGCCCGAGCTCGGTGTACAAATGTCTTCATGGATCAATAGTTCTAGACCACCATACCAACCATCAATCTACAGTGGAGAGGCTAGACTACTTATGCACCTGATTCTCTCCGGACTCCGTGAAGCCAGGGCGAACAACTATGGTGACATACCGCTCTATCTCGCACACTTCTATATTCATAGTTACAAGTATGACGTAGTGTTAAAACAGCTGATGATGATAAACAAGGAACGTATTCAGTCACTAGACATCGGTGGATACAATGATCAAATTAATGGGGAAGAGGTGCAGGAGGTGATCACATCCTCCTCCGACTCCCTCAAAGCAGTGTCACTGGAGTACCGTGGTGGGCAGTATGACCTGTCCCAGTGTCACAGGCTGGAATGTCTGCGTATATACGGAGACAATATAACACGTGTGCAGGTTGATCCAACACATATTACAACATGTATCTTACAGAGTGTATCATCGAATGTTGAAATGTACATATTTAGATTATTTAAACACGATCAAAGGTGGAGTAAACTACAACGTGTTATGTTATGGTTCGTTAAGAATGTCCAGTTACTTGTGGATACACTACCAAGTCTCCCTCAGTTACAAAGCCTTGAAATACTGAATACAGATCTAGGTGAGCTCCACCTCCTCCCTCCAGCCTCCATCACCGATATTACACTTACGTGGGTGACAATGACAGCGGAGGCGGTGCGGAGTCTGATAGAGACGATGAAGAACATACCACACACCATTACATGCCACATGGAGGACTGCACGGTGGAACCTGCCAGTGAGATGAAAGACATCCGAGAACATATGGACAGTTCGCCGTCATTCAAGGTTCTCGAGTTTGACAATACGAGTGTAGGGCTTCATTTCAAATTCACCAAAATGTGAACAATAAGTTGAATGTTAGCATCGATTATGGGAATTCATGTTTGATGAAAAACAGTGAAACAATCTGAATGGGGAAGTGTCATTCTATTTATAGAAATATATGTTACTTTTCCAGGAACTAATTATTATCAACCACTTTCTATGTGTATTCAGTTAATTTGATTTATGTTGTGTATTTGCATGCATCCTAAAATAGATTTAACTGTACACAGCAATGTCGTTGAGGCAGGTGTTATTAAACATAATTATCGAACTTGGATGAAAACTTTCTTTTTTTTAATTATAACACAACAGTTCGCAATCAACACGTGCAATACTCGGTTAAACTTGATCGACTTTTTAAAAAAGAATCCCTTTACAAATGAACTCATTTCCTAGTTTAATTAGATATCATTTGATAAATGTTAAGTACTTACTTCGCTTAGGGATAATTGATTGATGGGGATGATAATCCGTATTTAATAGACAAATATACCAATAACACGTTGACCTTTTTAATTTGAATTATCTATTACATAAATTTCACGTAAATATAATAATATCTTCAAAATAGTAATATCATATATGGACAATTGCTACAAAAAAAACAAACAATAAACACATTTAGTTACCTAAATAATTGAATATACAATGGCCTATTATTTAACATGTCACACAATTTGATTATAATTGAAGAAGATATCATTAAACGTTGAAAATATTGTTTGATTTGTATTTAATACGATAAGGATGAAAATGTGTTATAATGATGATGATGATGGTGGTGTTGTTGGTAATGATGATGATGATGGTGGTGTTGTTGGTGATAATAATGATGGTGATGATAATGATGATGATTGTGGTGGTGATGGTGGTGGTGGTGGCGATGTCGACTACAACCACCACGACGTTGATGATGGCGACGACGATTACAACAACGACGACGACGTCGATGATGATGATGATGATGGTGGTGGAGGTGGTGGTGGTGATGATGATGATGATGATGATGATGATGATGATGATGATGATGATGATGATGATTAGCTAATAATTATGCCTTAGAAATCAAATTTAAGGCTGGACAATAAATGTTAACTTGCTCTTGAAGCAAGGTACGTAGAAAACATACAACACACTCATGATGTTGGCATTAGAAGTACGTTATCAAAATAATCATGCAAGGCGAAGTATTTCTAATTTAAGCAAAACTCAGAAAAAAATGGTTTTGTATACAAATACACACATTGCGGGAGTCGATTCTAGCAGGCTCAGAAATGCACCTGATAGCGTTTATATGAATGAATCCTTTGGGGACTGACGGACACGTCAACTACCAGACCATTATACTACCAGAAGGCGGACACAGGTATCACATTATTACTATTTACGAGGTCTATCTCGTAGCTTGCCGAAAATGGCCGAGTTGTTACGATTGACCTGGCGTCAAACCAAACAAATTGCAGACACAGCGAACGGTATTCAAGAACCTTATACAATATTCCATGTCAATTATTATCATTTAATATAAAATAGTTTAGTCATATCATTTTATTCTTTAAATTTGACCATTTTATAAATAAGAAACATCTACATAACACTATTAAACTATACTTATAGCAATTCACCGATTTTTTTTATTGAAAACAAATTTAAAGTGACACTCGTATTTAATATTTATACTTACACATGTATAAAAAAAACATTAATCTTGAGTGATACACCTTTAACGACTTCTTAGATAATGCATATATGGATAATATTAATTACTGGTAACAAGATTGCGTCATCGTGAGGTGTCCTTATCAGAGAGGCGTGGTCAATAGCGTCATCGGTGAGGCGTCGCCCATAGCGTCATCGTCGAGGTGTCGCCATCGGTGGGGCGTCGCCCAAAAGCGTCATCGTCGAGGTGTCGTCATCAGTAAAGCGTCGTCCAAAGCGTCATTGTTGAGGTGTCGTCATCGTCGAGGTGTCGTTATCAGTGAAGCGTAGCCCATTGCGTCTTCAGTGAGGTGTCGTCATCAGTGAGGCGTCGCCCATTGTGTCATCGTCGAGGTGTCGTCATCGGTGAGGCTTCACCCATTGCGTCATTGTCGAGGTGTCGTCATCAGTGAGGCGTCGCCCATTGCATCTTCGGTGAGGTGACGTCATCGGTGAGGCGTCGCCCATAGCGACATCGTCGAGGGGTCGTCATCGGTGAGGCGTCGCCCAAAGCGTCATCGTCGAGGTGTTGTCATCAGTGAGGCGTTGCCCATAGCGTAGTCGTCGAGGGGTCGTCATCAGTGAGGCTTTGCCCATAGCGTTATCGTCGAGGTGTCGTCATCAGTGAGGCATCGCCCATAGCGTCATCGTCGAGGTGTCGCCATCGGTGGGGCGTCGCCCATAGCGTCATCGTCAAGGTGTCGTCATCAGTGAGGCGTCGCCCATAGCGTCATCATCGAGGTGTCGTCATCAGAGAGGCGTCGCCCATTGCGTCATCGTCGGGGTGTCGTCATCATTGAGGCGTCGCCCATTGCGTCATGAATGGCTTACCTTAATGCACTAACACATCTTTGCATCCTTATGGTGAATGGCGTACCGTAATGCACTAACACATCTTTGCATCCTTATGATGGATGGCATACCGTAATGCACTAACACATCTTTGCATCCTGATGATGGATGGCATACCTTAATGCACTAACACATCTTTGCATCCTTATGGATGGCGTACCGTAATGCACTTACACATCTTTGCATCCTTATGATGGATGGCTTACCTTAATGCACTAACACATCTTTGCATCCTTATGGATGGCGTACCGTAATGCACTCACACATATTTGCATCCTTATGATGGATGGCAAACCTTAATGCACTCACACATCTTTGCATCCTTATGATGGATGGCTTACCTTAATGCACTCACACATCTTTGCATCCTTATGATGGATGGCTTACCTTAATGCACTCACACATATTTGCATCCTTATGATGGATGGCTTACCTTAATGCACTCACACATCTTTGCATCCTTATGATGGATGGCTTACCGTAATGCACTAACACATCTTTGCATCCTAATGATGGATGGCAAACCTTAATGCACTAACACATCTTTGCATCCTTATGATGGATGGCTTACCTTAATGCACTCACACATCTTTGCATCCTTATGATGGATGGCTTACCTTAATGCACTAACACATCTTTGCATCCTTATGGATGGCGTACCGTAATGCACTCACACATCTTTGCATCCTTATGGATGGCGTACCGTAATGCACTCACACATATTTGCATCCTTATGATGGATGGCTTACCTTAATGCACTCACACATATTTGCATCCTTATGATGGATGGCAAACCTTAATGCACTAACACATCTTTGCATCCTTATGATGGATGGCTTACCTTAATGCACTCACACATATTTGCATCCTTATGATGGATGGCGTACCGTAATGCACTAACACATCTTTGCATCCTTATGATGAATGGCAAACCTTAATGCACTAACACATCTTTGCATCCTTATGATGGATGGCTTACCGTAATGCACTAACACATCTTTGCATCCTTATGATGGATGGCAAACCTTAATGCACTAACACATCTTTGCATCCTTATGATGGATGGCTTACCTTAATGCACTAACACATCTTTGCATCCTTATGGATGGCGTACCGTAATGCACTCACACATATTTGCATCCTTATGATGGATGGCTTACCTTAATGCACTCACACATCTTTGCATCCTTATGATGGATGGCTTACCGTAATGCACTAACACATCTTTGCATCCTTATGATGGATGGCATACCGTAATGCACTCACACATCTTTGCATCCTTATGATGGATGGTTTACCTTAATGCACTAACACATCTTTGCATCCTTATGATGGATGGCTTACCGTAATGCACTAACACATCTTTGCATCCTTATGGATGGCGTACCGTAATGCACTAACACATCTTTGCATCCTTATGGATGGCGTACCGTAATGCACTTACACATCTTTGCATCCTTATGATGGATGGCTTACCGTAATGCACTAACACATCTTTGCATCCTTATGATGGATGGCTTACCGTAATGCACTCACACATCTTTGCATCCTTATGATGGATGGCAAACCTTAATGCACTAACACATCTTTGCATCCTTATGGTGAATGGCTTACCTTAATGCACTAACACATCTTTGCATCCTTATGATGGATGGCATACCTTAATTCACTAACACATCTTTGCATCCTTATGGATGGCGTACCGTAGTGCACTTACACATCTTTGCATCCTTATGATGGATGGCTTACCGTAATGCACTAACACATCTTTGCATCCTTATGATGGATGGCAAACCTTAATGCACTAACACATCTTTGCATCCTTATGGTGAATGGCTTACCTTAATGCACTAACACATCTTTGCATCCTTATGGTGGATGGCTTACCTTAATGCACTAACACATCTTTGCATCCTTATGATGGATGGCTTACCTTAATGCACTAACACATCATTGCATCAGTATGATGGATGGCTTACCTTAATGCACTAACACATCTTTGCATCCTTATGATGGATGGCGTACCTTAATGCACTCACACATCTTTGCATCCTTATGATGGATGGCTTACCTTAATGCACTATCACATCTTTGCATCCTTATGATGGATGGCTTACCTTAATGCACTAACACATCTTTGCATCCTTATGATGGATGGCTTACCTTAATGCACTAACACATCTTTGCATCCTTATGATGGATGGCTTACCTTAATGCACTATCACATCTTTGCATCCTTATGATGGATGGCTTACCGTAATGCACTAACACATCTTCGCATCCTTATGATGGATGGCTTACCGTAATGCACTAACACATCTTCGCATCCTTATGATGGATGGCTTACCTTAATGCACTATCACATCTTTGCATCCTTATGATGGATGGCTTACCGTAATGCACTAACACATCTTCGCATCCTTATGATGGATGGCTTACCGTAATGCACTAACACATCTTTGCATCCTTATGATGGATGGCTTGCCTAACCTGGTTCTAGTGGGGTACAAACCAACGCCGGTACAGTCAGGGAAAAGGTAGAGAAATGACAACAAAACCGCTTTCCCACAAGTACAGCAACTGAGAGTTAATTTAACCTTAAAGCTATTAACGCTATTTAAAATATTGGCGTTCAAAGACATTTTTTGAGCGAATATCAACTTTTGTTGACTTGTTCTTAGTTTAACACTCCTAATGTTTTGCCACACGTTATTTCGTCATAAAAGGGTGCATTTTACAAAACATGAGCGTGTCCCTTTGATCTTGTCGATGCTACTAATGTGCGTTTGCTGACGCGAACATAATAAGTCCTAGGATATACAAACACATTTAACAGAACTTAAACTTTGTTTGGGCTGACCATTAAAAGTCAAATCTTGATACCACTCGTATTTTGTTGGCCTTAATGTTCAGCTTAATATATTAAGTCAATACTTGATTCAACGGGACATTCTTACGTTTGGCTTCACCAAACCTACAATAAATGTCAGTTTACCTGTGAAATACTTTTGTTAAACAATTTTTCCAAACATGCTGCGGAGAATTGAATGACGCGTCTCGGGTTTAACCTTTAGATGTTTATTTGCGTCCAATGCAAATTTTGGAAAGTACCTCAATATTTGCCAAACTCCTTGCGTGTTCCTACAAGCAGTAATAGATGGCGGTGACGGATCCAGGAATTCACAACCGTCAACCCCCCCTCTCCCCCAAACCAGGAATTTATAACCTTCACCCCACCCCATCTTCCCCTCTCCCCCCAACGAGGAATTCACAACCGTCACCCCCCCTCTCCTCCCAACCAGGAATTTATAACCTTCACCCCACCCACTCTCCCCCCTCACCACCCAACCAGGAATTCACTACCGTCAACCCCCTCTCCCCCAGCCAGGCATGTATAACCTTCACCCCACCCCCTCTCTCTCCCCAACCAGGAATTTATAACCTTCACCCCACCCCCGCTCCCCCTCTCCCCCAACCAGGAATTCACAACCGTCATACCCCCCTCTCCTCCCAACCAGGAATTCATAACCTTCACCCCACCCCCTCTCCTCCCAACCAGGAATTCACAGCCACCATCCCCCCTCTCCCCCCCCCCCCCACCAGAATTTATAACCTTCACCCCACCCCCTCTCCCCCCTCTCTCCCCAAGCAGGAATTTATAACCTTCAACCCACCCCCTCTCCCCCAACCAGGAATTTATAACCTTCACCCCACCCCCTCTACCCCCTCTCCCCCAACCAGGAATTTATAACCTTCACCCCACCCCCTCTCCCCCCTCTCTCCCAACCCGGAATTTATAACCTTCACCCCACCCCCTCAACCTCAACCAGGAATTTATAACCTTCACCCCACCCCCTCTACCCCCTCTCCCCAACCCTTTACAACTTTTATCTTACTGAGCTCATGAATTGAAATAAAAGGTGTAAATTTAGCTTAAAGCTGCACTCTCGCAGATTGAACGTTTTGACAACTTTTTTATTTTTTGTCTTGGAACGAGCAGTTTCTTGCGTAAATATCTGAAAACCAGTGATAAAAGACTGCTGACAAAAGATCAGCACAGAGTTTCATATTTCCTCTCCAAAATTGATGTTTTATGCATTTTTCTTTAACCGTTAGTAACGGTTTAAGCCATAAAACATCAAACTTGAAATGGGAACATGAAAATCTGTGATCTGATCTTTTGTCAACAGTCTTTCATCACTGGTTTGCAGATATTTACGCAAAACTTTGATCATTCCAAGACAAAAAATAAAAAAGTTGGAAAAACGGTAAATCTGTGAGAATGCAGCTTTAAACTTATAGTTATCGAATACATATATGTTTGTATGTCGATTTTATTCTCTCTTTTTCTGTTCTTTTTTTCTTTTCCTTTTGTGGCCTTTGAGAAATTTGATGCCAATTTTAGCCAAAAGCATGTATTTTCTGATATTGCCAATAAAATGAATCTATCAAAGATTAAATGCATTTCCAGTGGACATATTAATGAATAAAAACTGTATATGTTTTTGTTCATACATGTAAGCATGTTAACTTTAGTATATACCTATTTATTTAGCTCGATTGTGGCGCTAGCTGAGCTTATAGAATCACTCTCTTGTCCGTTTCCTGGGCAAAAACCAGCACTGATGTCCATTTTGAGAGGCGGTGAGAAAGTGCCCCTAGTAGAATCGCACCCACAACCTCTTGGGTGAGAGGCGGTGAGAAAGTGCCCCTAGTAGAATCGAACCCACAACCTCTTGGGTGAGAGGCGGTGAGAAAGTGCCCCTAGTAGAATCGCACCCACAACCTCTTGGGTGAGAGGCGGACATCTAGTCAACTTCAGAAGGTGTATGTCAGCGTTTAAATTGGTAAAGCAGTTAAAGCATCAATGTTAGGTTAAAATTATATGTTTTAGGGTTTATTCGCCCGCCAAGTGGGATGGGGGGGGGGCATTGGCCGTTGTGCCCCCCGCTAGATCCTGCACTGATTGATATTGTTAATGAAATAAATCTACTGTATACTTATTTATCCTATAATTTAAATATTTACTAAGTGGAATCCATTAAGACGTATTGTTCTGATGTTTGGAGAAGCCAGGATACTTTGAGAAATACATGTACAACGTTGTTGTTTTTTTAAGTTTGGTTAATAACTTCAGACGAAATTGATCTAAGTTACTGTATTAATTTTGTTGTAACTAATAATTTTCTGCAAATAAGGTGTATTATTTTCTTCTATTTTCGGCCTTTTGATATTGAAAGTATTACTATAAACACGTTAAAAGCGATTTACCAGTAAAGTGAAAATTTCCGTATTTCACTGATTCCAACAATAAAATTTGTGTTGTGTTATTTTTTACAGTTATGAAATTTTACCCCGTGGGACTTAATCGCGCACAGGAATTGGGCACCATTTTGCAAACGATTTGGCATGTATTTCTACAACACTACAATAAGAGTCACATCTTTTAGGCATGTAATAAAAAACAATGGTTCGTTTAATAAATAATACTTAATGAAGAGCGACAGTAATTCTTTCAATATACAACTTTTGGTTCTCAGTCGATTAAATATTTTGCTTAATTACAAATATGCGATTCATTTACATACAACAATTTGTAGCTATTTTCTTCTGAGCACTTTGGGGTTGATTATTTAGCGACGGCAGTGCCTCAGAAACTAAACACTTTTGTTTGCCTAAACCCTATAACATAATTTTCTGCAAGTCTCGAAAATTGGCAAATTTTGTCCGGGTGACTTAGTGGATTTCGAGAATGTCAAACTATTTGAGCAAGTGTCTTTGATATGCAGCAACAGTAGCAGCAGTAGTTGTGTCTTGATGGCCTAACGCATTGGAAAGTGGTTCGGGGAGGCTAAAAATAAAAATGTTTAAAAGCTTCATTTTTTACTTAGTATATATTTTAAATGAAAAACATAAATCCTTTTCAAAATGAAAAAATGCTGCTGATGGACAGCGTAATGAAAAAGCGTGCTGCGTATGGACAGCATAATGAAAAAGCGTGATGCGTATGGACAGCGTAATAAAAAAACTTTCTGTGTATGGACAGCATAATGAAAAAGCGTGCTGGGTATGGACAGCATAATGAAAAAGCGTACTGGGTATGGACAGCATAATGAAAAAGCGTGCTGGGTATGGACAGCATAATGAAAAAGCGTGCTGGGTATGGACAGCATAATGAAAAAGCGTGCTGGGTATGGACAGCATAATAAAAAAGCGTGCTGGGTATGGACAGCATAATGAAAAAGCGTGATGCGTATGGACAGCATAATGAAAAAGCGTGCTGGGTATGGACAGCATAATGAAAAAGCGTGCTGGGTATGGACAGCATAATGAATAAGCGTGCTGCGTATGGACAGCATAATGAAAGAGCTTACTGCGTATGGACAGCATAATGAAAAAGCGTGCTGCTTAAGGACAGCGTAATGAAAAAGCGTGCTGCGTATGGACAGCGTTATGAAAAAGCGTGCTGCGTATGGACAGCGTAATGAAAAAACTTGCTGTGTATGGATAGCGTAATGAAAAAGTGTGCTGCGTATGTTCAGCGTAATGAAAAAGCGAGTTGCGTATGCTCAGCGTAATGAAAAAGCGTGCTGCGTATGCTCAGCGTAATGAAAAAGCGTGCTGCGTATGCTGAGGGACAGCGCAAGGAATAAGCTCTGACACGGATGAATGGCCATATTGTAAAGGCGTAATGCGGAGGGACAGCGCAAGAAATAATCGTGGTGCGGATGAATGGCCATATTGTAAAGGCAAAATGAGGAGGGACAGCATAATGAATAAGCGTGCTGCGTATGGACAGCATAATGAAAAAGCATGCTGCTTATGGACATCGTAATGAAAAAGCGTGCTGCGTATGGACAGCGTTATGAAAAAGCGTGCTGCGTATGGACAGCGTAATGAAAAAACTTGCTGTGTATGGACAGCGTAATGGAAAAGTGTGCTGCGTATGCTCAGCATAATGAAAAAGCGAGTTGCGTATGCTCAGCGTAATGAAAAAGCGTGCTGCGTATGCTCAGCGTAATGAAAAAGCGTGCTGCGTATGCTCAGCGTAATGAAAAAGCGAACTGCGTATGGACAGTGTAAATAAAAGCGTGCTGCGTATGGACAGTGTAAATAAAAGCGTGCTGCGTTTGGACAGTGTAAATAAAAGCGTGCTGCGTATGGACAGTGTAAATAAAGGCGTGCTGCGTATGGACATCATTATGAAGGGCGTGCTGCGTATGCTCAGCGTAATTAAAAAGAGAGCTGCGGATGGACATCGTAATGAAAAAGCGTGCTGCGAATAGATAGCTTTATGAAAAAGCGTGCTGTGGATGGACAGCGAAATGAAATATCTTGCTGCGTATGGGCAGCGTGCTGCGTATTGATATCGTAATGAAAAGCGAGGTTCTTCTAGACAAAGCGATGAAAAAAGGGTGATGCAGTTGGACTGCGCAATAAAAAAAACAATTGCTACGGATGGACAGCGCAATGAAAAGGCGAAATAAGGAGGGACAACGTATTAATAAGCTCTGACTCGGATGAATGGCCATATTGTAAAGGCGTAATGCGGAGGGACAACGTATTAATAACCTCTGACACGGATGAATGGCCATATTGTTAAGGCGTAATGCGGAGGGACAGCGCAAGAATAAGCCCTGACACGGATGAATGGCCATATTGTAAAGGCGTAATGCGGAGGGACAGCGTAAGGAATAAGCTCTGACACGGATGAATGGCCATATTTTAAAGGCTTAATGCGGAGGGACAGCGCAAGGAATAAGCTCTGACACGGATGAATGGCCATATTGTAAAGGCGTAATGCGGAGGGACAGCGCAAGAAATAATCGTGGTGCGGATGAATGACCATATTGTAAAGGCAAAATGCGGAGGGACAGTGCAAGAAATAAGCGTGGTGCGGATGAATGGCCATATTGTAAAGGCGTAATACAGAGGGACAGCGCAAGAAATAATCGTGGTGCGGAGAATGGCCATATTGTAAAGGCGTAATGCGGAGGGACAGCGCAAGAAATAATCGTGGTGCGGAGAATGGCCATATTGTAAAGGCGTAATGCGGAGGGACAGCGCAAGAAATAATCGTGGTGCGGATGAATGGCCATATTGTAAAGGCAAAATGCGGAGGGACAGCGCAAGAAATAAGCGTGGTGCGGATGAATGGCCATATTGTAAAGGCAAAATGCGGAGGGACAGCGCAAGAAATAAGCGCGGTGCGGATGACTGGCCATATTGTAAAGGCGTAATGCGGAGGGACAGCGCAAGAAATAAGCGTGGTGCGGATGAATGGCCATATTGTAAAGGCAAAATGCGGAGGGACAGCGCAAGAAATAAGCGTGGTGCGGATGAATGGCCATATTGTAAAGGCGTAATACAGAGGGACAGCGCAAGAAATAATCGTGGTGCGGAGAATGGCCAAATTGTAAAGGCGTAATGCGGAGGGACAGCGCAAGAAATAATCGTGGTGCGGAGAATGGCCATATTGTAAAGGCGTAATGCGGAGGGACAGCGCAAGAAATAATCGTGGTGCGGATGAATGGCCATATTGTAAAGGCAAAATGCGGAGGGACAGCGCAAGAAATAAGCGTGGTGCGGATGAATGGCCATATTGTAAAGGCAAAATGCGGAGGGACAGCGCAAGAAATAATCGTGGTGCGGATGAATGGCCATATTGTAAAGGCAAAATGCGGAGGGACAGCGCAAGAAATAAGCGTGGTGCGGATGAATGGCCATATTGTAAAGGCGTAATGCGGAGGGACAGCGCAAGGAATAAGCGTGGTGCGGATGAATGGCCATATTGTAAAGGCGAAATGCGGAGGGACAGCGCAAGGAATAAGGGTGATGCGGATGAATGGCCATATTGTAAAGGCGAAATGCGGAGGGACAGCGCAAGGAATAAGCTCTGACACGGATGAATGGCCATATTGTGAAGGCGTAATGCTGAGGGACAGCGTAAGGATTAAGCTCTGACACGGATGAATGGCTATATTGTAAAGGCGTAATGCGGAGGGACAGCGCAAGAAATAAGCGTGGTGCGGATGAATGGCCATATTGTAAAGGCGTAATGCAGAGGGACAGCGCAAGGAATAAGCTCTGACACGGATGAATGACCATATTGTAAATGCGTAATGCGGAGGGACAGCGTAAGGAATAAGCTCTGACACGGATGAATGGCCATATTGTAAATGCGTAATGCGGAGGGACAGCGCAAGAATAAGCTCTGACACGGATGAATGGCCATATTTAAAAGGCTTAATGCGGAGGGACAGCGTAAGGAATAAGCTCTGACACGGATGAATGGCCATATTGTAAAGGCGTAATGCGGAGGGACAGCGCAAGGAATAAGGGTGGTGCGGATGAATGGCCATATTGTAAAGGCGAAATGCGGACGGACATCGCAAGGAATAAGCTCTGACACGGATGAATGGCCATATTGTAAAGGCGTAATGCGGAGGGACAGCGCAAGAAATAATCGTGGTGCGGAGGGAAAGCAAGCGAAAACCATATACTTGTACATAGAAGCACAGTGTAATATATATCGCAGAACTAACAATAGGTAGGTATAGGATACACTTGTGTACATATTGTTTAGTGTATTTACCCAACTTAATAGGTTCCATATTTACTGGTATATCTATTTATATGCATCGCCAGTGTTTCGTAATTTGATGAAAGGATTAAATAGGCCAAGTATAATATATGAATCTGGAAAGTAAATAACGCACGTTCGTATATCAATTAATTTTCGACATCTTCAAATGAAATAGTGCACTTGGATGGTATTCAAAATGCAGACAATACAGCAACCGTCCCTCGCAACAGTTTTCATATCAATAGTTAAAGTGCTGACGTAAAAATTCATATGTCCGTAAAGTTGGCAGCGTAAATTATCAGTCTGGCAATCCGGCAAATCGAGTGTAATTTGGTAAAAGAATAAATTGAATGTCTAAAGCGACATTTAGTTGTAATAAAATAAGAAAAATAAAATAATTAATTAATTAAAATCTGTTTTTAGAATAAAACTACTACTACTACTACTACTACTACTACTACTACTACTACTACTACTACTACTACTGCTGCTGCTGCTGCTGCTGCTGCTGCTGCTGCTGCTGCTGCTGCTGCTACTACTACTACTACTACTAATATAATAATAATAATAGTATTTTTATAATAATAATAATAATAATAATAATAATAATAATAATAATAATAATAATAATAATTATTATTATTATTATTATTATTATAACAACGCTTAGCTGTACAATATGCTGTCATTTGCGGTCCATGTTAGCAGGACATTGAATAGCTTATATCATACGGAACTCCTCGGCCATTTTCCATCGGACACTTCATCGAACAGGAGTTCGGAATGGGCTTAACCGAAAACTAAATATTGAGGGATAAGTTGTTAGCTATTTAGTATTTTTGCAATTTTTTGCAATAAGGTACGTTAAACCTTAACGAACAACACTTCAAGTCTGCCTTTCTTTGATTGGAAGCATTATAAGTTCGATGCTTTAAAATATTACGGTAAACCATCAATAGTATTTTAAGTATTTTACTAATAACCCCTCCTACGATAGTCACTAATTTAACTTCGTTCCATTAAAGCTGCATTCTCACAGATTGAACGTTTTGACAACATTTCATTTATTGTATTGCCCTGGAACGAGCCAATTTATGCGAAAAATACATGGAAACCAGTCGAGGGTGAAAGCGAAAATGTTATATCTTCTTCTTTATTTAATGTCACTTAGAACCTTTTCGCATTCACCCTTCGCAGTGAAATAAGACAAAAAAGCAGATCGCAGATTTTCATATTTAAGTTTAAAAAAATGATGTTTTTAATGCACTTTTCTTAAACCGCTAGTAACGCCTTTAGCCATAAAACATCAATTTTCGAACGAAAATTTGAACATCTGCGATCTGATATTTCGTCAGCTGTCTTATATCACTGGTTTGCAGATATCTACGCAAAAATGTTCTCTTTCCAAGACATAAAAATTTAAAAGTTGTAAAAATGGTAAATCTGTGTAGTGCAGCTTTAAATAACAAGTGAGTATAATGTTCACCAATCATGACGTTGTAATTATCGTGAAGGAAATTGCGCGTTTCAAATGACAATTTGACAGATTTATAGGATTGTTAAAACTTAACTTACATCATTTAAAATTTTACATAAATTAACTGATAAAATGTTGACCAATGGTTCGATGATGCAAAACTATAAGTTGTTTATATGTAATAGATATCTCTTGTGGTATTTTGGATGCATTTTTTACTTATTGGCAACCGATTTTGAACTGTGCACTTATATATTGCCTTATATGCAGTATATTTTAATTTAAAGTATTCTAGTATAATTATGTCTCTTAAGAGACAAATTTTACTTCCTTCTTTGAAAGTATTTACAGCCGAAATGTTCTGAAGCATGGATGGCCACAGACCACGCCCAAAATAACAACCCTATTCAACATTAAGTCATTTTCATGCCTGGCGCCGACTTATCGTTTAAAAGACCGACAATAATTGCTAAATTTCTTAGTGGTCAGCGGGAAATGCCTCTAAAATTCCTTTATATATAGCAAACGCGCATGCGAGATCTTTTCATTAACTCAAACCCTGGTCACATACACGCTACGAGCTCCATTCGAGCAGGTTTTTCATTTTAAAAAATGCAAAATCGACCGAACGGACATCTTGACGCTTGCGAGCATGGTACGGATTTTTTTTACTCAAAGAGGAGTCTGGGCTGAGTGAAAATATTCAGCCGAGGTCCCGAGTAATCACTTTTGTATTAATTGGTTATTGGACAAAGACATACTTATTATCAAAGATGAATATCATGGTCAATTTCCACGGTATAATTGTACCAAACTGAAGGTCCATTATAGATCGTTCCATTCCCAGCGCCAACTTCAATCCACTCCCCACTAGAAAAGAAAATATCCCTTTTCCAGGCACCTTGGGTCACTATGGGAGCAACAAGCCTTTTGTCGCCGACCAAAAACTCGTCTTCACAGGTCAAGGCCGTTTCGTTATCTGGGTCAATCCAACAGAGGTCGAATAATGGGTGCACCGGTTTGATCAGATTCTTTGGCGAATTCTATGATGTCGTCTGCAACAAGCCGTTTAAACCATAAGGGTTCAAGATTTAATGACATCCGCGAACATTATTTTCTTGGTATCTTGAATATAGTGCCATGGTTCATTTCTATAATATAAAATCCGCTGCTTTTTATGTTCATAAACTCATGTTAGCTATCGAAAAAACTAAACTTTGTTGACCAAGCGACACAACTCTTATTTAGTTACATATCTGTATTTTTTGTAATATTTAAATTGCATTGTAACACGTATTATGGGCAAGGGGGGTTCGTAGAAAAAGTGGGGAGCAGCTCACAAGGGCACCAGTATGGGAATCGCAAGATGTCCGTGCAGATTTGGAACACTGAGAGGGTCGTAACAGCTAGCCGGTGTTCGCAGAACTATTGCAGAGGAGTCGCACAGTCCCGACGATAATACGCACACTGGCCAGGGGACTTACGATGTCCGCACGGGGCCCGCATGGTGTAACGTTCGCCTTACGAGCTCCGTACAACATCATTGAAGATTAAATTTAAGTAAGCCGTTCTCCATTGTTCAGTTGATGTTTATTTTATCTGTTTATCTATACTGTATTGCATACAGGGTTTTGAATTTTTTTAATAAAGTTTCCAAGGTTCCAAAGTTTGAACAATTGTACTAAAGATTACCAGCAAACTGAGACTTGCATATTCATGTTGAAAATTGATATCACCATTAATCTGATAACGTTTGTAACCTGGATCTGAGGAAGATGATTATGAGCATCTGTTAATATGTTTAAATTTTACTACTAATACATTTGAATACAAATTTTGTAGACGAAGTCATACTTATATCATTCTTAATACTTAAAATTTGCGATAAACACATATACAATAAAGGAAGTCGTTTGTACTCAGGGAGAATTTTACTGATAAAGCTTATATTTATGCCTATACCATCTTATGAGGATTATAAGGGTAAGTTAATGAATTGTTTTACCCGAATTAAGCCTTCAGTTTACTCTTAAAGGGAAGTTATATAGGTAACACTTGGTAGATGTTAAACAAATTTAAAACATTTTAGCTATATTTTGGCGCTTTTTAACTGGTAACTTTGTGGCCACGTAGCCATAAATTGGAGGAAAAAAACCATAATTACAAAGGCTAATATTTTTTAACTGTACTCAATTTAGATTTGTTTTAGTTTTGATTATTAAAGTCAAATGATTTATACATTATAATACATTAAAATAAAAAAAGATGATATCTATCAAGAGTAAACCATAATGTGCCCCTTTGAATAAACTTACTTTTAATCATTTCATTCGTGTTAAATATTTTCACTGATAAAAGAACTTAATATGGATAATCATGTTATTACAGTATAACCCCGTTGGCTCGAGCTCGCTTAGCTCGAATACCTCGATAGCTCGACCTTGATGTAACTACCGATTTCTTTTTACTGAAGAAAAGAATTCCCACTCGGCTCGAATTGTTCGAAGCTCGATTTATTTTCGCCGGGTCCTGGTATTTCGAGTTAACGGGGTTTGACTATTAATATAATGTTACATATCGGCAAAGCAAGGAGAGCAAAGAGTAATTTTAAGACAAAATTCAAACAAAACATATCTATGCTACAATTATGTATTTTTTCTGTAAAGCGGAAATATGATCAAGACTGGGAGTTCCTCCTACGATTTGACAGAAGTGTCGCTGCATGATGAGCACGAGTCCCCGGTCGTGCATGCGAAAGACGTCCGCCGACTCAAATTCCGGTTCTACGCCGCTCTTGGTGTGGCCGGCGTCATCATTCTGGGTCTTTATTGGAGTCGCGGTCAAGGTTTGTGCGCATATAACATGGACGTGTTCTTTGTCAAGACCACTCTATTCGTCTTCCGGGAGGGACGTTTAATCACAGAGACTTGAAAGTGTGATGCAGTTCCCAACAGCTGCCCCTGGTGTCCTTTAAACAGTTGACTGTGGCCTCAGCTGAGAAAAAAATCAATATTGGCCCCGAAAAAAAGACTTCGACTTTATATGGCTTGCTTAACACGTCTTGGAACATGATACAACTATTCATCATGATTTATCGACAATATTTCAACATATTATTAAAGTTAAAAATCCACTAGGATTATATAACCGTACTATATAAAGTAAGCCAGGGGCAGCTGTTGGGATCTGCATAATACTTTCATGTCTCTGGTCGTTAAATGGGGGTCCCGTGTGACAGTGATATTCACTGAAAGTGTCACTGGTGCATGTTAAAGCTGCACTCTCACAAATTGAACGTTTTGACAACTTTTTGTTGCCTAAGAACGAGGTAATTGATGCGAGAACTAGCATGGAAACTAGTGGTATAAGACTGCTGAAAAAAAGCAGATCGTAGATGTCATATTTAAGTTAAAAAATTGATTTTTTATGCATTTTTCTTAAACCGTTACTAACGCTTTGAGCCACAAAACATTAATGATCGAACGGAAATATGAAAACCTGCGATCTGATCTTTTGTCAGCAGTCATATATCATTGGTTTGCAGCTATTTACGCAAAAATTGGCTCATTCCAAGACAAAAAATAAAGTTGTCAAAACTGTAAATCTGTGAGAGTGCAGCTTTAAAGAACAAGGGTAGCTCGAATCAGGTTAACATTCTGTGCATACACTATGTTCCAAGAAACTAATATGACTAACAATCTTATAGGAGCACTCGCCGAATAGTCCTTGTCCGAGTATGTATAAGCTTACACACTACCACCCAATCGTAACAACTCGGCCATCTCCGGCAAGCTTCAAGATATCTTGATACTAGCCGAGGAGTTCCGATTGACTACCACCAGGACCGATGTAGATGCCATTCATCGTGGGTCTCGCGGTGTTTTGGGTAAAATATTCTCCTTTGGAGAATATCGTATCAACTCGTTGGGGGTAAAATTCCTCATTCGGCTTCCAAATTTGTTTAAGTCACACTTTGGGATTGACGGGGTCAAGCCATAATGCAGCCAGTATAGGGCTTATAAGTTAACATATATATTTTATAACGATTGTGAAACAACATTATATTAATTACTCTCTTTGGCACGATGTTAAACGATAATATGGTAGTGTAATTGGAGTATCCTGGGGGAATCCCACTTGTAAGGCTTGGTCACTACATAGCGAACTCACATGCGCCCAGGCCGGGATTCGAACCAAGGTCGCCTATGTGAGAAGCGAGTGACTAACCACTGCGCTAACCGGACAAGGAAACAACATGTTCTTTATGATGTGTGTGAATCTATTAAGACATAAAAACACGCAAGATTTTGAATCATACTAGTATGCTTTTATGTGGTACAACGAATTAAGTCTGGGTCTGAGATTTGACTTTAGTAGTATCGTGATATTGGAGCCAGTTCTTAATATTATGTGGGACTTTCATATGACACTTGTACATTTATACAGTCGAACCCCGTTGGCTCGAACTCCCAGGGACCGGCGAAAATACATCGAGCCTCGAAAAAATCGAGCCAAGAGGGATGTCTACCTTCAATATTATATAGAAATCTGTCCTCTACATCCAGATCGAGCCAATGAGGAATTCGAGCCAAGCGAGTTCGAGCCAACGGAGTTCCATTATCTTGTGCTCTTCATAATACGATGAAGAATATCATAGTAGATCACAGAATTCTCATACAAGGCTTTGCATAAAGGGACTTGTTCAAAGAATTCACGTTGGCAACCATTTCTTTCAACTCTGTTTGAAATTGAGTTACTTAAAGCTGCACTCTCACAGATATACCATTTTTACATCCGTTTTATTTTTTGTCTTAGAAAGAGCAAATTTTTACGTAAATATCTGCAAACCAATAATATAAGATTGCTGACGAAAATCAGATCGTAGGTTTTTATATTTCCGTTCGAAAATTAACGTTTTATGGCCTGAACCGTTACATACGGTTTAAGAAAATTGCATAAAACATAAATTTTTGAACTGAAATATAAAATTCTGCGATCTAATTTTTGACAGCAGTCTTATTTAACTCGTTTCCATGGATTTTTGCAAAAATTGACTCGTTCCAAGACAAAAAAATAAAAAAAGTTGTCAAAACGTTCAACCTGTGAGAGTGTAGCTTTAAAGATGTGCTCTTACTCCCAAATAAGATTTACCACAATCTATACAATTGTTTTGATATACAAGAAAGGATGATTAAATGTCGAAAACAATGGTTCTTATGATTGAGACTGGGTTTAATCTGAATGAAAACACGGTATTTCTACCTTATGAGACGATAGTAATAACAGTAAATACTTTAGCATTCACCAATCATTTAATATATTTTGCGTTTTCAGCTATCAACACACGGTTAAAATCCTGTTATCTGTAAATAATATTTTCCATAAATTATTTTTTAGTAAGTAGTTAAAGGTGTATCACTTAAAATGTATGTTCGTTATATATATGTGTATGTATTGATTTTGAATAAGAGTGCCACTTTAACTTACTCATATGAATAAAGACCAAACAGCAACTGGCAGATATTCATTTGAAAATATATAGAAAAAATATAATATATAAATCAAGTTATTTTCAAAGCGTGACTGAAGCTTTTTTTCCAGCAAAACGCACCATTTCTTGTCACATTTTTAAACAAAATTTACATTAGAGCTATTACGGCCAAAACTCGCTGTGTCGAAGTCGTTGGGACATCGGGAAGAACTAAGATATAACGAGAATTCGATACATCAGAAAAACGAAACATGTCGAATTATTCGAAAAAAGTTCAACATAACCGGAACAACAGAATTCGACATAGCGAGTTTCGACTGTATATTCCACAATTATATTGTTCGATGCCTGGCCCTTTTAAACGTGTGCTAGTTCCATTACAAATTGGGCTGTTTGTGTAACATAGACAACAAACTGTGTTTTGAAAACTAACACAAATGTAATGCTTATCTCAGGGCAATGGAAAAGGTGGCGGCGGAGGAGGGGGAACTACTGTGACGCCATCAAATACTTATATGACGTCAAACCCGACGTCAAAGCCTACGTCTTCGAAAACCGCCAACCTAGGGAACCTTTCAGTCACTTGGGGCTCTGGCGTTAGTTTTAACATTGCAGACAAAGGTCAATGGTCCCACAATGACGCTAATAAAAGCACACCATTGCTATCTCCAACTAATTGTTCTTCTACCAATGCTGTAATTTGTCTGGAATGGGCCGATGATCGTCGATTGAAAGAATCCCGGAAGAATGACGTCACTAACGAACAAAATGCATCGCTCTCCTGTTATGACGTCGAGTGGACGGCTCTGAAATGCGTCGGTCAAGTATTAACCGACTGTTTCAACACAAGTGGTGCCCATTGGTACGGCGGATATGAAGACCATGATCAGCATTGGCCATTTGAGAAGAACTCTATGAAAGAAACATCCTATACAGGGAACGACCCATTTCATCCTGGCGTCATTGGTAACATTCTGGAGCGATATTTTGTCTCCTCAAAAGGGGTTGGCGTGTACGTAGATAATGACGTCCCATTATATTTTAGCCTGAACTCGCCCCAAAATGGTTTGATGTGTTTCTCGGCAAAGTATGAATCATATCCGTACTTCAATTTTACGGCGATTACGACTTCGATACAAACCAGACGAAATTTCCCAATGCTAGTGATATGATACAAAATATTCACGATCTCGGATTCAACGTTTCCGTCTGGGTTCATCCTTTCTTTGATCCAAGAGGTGAATCTTACAAAGAAGCAGAACAAAAACATTACCTTTTGAGGCGATTTGATTCAGACTTCCCGGAAGTGACGTCATGGTGGAACGGAAACGATTCTGGCATACTTTACGTCACGAACCCAAATGCAACAAAGTGGTATCTCGATAAAATGGAATATTTGAAGAGACAAAACAATGTTGATTCCTTCAAATTCGATGCTGGGTCGTTATCCTTCGCTCCGCATTTGTACAGCGCTTACAATTTAACAAATAATCCCTGTGATATGTATCCTGGATTGTACGTCAAAATGGCGGCGCAATCTGACCATCAAAACCGTCAAGAGGTACGCAGTGGGTACCGGTCACAGCAGTATCCTATTTTCTTCCGGCAAATAGACAAAAGATCAAACTGGAGTCACAAAAACGCTTTCCAGTCTATTATTCCAAGCGCTCTGACGATTGGATTTCTCGGTTACCCGTATGTAATGGCGGACATGGTTGGCGGGAATGCATACGAAGGGTCTTTTCCCGATACGGAACTCTTTATTCGATGGACTCAGTTGAATACTTTTCTACCCGTTGTTCAGATGTCAATTGGACCGTGGGATTTGCAAAACGATACATACGAAGGACACAGCGTGGTTGATATTGTCAGGAGTTTCATAGAACTCCACTCTGAAGTTGCAGACGACATCATAGCATTCGCCGAAGAATCGGTTCAAACCGGTGCACCCATTATTCGACCTCTTTGGTGGATTGACCCTAATAACGAAACGGCCTTGACCTGTGAAGACGAGTTTTTGGTCGGCGACAAATGGCTTGTTGCTCCCATAATGACCCAAGGTGCCCGGAAAAGGGATATTTTCTTTCCCAGTGGGGAGTGGACTGAAGTTGGAACTGGGAATGGAACTATCTATACCGGACCTTTAGTTTGGTACAATTACACCGTAGAAATTAACAAACTTGCGTATTTCCGAAATACGACTTATAATCCAACGACCAATGCTACTTTATTCTAAAATACGGATTCATTTTCCTCCGGAAATGACGTAAAAGCGTGACTCTGACGTCACATTAATTAGTGCTAAATTAACATGTCAAATTATGGTGATATCATAGTATTTAGATAATAACATTATCGCAAACGTTGAGATATTCTTGACCAGAGTCAAACGCACATAAACGTGTTGCCATGTAGATGTAGATGTGTATGAAATACGCCAATCTTTGCCCATAAATGTTGTTTGCATTGACCTTCATTTGTACATATTCACACGAGTTGATATATATATATTTCTGTGCAAGATTATATGAAGAGAATCACACAAACAAGTTATGCTCCAGTCAATTGTAACCACGGCGCCCCAGGTCCGGGGAATAGCGGGGACTTTGACTTTCCGCCCAGCCAAGCCCGGGCAAGAACTCGTGAAACCCCCGCCAAATGCCCCCGCACCCAATCCAGGTTAGGCCCATTCCCCCTAAATTTAGCGGGAAGACAAAACCTTCGCATACACCCGGCTCTGCGGGGCCACCTGGGTGGTAAAAACACGGCCCATTTCACCGGCTATCCCCGGTATACCCCGGGGGTGGGGGCGTGGTAACAATTGACTGGTGCATTATGTTTTTGAAAACTTATATATTTATCGTCTGGCGTGACCCCTTCGTCGGTAGATGAAAAACATAGACAGGAAGTGACGTCAACGTCAAAAAATGTTCAACAAAGGCACGTCGGTTAGTGGCAAAATAAATGACGTTGATGGAAACATAAGTATGATACAGACAAATACATAAATATGAACATCGATCATAAATGATACAATAGACCACTAGACATTGTGTAGTGAAAACATAGATATGTGACTGTATTAATACCATATAGACATATATTATTGAGACAGGTTGGATGTATTGTTTTTAGTTTAATTATGTATACGAAATGTTACTCTCCATAAACGTCAAGGTTATTATTAACAATATCAATGAGAAGAATAGTTTTGAGACATGATGAACATTTATTATCTAATGATCCGAAATGGGTCGCTACATGTGAAATAGGATTGGTGAACCAGCTGGTATATCAAATCTCATCTTCGGCACCCCAGCGTATTCATATCATATGTGAAATGATAACGTCTGGGTCCTGATGTTGATCAAATTTCATTCGGAACTCCTCGGCCATTTCCAAAACAAAACAACCTCGGCTGTATGCCGGTACATCAGTAGAATTAGTTCGTAAAGAAAATAATAACAGTATTTATTTATTTTATTTTTTGTAGCGTTTTAAAGTGTTTTGTATATCTATTTTTAAATTAAATGTCAGTGAAGTGATTTATTGCATAATTAATTAAGATTTTCAAGAGTAAAGCCCTTTTTAAATGCTCAATTGAAATTACTACGCGATTTACTTGCAGTGTAGTTAAAAGATTTCTGTCATTGTAAACCGTATATCCGATGTTGTTTTCGATGCAAAATGGCCGCCTCGTTCTGAATGATCCAAAATATATGCAAATTCATTCTTCGGAATTACTTTGATAAGTTGTATATTACAACTTGTACATGTAATAGGGTATATAACATTACGTCCAGTCTAATAAAGAATACTAGTCATAATGCTAGGGGGCATTCGGAGGTGCCTTATTTAGTACTGGAAAATGGACAGTATTAGGATCATGGAGTCAAGTACGCATGTATACTGCAACTTTGGCTAATTATTATTATTATTATTATTATTGTTATTATTATTATTATTATTGTCAGAACAATGTTGATTCAGCCTCGTGCTCGTGTATAGGCAGCTACGCGCCTGGCTGCTATTAAATTGGAATCAATAAACTTGTCTACATTGATTCCAATATCGAATCACAATTACCTCCCTTTGTTGACGTTCTCCTATTCACATGACGTGACGTTTATGACGTCACATAACAACGTTGTTAAATCAAAGCTAATCTAGCTTAACGACACACGCCAGAATGGATATTGTTGATAAAATAAAGAAATATGTCTTTAAAAGACAGACGTATTCTATCAAAGAAGGATACAAACGTACTGCCTTCCATACCAAGCCGCCACGTCCATGTAAGTGTTGGTTTATGTTATTAAACGTTAAATATAACATCCCTATGTATGAACTACCACAGGAGCAGGGTGTATTGATATTTAACACACCTATGACCACGCCCCTTCACTCCCTACTCCCCCCCCCCAAAAAAAAAAACCCAAATGAAAATAAATAAAATTAAATAAATATTCCAAGGCGTATTAAAAATGACTTTTATATTATCATATAATCTTTGTAGGTTATAGAATAATAGTATAAAAAAAAATTATTGTTAGTTATTACTATTTACAGTTTCCCCATCACATACGTCTTGGAATATGTATTTATTTTTATTTATTGTTTTTTGGGAAGGGGCGTGGTCATAGCGGTGTGCATAACAACGCACCCGGTCAGTGTGTGCACTACAGTACGGCTAAGATAGATTGATAATGCGGAATCATACCATTTCTATGGACAGGTTGAATAACAACCAGGTTATGTTGCCATTGACAAACTGAATCTATCTAGAAATTACCTGCATTGTTATAAAATATATTAATAATCACGTTTTTTTCACTATATATGCATACGTTTGATAATAGAAATCTATATATTATTTAGATGCCGCATAATAATGATATTCATGTTTTACAGTAGTATTAACAACAATGTTTCGTCATACATAGAATCTGGGACCAATAACAAACCATAATCATACTCCAGGATATAATAAAAGTAGATATAAGTCAAGAAACCGCTCTCTATATAATATAAGTAGATATAAGTCGAGAAGACCGCTCTCTATATAATATAAGTAGATATAAGTCGAGAAGACCGCTCTCTATATAATATAAGTAGATATAAGTCGAGAAGACCGTTCTATATATGATATAAGTAGATATAAGTCGAGAAGACCGCTCTATATATGATATAAGTAGATATAAGTCGAGAAGACCGTTCTATATATAATATAAGAAGATATAAGTCGAGAAGACCGTTCTATATATAATATAAGTAGATATAAGTCGAGAAAACCGCTCTATATATGATATAAGTAGATATAAGTCGAGAAAACCGCTCTGTGGAAGTGTACAAACGTATTCTTCTTTTTTAATGTGATTTTTTTTTTCAGTGCACCACCATATAAATATATTTAGTAACTAACACTTTTTTGGGCGATAATGAGGCAGCAATCCACTAAGATCCTTTTTTCTCATTTAAAAGGTCATTTGTATTCGTTTTTTCAGCATTTGGGATTAATCTCAGCGCTTCGAAGTATGGGAAAGAGCCCCTTTACTGGGTATGTAAAATGCATTCAGACAAACCATTTGAAATACACCTTTTTCATTCAGACTTTTATATAAATAATGTCTATATCAAGAAATAAAAAGCGAATATTTTCAGGTCGTTTCATTTGATATCTGAATTAAGTTATCCGGTCGGCACAGAGGAATATAAGTATCTTCCATGGCCGAGAGTGTAAGATATTCTTATCTTACCCACGGGCGAAGATAAAATGCCCGTATGGAACTCCTTTTTAATGGTTACCACATTGTAATTACCCCCTTGTTGAAGACTGTAGCGTCAAGGAAATCTTGCCTTATGGTAATATTTAGAACGCTAATTAATTATTTCTCGCTTCAAATGTCACCATAAAACAGTTTTCACGCACCATTCAAGAAATAATGCTTCATTTTCTTTAGAACTATATAACAAGACCGATTTGACTATTAACATTAACTGAATCACTGCGCGCATATCTATGGCAACCACGTGCTATCGCATATCCATATGCAATTATTTTCACTAAGCACAAAAGAGTTCCAGCAAAAAATACATTTTTACTTTATTTTGTTTAACTGAGGTGGGAGAAAAAACATCTACCATAGCCGCTCGTGTAAGATAGGTTCATCCCGACCCTCGCGCAGGGTGTTTTGCGGAAACTCGGTAAACCTCGTTTCTGCAAAACACCCTACGCTCGGGTCGGAATGAACCTATCTAGCATGGTTAAATTATTGGATCTACTTATCTGAGGTGGGGGAAACCTCACTCTCGCTATTTAGCAAGGCGTCCCGGGTTCGAAACCAGCCCTTGTCTCATGAGAGTTTGTTTTGGTGTTTACCAAGCTGGACAAGTAGGTTTCCTCCGGGTTCTTCAGTCGGACGACCATGGTCATTTTCCATCGAAAACAACCTCGGATGTATATGGACGATCTTCAATGTCAGAAATCTTAGATATTAAAACACTGCCATTGATTGGAACTATTTATGAAAAAATAAATACTTCTGATGTACCGGCATACACCCGAGGTTGTTTTCGATGGAAAATGGCCGAGCAGTTCCGAGTGCCGGGTTCTCAGCTTTCCCAAAGGCATAAAACCACACTCTCGTGTAACATCGTGCCAACAAGAGTGGTTTATATAATGATATGATAGCTTGTTTCACATTCGTTATAAATTAAATTAATTTAAAACTATCAAGCTTCAAAACTCATTTATACATTTAAAGGTTCCGACAAGACGGCGCCATTCAGATATTGAGGATTTTTGGAGCAAGACAGAAAAGCTGAAAGTAAATATCATCGCCGAACTTCAAAGAGAACGAGATATTCCAAACAGGTAATTTAAATACAGCCAAACCCCGTTGGCTCGAACTGGCTTGGCTCGATTTCCTTGTTGGCCCGGTCTGGATGTAAAGGACCAATTTTTAATCCCCGCTTGGCTCGAGGCTAGAGGTATTGCACCGGTCCCTGGGAGTTCGAGCCAACGGGGTTTGTCTGTAATGGACTTCGAAAATGATAATATCCATTTCGAACGCCATCATCGTGAGTTTGTTTTAAGAAATATTATCAACAAACCAATAGTTGTTATCGTCCTTTTAGATCTTTCATATACATGCGGATGCACCCTTCCCTCCCCCAGCGTGCCGATTACTCAAGACTATTTTTTTACCCAAAAACGTAGCGAATAGTTTTTAAATCTTAAGTCTGCGTTACGCACACTGCCAATATTTTTAGTGTCTGCGTAATGTGTACCATCACCAAAAACTCATTAGGTTCCTTTTGAATACCGCTTTAATACTAAAATGGCGTGTTTCATTCTAAAATATGCATATTTGCATGTAAGTGTAGATGTGCGTTCTCTTTTCTTAATGTCGTTCTCTTCAGACAGTTGTATTGTTCATATTGAAATTTCAGGAAGCCGGCACAGCCAGACACGCCTCCCGCAGTCATCTTCCCCGCCCCCTTGCTGCCGATCCCCTTCCCGCCGCCCGTCCATTCAGCCCCTCCACCACTCTACTTCACCTTCCCACCCGTTCACCAACCACCACCTCGAGTTTTCCTGCCCTTCGTTCCCGTGCCTACCATTAAGATAGAGGATGCGAGTGATAATGACAATTCATTTCTTTGTAATATGTTTTTGAATAAATCTTGAGAAAAAATATCGTATTTTGTTTAATCATATGTATCCCAAATACTTAAATAAATGTGGTGTAACTATACACCATTGCGTACCAAAACACTGTCCATTTTAATGTTCTGCGTACTGCATATCACAACTTTGCGTGCTAAAATACTGTCCATTTGCTATTTCAGCGAACTACCTACCATTCAAAATACTGTCCTTTGTGCGTACCACCCCACCGCCTTTCGTACCAAAATCACTGTCAATTTTAAGACTGCGTACCAAAAAAAATGTTTATTTTGTTAGTTCTGACTATTGCGTACAACCCATATGCTTACTGAATACTTTTTAAAATATCGAATATTGCGTACCGAAAGGGGGTGGTGGGTCGGGTGGGGGTGGGGTCAGACTCAATGTACGTTTTATGAGTATAGTCAACGGTTATTCATTGTAATGATATAAGGTTGAGGGACAATATCTAAAAGGAGACCGTTTATGTGGAGGGCCGGTTTTCTAATCTGTGAAAGATCTTAAACAGTGAAGTAACTCTCTAACAGGGACGCAATCTTTTAACATGTGCCCCGCTCTTTGAACGGAAATTTATTTAGATTAAAATTTAGCAAGGGGGAGGGAGCGGGGGCTCTTTCTGGAATAAATTTATAACAGCTCAAGTCCGAACTAGTGCATTTTGGGCGTATTGTATTACTTTTTTTCCGATATTGACATAAAAGGTAAACGAGCTATATTGTATTTGTATTAAATTTCATTAATGGGGGAGGGAGGGGGTAGGCAAAATCCTAGTGGGACGTCATTCATAACAAAATTCGTAAACATGTTCAAAATGCCGATCAGAATTTGGTCGCACATTTATTAAGAATTTTCCAATTTAGTCTATTTAAACAAAAAAAGAACACTGTACCTGTTAAAAGTAATCCTTTTTACATCAATTGCACTATATATTATAAAATAATCACGTTCCGAATTGTTAAAACAACATACATTTTCAAACACCATCAAAATTCACCAAACACCATTGTTTTTGTTAACGAATGTAGCCGAGAATATCCAAATGCATTTTCTTTTCTCTGCTTAAGGTTACACATGACTACTAGTTACTTTAGTACGAGCTGTAGTGTCATTGGCAGTAGTTTTGTTAAGGCAACTTTTGTAAACCTGAAAATTATTCAAAATAAATTAAGAATGAAGTGTTTACAAACATTTATTACTTTTGTTAGTATATTGGAATAAAGGACATTTAGTTTTTGCAAAATGAATCAAATAGCAATATCATTCAGTTTGTGGAATGTTATCATGCAAGTATGGGAAGAATTTTCATTTGCATGCATGGCATTGTTTTCAGTTCATATCATTATTTTCTAATTCTTGTAATTTACCCCTCATTTGCGCTCAATTGGATGTCTTTGAACTTTTGTATGCTTAATATCCTTTGTTTGGTTTCTTTAAAGCATCCAGATTCTGACACACAACAAAAAAACTTTTTCAAGTACTACTTGTCACAAACTTGTGGTAAGAGCAACCTCAGGTACCAACTGGTGATTGTACGAGCTCTCTCCTCCCTACCTTTTCCTACCAGTAGGCGAGTAAGTTTTCTGGTGTTCCCCAGTGAACGACCATTTGTATGTATGTTGACAAAAACCTGCCATGACGGTTTGAAATTCTGCAATTATTTGGAGGGTTTTGATTGCCATCTTTTGACATAAAAACATTTCTACATTTCTTTCCCCTTTCCCACACGCACCTAGCCTCCCGTCTAAAAACGACCATACATTATAAATACTATATGTGTGCTTTTACTTTGTATGACAGAAATTAGAATACTGGGTAAAATTACCGGTTTGCCTTTATAAGCTTTGTTAAATTTTATAGCGTCTCTTTGAACCGCTGGACGCGTTCATGTCACAAACTGGGCATATGACCTTCTATAAGATGACATCTTAAATGTAAAGTCGGCGAAGATTGCACAAGTGTCCCATAACAACCCGAGGCATATTCTATAAGAGCATGAAGGCCAATTCTCACACAGAGTCCCGGCTTTGTCATAGTTTTAACCCCTTAAACTCATAAGTGTTACTTCTGTTTACCAATATAGTTCTTTAAAAAAACACACAACAATTCTAACTCTAGTTGTTTTCCTATAAGCTTTAAGCTTGACGATAAAACACACTCTAGTCGGAAAAAAAGCAAACAACAATGTTCTGTAATTACTGTTTTTCTATCAATTCCTTTAAAAATAGTAATTTCCTGAGATTACCTTTAGTTGAGTTTTGTATAGGTTTTCTGATGTGAGGAATAAGGTATTTGTTAATATAAATATCATCATGAAACATCTGTTCTGGCGAAACTATATATATATATATATATATATATATATATATATATATATATATATATATATATATATATATATATATATATATACACACACATAATAAATTGATAATTCAGCAAAATCTCTGATTATTGTAAACTTGGATTGTCATGTTGAGGTCGAATTTTGATTAATAGGTTACACAATAAAACATTTTGATTCACTTTGTGTAACAATGCTGTTGATATACATGTTTTTTTTTTAATATTTAGTCTTATTTTAAATACATGTGTATAATAGTATGCATTGTCCACATTGCCCATAGAATAGTTTGTAAATAAATCTTGAATCCTGTATGTGACGATAAATGTTTTTCAAATTCATTAAGTACAAAAGTGTGGTAACTGATAATGATAGTGTTAGGGGAAGATAATCCATACTAAAAATACTACTTCAGATTAAAACCTTAAAGTTTAGTTGTGTGTAACCTTTTTTTCTTTTTGGCAGTAAGAAAAACTCCTGTCAACTGAAATCATGGTATTTAAATTACTTTTTTGAAGAAATAGCTTGTGAATTTGCAAAATGGATATGGTTATTGATAAGAATTAAGGTATTTATTGGCAGTCTTAAGCCAACAGAATACAAATGAAGAACATTTCATTTCATAGACAGTTTTTACATGTTTTTGAATTTTGTTATGAATGACGTCCAGGCTAACCATCATTAAAAAAAAAGCCTGGACGGCATTTTAGAATGACTAGGCAAAATCCAAGCGATGATTTGCGATAAGGACGAAGTTCCCGCCAAAAACGAAGTTGACGTTAAAGAGATTTGCTCATGTTTTGGCTCCGTTTTTTCCTGGAAATTCATCTGAAAACACTTATTTTTAGAACTTATTTACTGACAGTGTGTGTGTGTGTGTGTGTGTGTGTGTGTGTGTGTGCGTGCGCGTGCGTGCGCGTGTTTTGTTTCCAAACGACCTATAGTGACATTTAAAGAGTATAGCTCATTGGGTACTCAAACCTGAGACTAAATAACAGAATTATATGCTGAGATGAAAACTAATAAAAACATAAAAATAGATGGCGTAATAAGTACCTTGGCACAGACGCTCTTCATGCGTGAACGCTGTACGTCATCCAAATATGATCAACGGCCATACGCCATAGTCTATACCACTTCTGTTGCTGAAAGTGTAACAGTTACTGCAGGCGTTACTCAGAAATCCACCAAGCAAAGAGTTTTGACAAACCGTGTAGACAAACCTGCCTTCCTGTCTCCACTCCCGCGTTTTAATTAAGATTGTAAGGCTTAATGGCCTAGGGACTTACGCATGTAAAATGCATTATTTTGTATGTCGATATAAGCTCAAATATAAGTCAACGATTTTGAATAGGGTTAGTAACGCGATTCAACAAAAAGCTTAAAGGTTAAATTATCCATAAAGAGTTACTTACAACGAGTTATCCATAAAGTTGATAAGGAGTCATTGTGGGCGTGAGGTTTTGTTGTCAGTTTTCTATTTTTCCTTGACTGTACCGGCGTGGGCTCGCACCCACTGATACTAGAACATCTGTTTACACTTTAAGTGTATTTTTTTCTGCAATTTTGGTATCAAAGTGTAAAATAGATATAATATGAGTGTTTCAGATGTATGACCTGGTGCCAAAACATGAGTAAGTCCCTTGGAGACCGTAACTATGTTTAGGTCGTAAACTGCTTACTTATTGTAATGCATTTATCGCAGAGCGGGCGCATGTCAAAAGGTTGCTCCCCTAAGCTACACTCCCTCAAACGTCAATTCCTTGCTCGTACCTGGAGGCGGGGCCCAGGGGCGGGATTAAAGTTGCAATGGGATGTGAAACACACATGTAATTATATATTATGTATATAATCGGTGCCGTAGCTAGATATAGGCCTTGTAGGCCTGGGCTTACAACTTTTTTTTAAAAAAGACAAAAATTATGACCCCCAAATGCAATAAAAACTAATAACAACTCAAAAGTTGTATATAACGTTATTATTACAAAAGCAAGTCTTGTGTTTATTTAAACTTATTTAAACTATGTGCTTGGTGTATTTATTGCTTGATTTTATTGTAATAATTGCATATATATTTAAGTTGGTGTAATGTGCATATACAATTGATGTTATAGTGCCTTTTGTTTTTTTTTCTATTGGAATGCTCCCAAACTGCACTAATTTGCGTCTAATTTAGAAAGAAATATTTGTGGTGGGTATCCCCGAACTCACGTAGAACGTACAAGTTTTTAGGCCTAGCTACCCCCCCCCCCCCCCCCGTATATATATAATAATAATCGGACTGTATCTCACTTATGGATGTTTATATATATATATATATATATTATTTTGGAAATAAATAACATCAGACTTCAAACATTACGATGGATAAATTTTAGTGTGTACGTTTGTTTATAACTATGCATTCGTATTTGCGGTATTACTTTATTTACCTAGTTATCTTGCAGATAAACGAGCTATTTAGTCACGATCTGAAAATGACAGATTACGGAACGTTTTAAAGGGTTTTGAGATATGTCTTCGGAAACAGTATGTTTATATTGCGTTTCTTATTTATTATTGTTGTTTTTTTGTGTTTATTTTTCCAGGTTCATTTGTGTGTTATTTTTAAAATTCCAATAACTACTAATAAATTGTTATTGCAATGCACAAAATAACACAAGGGGGTATAAATTGCTCTCGTCAGAAGTAATCTATTTATGGTCAGCAAATAAATTCAGTACGTAAAATGTCGTACCAAAATACCACAAGCAAATAATTGCTGATTTTGTTGCAAGTTAAAAATTGCAGTTTGCAACTTTTATTTTAGGAGTTTTCAGTTTTCTTTTTACACATTCAAACTCGTTTCAGAATTTGGTGTATGAAACGCGGACCGTTACCGCAGCCCCTGCCCGCTCCCAGCAGACTCGATCTCTGCTGGTTGTAATGAGCTGCCTTATTCTCCTCGCGGGCGTTGTAGGCCTCGTCGTATGGCAGGTGGGCGCCGGCGCAGGCGGTGGAGGCAACCCGGGACAGCACACGTCGGCTTTTTCCGGTTTGTGTAAGGAATCTCATGTTATCTAGTGAGCTGGAGTTGAAGATAGTTAACGGAAGTGATGTCAAATTGTTAATAGACTTAGGTAAAGGTAGATTTTCTGCGGTGCCTCGTCGGTGCAATAGTTCGTCTGCTAGTGACGTCAACGCTTGTCTCGAATGGGAAAATGAAGCTCGATTGCGTATCAATTACAAAAGCCATAGCATCGATCAGCGCCTTTGATCCACGCTGGACTGTTACGAAATATCATGAGAAGCGTTACGTTTGCGTGAACCAAGTTTTGACGGACTGCGTTAACGTCAGCGTTGATCAATGGTATGGTGGGTACGCCGACAAGCATCAATATTGGCCGTTCCAAAAGAACACACGTTCGCTGAGGGCTTATCAGGTCAATGATTCTTACGTTGGCGAAATTGGCGGCGTAGTCGAACGTTATTTCTTTTCAACAGCAGGCGTCGGTATGCTAATTGACCATGACGTTCCGCTCTACTTTAGCTTAAATGATCCGGATCAAGGTCGAATGTGTTTCACGGCAAAATACGAAACGTATCCGTACGTTAACGTCAAAAACGTGCCTCCGGTGTTGAAATACAAACTATGCCAAGCGGCGAACGTGAAAGACGTCCATCTGAAGATGACTGAACTTTTTATCGATAAACCGACGGGGACCCCAGACGAAATGCTTTTTAAACGGCCCATATGGTCAACATGGGCGCAGTATAAGAAAGACATAAATCAATCCACTGTCATAGAATTCGCAAACGATATCATTGCAAACAACTTCTCATATGCCCGGATTGAGATACGGTAAAATTCCCAGACGCTCGGCAAATGATCAAAGACTTGAATGGCCTAGGATTTAGGGTAACCCTCTGGGTTCATCCGTTTTTCAACGCGGATTCCATGGCATTCCAAGTGGCTGCATTGAACCGTATGTTGGTACGGCAATTAGATAGTCCCGCTCCCATGATTATACCGTGGTGGGACGGTCCTTTGGCGGGAATTTTGGACGTTTCAAATAGGTCCGCAGTAGACTGGTTTCTTTCAAAATTAAACTACATAAAAGCGACGTACAACATTAGTTCCTTTAAGTTCGACGCTGGGGAGACGTCATGGGCTCCTCACACTTATAGCCAAGCTAACGTTACGTTGAACCCCGCTGAGGCGTACCCGATGAAATGGGTTCAACTTGCAGCCGAGGCGGACCAAACTTTTCACCAAGAGGTTCGAGTTGGGTACAAGACTCAGAAATACCCGATCTTTGTACGCATGATGGATAAAGGTTCAAACTGGGGTCATGACAATGCGTACAAGTCCATTATTCCTTGTGTGTTGACGTACGGGCTTCTTGGGTATCCATTTGTACTTCCGGATATGATTGGTGGGAACGCGTACAACGGCCAACCGGATCCAGAATTGTATGTTCGATGGTTGCAGCTTAATGTATTTTTACCTGGAATGCAGTATTCTATAACGCCTTGGCAATTTAACGATACCATTGTCGATATAGCTCGAACGTTCACAGAAATGCGGGAAAACTTCTCGTCTGTTCTCGTCAAATTTGCGCGAGAATCGACGGTACTGGCGAACCAATCATACGGCCGCTTTGGTGGATGGATCCGAATGATCAGGTCACGTGGACGATAGAAGACGAGATGAGATTTTGGTTGCCCCAGTAATGGAGAAAGGAGCAAGGTCACGTGACATATATTTTCCACGAGGTAACTGGAGGAATGAATTGAGTAACACAAGTGACGTCATTTCGGGTCCAAAGTGGGTGCAAGATTACAAAGTAGACATTGACGAACTAGCTTATTTCATGAATATTAGTTGACATTTAAGTCATGATTGTTTATTTGATGTAAGGTGTTGCCAGGGACACCCATGATGTTGTGGGCGAATGTAAAAATTTAGGAATTTACAACAAGAAACTAAGAAAGCCTGAAAATTTCTCATGGGAGAATTCAAAGTACGTGCTCTGTACAGTTTAAATGGTTCAACACGTCTGTTCATAAAAGTTTTCGTTTTCCTCTTTGTAAACATTTTATTTATAGAAACATAGTATAGGCTAAAATATATGTGTGGTTAGGATTGCATCTGGTAAAAAATAGAAAGGATAGGTTGGGTGTTTTATTGGGAAATGGTATTAAAGCAGATTTTCAGTATAAAGCTTTATGCACCAGTCAATTGTAACCACGCCCTCCCCCCAGGTCCGGGGGTGAACCGGGGATAGCCGGGGAAATGGGCCGTGTTTTTACCTGTGGCCCCGCAGTGCCGGGTGAATGCGGTCGTTTTGTCTTTGCGCAAAATATAGCGGGGAATGGGCCTTACTTCGGCTCCCTGGGGTACGGGGGCAATTGGCGGGGATTTGACCATCAGTTTGTCCCCGCAGGGCGGAGATTTTACCCGGGGTTGGCTGGACCGAAAGTCAAAGTCCCCGCTATTCCCCGGACCTGGGGGGCCGTGGTTACAATTGACTGGTGCATTACTGTTTTAAAACTACATATTAAAACACACTATAAAAACGCAAGTAGGGTCGGGTAACCCGAGCCACAAGTGTTATTTAAGGCCATATGAAGATTACCTAGGGACTTTTTTACTTTTTTTTTACTTTCATATCGCAACCTTGATTTATACGGTCAGGATTTAGGACTAAATTCATAACTAACATATTTACATGATTTATTTCACATCTTATTACAATTTGGGAAAAGACCCATAAACTCCATGAGCAAATAGCCCTGATCTGAAAGCAACTTCCAGTGCATACATAAATAAAGCTTTGCATAATTATACTTTGTACATAAGAATTTACATGCAAATCCAAAGGCAATAAAATCTATACAAAACAATTTTCCAGCGCAAAGCTTATTATTTATAACCACATGTACTTTACTACATGCTTTTCGAACACGAATTAATAATGCATGATATATGCACAGGGGTTGGGCCACAAGTTTTTACAACGTTAGAACTCCGCTCTCCATGATTGGTCACATATATGGAAGTCTTAGAAAAGTTTTGTTTTGATTATATGATAGTTTAAACTCAATTAACAAAAATGACTGAACCATCGACGTGTTATCTTAACATATATATATTTAAAATTCTGTGAACAGCCTATGATTGTGATAGCAAAACACACTCATGTTTCAAAGCCATTTACAATCGAACTCCCAGGGACCAGCGAAAAAACTTCGAGCCTCGGGAAATTCGAGCCAAGCGGGAGTGTTTACCTTCAATGTGAATGAATCAGTCATTTACATAGAGTTCGAGCCAACGAGAATTTCGAGCTCAGCTAGGTCGAGCCAACGGGATTCGAGCCAACGGGGTTCGACTGTATATCATAAGCTACCTACCATTGATGTCATTCCTCGTCGTCGCTAGGTCGTAAGCGCTACCATAGTCGGCGTCGGAGTACGTCGGGTCCTGGATGCTGTCGGGTTTCGGTGTGCCGACGGCGCCAATCATGACGTCGGCACAGTTGTAGAACTCGACCTGTGGGCCGCGGCCGACACCACACCAGTCGCTGTCATCACAGCCTTCTGCACTGTTCTCTAAAAAATGGAGCATTTCGTAAGCCATCCGTCATAAGGGTTTAAAGATGTGTTATTGCATTTTAGATATCAATGCTGCACTCTCACAGATTATACGTTTTGACATCTTTTTGACAAAAAATTAGATCGCAGAATTTTATATTTATATAATTCAAAAATTGATGGTTTATGCATTTTTCTTAAACAGTTAGAAACGCTTTAAGCCATGAAACATTAATTTTCGAACTGAAATATGAAACTCTGCGATCTGATCTTTTGTCAGCAGTCTTTTATCGGTGGTTTGCAGATTATTACGTGAAAATTTGATCTTTCCAAGACAAAAAACGGTATATCTGTGAGAGTGCAGCTTTAACATAGAAATTATTTCTATGGTTTATTTATTTTGATGAGCTTATATTATCTTTGAATGGATTACATTTTTGATACACCATGCCGATACTATAATGATTAAATATGTTATATTTAAAGCTGTACTCTCACAGATTTACCGTTTTATAACATTTTATTTTTTGTCTTGGAATGAGCCAATTTGTGTGTAAATATCTGCAACCTAGTGATATATGACTGCTGACAAAAGATCATATCGCATATTTTAATATTTCAAACGGTCTAAGAAAAATGCATAAAACATCAATTTTTGAACGTAAATATGAAAATCTGCCATCTGAATTTTTGTCAGCAGTCTTATATCACTGGTTTCAATGCATTTTCGAATAAATTGGCTCGTTCCAAGACAAAGAAATAAAAAAGATGTCAAAACGTTCAATCTGTAAGAGTGCAGCTTTAAGTTTTAATTAAAACAATTTTACTGAGATTATATAGCAATTTGATTCATTTGCTTCCGAAATAACAAAATGACTATTCAAAAAAGCTCCCCATGAAAACTTTACTAATATTCAAAATATTCAATCTTAACATTTTGAAACTTGAAAAAATGGAACTTATCTAGTAGCATTTTTTTTGTAATAATGATCGATGGATTATCTCAATAAAGTTTAATGAACATCAGTCTACATGTTGCGAATAGGCGGAAAATTTCTGCTAATTTTGAAATAAATGATTTCTTATAACATTTTCCATAGATAAAAGGATGAAGAATACGTCACACGACCAAACATTGTGCTTGCGTTTTGGGAGAAATATACCTTGCCTAAAGCGCCACTGCAGCGTGCAATAATCACACGTGACACCAACCGGAAGTTGTACATGGAACACGTTGAGTCCCTGGGTGGTTGGAACATTGACGCTGGTGCTATCGGCGTCGCCCTCATGACCCACGATTGTGAGCAGGTAGCGGCCAAAGCATGCCTGAGATTCTCTCTGCTCTGCGCATAACCGGAACTCGTAGAAACCGGGACTTCCTGTAAACGAAGTTATAAATGATATGCATGTTTAGAACGCACGTGCAGCCTTTGAGTTTATACACCAGTATGCTAGAAGCAAAGTTGTTTGTGTAAGTCACGAATTTATTTCCGGTTTTCACAAATTAGCATATATGCATTCAAAGTACTTGATTCAAGCAACATTTTGAGAAATCTCCCAAAACTTATCTTCGAACCGAATACTATTTTTGTCCAAATTCTTTGTGCGTATGAGCGTACTATCCCCGTGTGCGCGGAATTCTCCATAGAAACCGCAATGGATACAACAAACAGTCGAACCCCGTTGGCTCGAATCTAAAGGACCGGTGAAAATCCCACGAGCCTCAAGAATATCGAGCCAAGCGAGAATTCTTACCTTCAGTTTTAAGAAATGGAAGAAATTAGAAATTAGCATCCAGTTCGAGCCAGAGAGGAATTCGAGCCAAAGTTTGACTGCATATAAATGAGTGTTGGGAAGGAAGAGGCCAATCGGAACACCTCGGACATTTTCAGTCGAAAACAACATCGGTGTATATGAGGGATGTCCAAAAATCTTTACATTTAACTACGCTGCAAGTAGATCGCGTAGTAACTTCAATTTAACAGTTGAACTTATGGCTTCTCTCTTGGGAATCTTAATTATTATGCAATAAAACACTTCACTACCACTCAATTCAAACCTAATAATAGTTTAGACACTAAAAAATACGAAATACTATTTTTGTACAAGCAAACATCATCCGAGGTTATTTTCGATGGAAACTGACCGAGGTGTTTCGAATTGGGGTGCGGCCAACCGCAATTATGTCAGCTAGGATTTTCTTATTTAGAAATTCCCTTCCGCGTACACACGGAAACTAGGACAAAGAAAATCTTAAGGGCTTTTTTGCTGGTTATAAACTGGTTTCGGTTTTATTTCGGTTTCACGAACTGTGCATTTGTTGTTACAGTTTCAAATAAAACCAAAACCAGTTTTATCGTTTTTTTAACGAAAACCGAAACCGGTTTTCGAAACTATTGAAACCCCTACCGGAGGCGGTTTCATCGGTTCGTTCCATCCGAAAACTTGTTTACTTTGAAACCAACATGGCGGAAAGTGATCAACCACGTTTGTTGAAACTCAATCCTTTTGATAACAATGCCTTACAATGGGCAGATGAGCTAAATGATAAAGGTTATATTTATAAATAAAAATAATGGCTACATGCAGTAGCTCCGCCATGTTGTTTATACTGTACATAAAACCATGCATTTGTTACTTCAAGCCAAACTATCAAAACTGAGTTCGAAACTGCTGACACCATTGACACCAAAACTGAAACTGGTTTGGTATCAACTAAAACGCCCTAGAGGCTTACCAGGATGGTTGTTCCAGATACTGATGTCGACCTCTTGGCCCGACTCTTAGACTATAACATACAGTGCTGCCCTAAAACAAATATACTGATTATAACACACAGTGTTGCTCTATAACGAATATACTGACTATAACAGACAGTGCTGCTTTAAAACGAATATACTGACTATAACAGACGGTGCTGCTCTATAACGAATATACTGACTATAACAGACAGTGCTGCTCTATAACGAATATACTGACTATAACAGACAGTGCTGCTCTATAACGAATATACTGACTATAACAGACAGTGCTGCTTTAAAACAAATATACTGACTATAACAGACAGTGCTGCTCTATAACGAATATACTGACTATAACATACAGTGCTGCTTTAAAACGAATATACTGACTATAACAGACAGTGCTGCTCTAAAACGAATATACTGACTATAACAGACAGTGCTGCTCTAAAACGAATATACTGACTATAACAGACAGTGCTGCTCTATAACGAATATACTGACTATAACATACAGTGCTGCTTTAAAACGAATATACTGACTATAACAGAGAGTGCTGCTTTAAAACGAATATACTGACTATAACAGAGAGTGCTGCTTTAAAACAAATATACTGACTATAACAGACAGTGCTGCTTTAAACAAATATACTACCTATAACAGACAGTGCTGCTTTAAAACGAATATACTGACTATAACAGACAGTGCTGCTTTAAAACGCATATACTGACCAGAACAGACAGTGCTGTTTTAAAACGAATATACTGACTATAACAGACAGTGCTTCTTTAAAACAAATATACTGACTATAACAGACAGTGCTGCTTTAAAACGAATATACTGACCAGAACAGACAGTGCTGCTCTATAACGAATATACTGACTATAACAGACAGTGCTGCTCTATAACGAATATACTGACTATAACAGACAGTGCTGCCTTATAACGAATATACTGACTATAACAGACAGTGCTGTTTTAAAACGAATATACTGACTATCACAGACAGTGCTGCTTTAAAACGAATATACTGACTATAACAGACAGTGTTGCTCTAAAACGAATTTACTGACTATAACATACAGTGCTGCTCTAAAACAAATATACTGATTATAACAGACAGTGCTGCTCTATAACGAATATACTGACTATAACAGACAGTGCTGCTTTAAAACGAATATACTGACTATAACAGACAGTGCTGCTCTATAACGAATATACTGACTATAACAGACAGTGCTGCTCTATAACGAATATACTGACTATAACAGACAGTGCTGCCTTAAAACGAATATACTGACTATAACAGACAGTGCTGCTTTAAAACGAATATACTGACTATAACAGACAGTGCTGCTCTATAACGAATATACTGAATATAACAGACAGTGCTGCTCTATAACGAATATACTGACTATAACAGACAGTGCTGCTCTATAACGAATATACTGACTATAACAGACAGTGCTGCTCTAAAACGAATATACTGACTATAACAGACAGTGCTGCTCTAAAACGAATATATTGACTATAACAGACAGTGCTGTTCTAAAACGAATATACTGACTATAACAGACAGTGCTGCTCGATAACGAATATACTGACTATAACATACAGTGCTGCTTTAAAGCGATTATACTGACTATAACAGACAGTGCTGCTTTAAAACGAATATACTGACTATAACAGACAGTGCTGCTTTAAAACGAATATACTGACTATAACAGACAGTGCTGCTTTAAAACGAATATACTGACTATAACAGACAGTGATGCTTTATAACGAATATACTGACTATAACAGACAGTGTTGCTCTATAACGAATATACTGACTATAACAGACAGTGTTGCTCTATAACGAATATACTGACTATAACAGACAGTGCTGCTCTAAAACTAATATACTGACTATAACAGACAGTGCTGCTTTAAAACGAATATACTGACTATAACAGACAGTGCTGCTCTAAAACGAATATACTGAATATAACAGACAGTGCTGCTCTAAAACGAATATACTGACTATAACAGACAGTGCTGCTCTAAAACGAATATACTGAATATAACAGACAGTGCTGCTCTAAAACGAATATACTGACTATAACAGACAGTGCTGCTCTAAAAAGAATATACTGAATATAACAGACAGTGCTGCTCTAAAACGAATATACTGACTATAACAGACAGTGCTGCTCTAAAACGAATATACTGACTATGACAGACAGTGCTGCTCTTAAACGAATATACTGAATATAACAGGCAGTGCTGCTCTAAAACGAATATACTGACTATAACATACAGTGCTGCTTTAAAACGAATATACTGACTATAACATACAGTGCTGCTTTAAAACGAATATACTGACTATAACATACAGTGCTGCTTTAAAACGAATATACTGACTATAACATACAGTGCTGCTTTAAAACGAATATACTGACTATAACATACAGTGCTGCTTTAAAACGAATATACTGACTATAACATACAGTGCTGCTTTAAAACGAATATACTGACTATAACATACAGTGCTGCTTTAAAACGAATATACTGACTATAACATACAGTGCTGCTTTAAAACGAATATACTGACTATATCATACAGTGCTGCTTTAAAACGAATATACTGACTATAACATACAGTGCTGCTTTAAAACAAGTATACTGACCATAACAGATAGTGCTGCTTTCGAACAAATATAGTGGTCAGAACAGACAGTGCTGCTCTAAAAAGAATAAACTGGCCAGAACAGACGGTGCTTCTTTAAAACAAATTTACTGGTCGTAACAGACAATGCTGCTTTTAAACAAATAAACTGTCAAGAACAGACGGTGCTTCAAATCAAATTTACTGGTCATAACAGACAATGCTGGTTTAAAACAAATACATGTATACTGACCAGAACAGATAGCGCTGCCTTCATACAAATATACTTGCCGTAATAGTCAGTGCTGCTTTAAACCAAATTAACTGACCAGAACAGACAGTGCTGCTTTAAAACAAATTTACTGACCAGAACAGATAGCGCTGCCTTCATACAAATATACTTGCCGTAATAGTCATTGCTGCTTTAAACCAAATTAACTGACCAGAACAGACAGTGCTGCTTTAAAACAAATTTACTGACCAGAACAGATAGCGCTGCCTTCATACAAATATGCTTGCCATAATAGTCAGTGCTGCTTTAAACCAAATTAACTGACCAGAACAGACGGTGCTGCTTTAAATCAAAATTGTTATTATGGCCTGAACAGACAGTGCTGCTCTAAAACGAATATACTGACCAGAACAGAAAATGCTGCTCTCAAACGAATATACTGACCAGAACAGTCAGTGCTGCTCTAAAACGAATATACTGACCAGAACAGTCAGTGCTGCTCTAAAACGAATATACTGACTATAACAGACAGTGCTGCTCTAAAACGAATATACTGACCAGAACTGACAGAGCTGCTTTAAAACAAATATACTGGCCAGAACAGACAGTGCTGCTCTTAAACGAATATACTGACCTGTTATATATATATTGCCTTTCACAAAACATGAGCGTATATATATATATATATTTGATACATCAAATCTGGATTGAAAATATTAAGGAGACCAATTTTTGTCGCCTTAATCCAGCGGTGCCCATAATGCCTAGATTAATATATATATGGTCATATATATACTACAGATATTAAGGTGACCATATATACATTAATATATCATATATATATAGGCATTATGGGCACCGCTGGATTAAGGCGACAAAAATTGGTCTCCTTAATATTTTCAATCCAGATTTGATGTATCAAATATATATATATATATACGCTCATGTTTTGTGAAAGGCAATATATATATAACAGGTCAGTATATTCGTTTAAGAGCAGCACTGTCTGTTCTGGCCAGTATATTTGTTTTAAAGCAGCTCTGTCAGTTCTGGTCAGTATATTCGTTTTAGAGCAGCACTGTCTGTTATAGTCAGTATATTCGTTTTAGAGCAGCATTTTCTGTTCTGGTCAGTATATTCGTTTTAGAGCAGCACTGACTGTTCTGGTCAGTATATTCGTTTGAGAGCAGCATTTTCTGTTCTGGTCAGTATATTCGTTTTAGAGCAGCACTGTCTGTTCAGGCCATAATAACAATTTTGATTTAAAGCAGCACCGTCTGTTCTGGTCAGTTAATTTGGTTTAAAGCAGCACTGACTATTATGGCAAGCATATTTGTATGAAGGCAGCGCTATCTGTTCTGGTCAGTAAATTTGTTTTAAAGCAGCACTGTCTGTTCTGGTCAGTTAATTTGGTTTAAAGCAGCAATGACTATTACGGCAAGTATATTTGTATGAAGGCAGCGCTATCTGTTCTGGTCAGTAAATTTGTTTTAAAGCAGCACTGTCTGTTCTGGTCAGTTAATTTGGTTTAAAGCAGCACTGACTATTACGGCAAGTATATTTGTATGAAGGCAGCGCTATCTGTTCTGGTCAGTATACATGTATTTGTTTTAAACCAGCATTGTCTGTTTTGACCAGTAAATTTGATTTGAAGCACCGTCTGTTCTTGACAGTTTATTTGTTTAAAAGCAGCATTGTCTGTTACGACCAGTAAATTTGTTTTAAAGAAGTACCGTCTGTTCTGGCCAGTTTATTCTTTTTAGAGCAGCACTGTCTGTTCTGACCACTATATTTGTTCGAAAGCAGCACTATCTGTTATGGTCAGTATACTTGTTTTAAAGCAGCACTGTATGTTATAGTCAGTATATTCGTTTTAAAGCAGCACTGTATGATATAGTCAGTATATTCGTTTTAAAGCAGCACTGTATGTTATAGTCAGTATATTCGTTTTAAAGCAGCACTGTATGTTATAGTCAGTATATTCGTTTTAGAGCAGCACTGCCTGTTATATTCAGTATATTCGTTTAAGAGCAGCACTGCCTGTCATAGTCAGTATATTCGTTTTAGAGCAGCACTGTCTGTTATATTCAGTATATTCGTTTTAGAGCAGCACTGCCTGTTATATTCAGTATATTCGTTTTAGAGCAGCACTGTCTGTTATATTCAGTATATTCGTTTTAGAGCAGCACTGTCTGTTATATTCAGTATATTCGTTTTAGAGCAGCACTGTCTGTTATATTCAGTATATTCGTTTTAGAGCAGCACTGTCTGTTATATTCAGTATATTCGTTTTAGAGCAGCACTGTCTGTTATATTCAGTATATTCGTTTTAGAGCAGCACTGTCTGTTATATTCAGTATATTCGTTTTAGAGCAGCACTGTCTGTTATATATATAGTGATTTGCTTGAAAATTTCCATTCATTATTTTGAGTTTTTGAATGTATGTATTACATATGTAAATATATGTACTGTAGTTATATGTTAATCATTGTCGATTTGCAGATTTTTCACAAACATATATGTATGACATGTGCTGTAGTTTAAATTATTATAATTATGTAAAACATTAAAATTCTCATATTGGCGTAATACGATGTTAGTTAGAAACAAGCTGTGATGTATTATTAACATGTCTCATGTCAGAAAAACAAAATATTGAATTAAAAAACCCTTTGACTTCCTATCATTTTCAGACCCCGAGGCTCTTGGTGCAAATTGTGACAACTCGATAGTCGCACAGTGTTAGCGTTCTTATCTTTACAAGATTTTAAGGGGCTTTATGGACCATAAGAGTTAATGAATAAATATAAATTAAAAGCGTACACTAGTTTCACCATCAATGCTTTATTTGTTTATACTGTGTGAACATTTCATTATGCTGTATGCACAACGAATCACAATTATTTCCTAAAAAATTAAAGGACTTGTAATTACACATAATATGAGTAAGTCTACTATAATTCCTACATAACAAAATTATTATGTATTTAGTCAAAAACATAACAATGTATCAAAGTCCATTTTCCTTAAAAGTTACACTGGTCAGCTAGGAATTAAAAGGACTTGTAATTAAACATAATATGAATAAATATAATATAATGCCTACATAACAAAATTAAAGGTAAAATATTTGTCAATGACATATTGCTTACATAACTAATTTATTAAGTATTTAGTCAGGAATTTAACATTGTATCATAGTCCAATTTCCTTATATGTTCCATTGCTCAGCTAAGAATTTGGTCAGTAAATTTTCAATACCAAGTTTTCCAATACATAACATTGGTCAGCACTGTGTAGTGAACCGTGAAGTTGACTGACCATATAGAAACAGTACAACTTTCCAATATCGGGTTTCCTTATACGTTACATTGGTCAGCTAAGAAATTGTCCAGTAACTTTTCAATACCAAGTTTTCCTATACGTTACATTGGTCAGCACTATGCAGTGAACCGTGAAGTTGACTGACCATATAGAAACAGTACAACTTTGCATTATCGAGTTTCCCTATACGTTACATTGGTCAGCTAAGAAATTGGTCAGTAACTTTTCAATATCGATTTATCCTATACGCATAGTATGAGTAAAATAATATAATCTTCTTTCTCACTTACCGACTGCTTTGGCACCAACGGATAAAATTCCAAACTTTTATCCAGGAAATCACGAGCTTTAAATCCAGAGTATGAAAACACGGGACACTTGGTTAAATTGCCTAAGTATTTCGCCTGCGAATGTCCAACAATTAAAGCCATAATGAAACTAATAGAAAACACAAAGTTCAGCTAAAAACAATATTTTACTTTATTAAACTATATGAGAACGCAAAACTGCACTAGACATAATCCTTTAAATTTACAAATGGAATCACACTAATGACAAAAAAATAATGAAAAATACGGCAATCTTTCTGAGTATATTTTGCAATGACTATGAAAGTGATGTTCTTGACCAAGAAAATAAAATATATCCTTATCAAACTTTACTCATTAGCAACAGTTTGCCTATGATTGACTTATTATTCAGAAAATAACTTAGAACATACAACAGATTAAAGAGAAATAATTTCTTAATTGAAATGACCGATGCCGATTTGGCAAACACCATTCTTTTGATCGTTCTTTGATGTAGTGCAGATAGTTTTTCACAGGTAATGAAGCTAACATTTAAAGCTACATTAACAATTAAAAATATTGCTTTCAAATAATTGTACTGTACATCGTAATTAAAACCGTGATATATTTCACATATTTTCAACAAACCAGTAAAAAACAACTCAATTCATTTCATTGAAATGCAATCCCCCCCCCCCCCCCAAAAAAAAAAAACAACAACAAAAAACAAAAAAAACCAGACAAACATCCGTCTATTCTTACACTATAAGGAGTATATAAAATAAATTTTACATAATATGTCTTGAAAAATCTTAAATATCAAAACTTTTTTTTTCATGTGTTTTCCTTCTTTGTCTATATGGTCAGCAATTGGTCAGCAACTCTCTTTTATTTCTATATGGTCAGCTAATCGGTCAGCAGTTTAGTATTGACCAAAATTGACCATTCCGGACCAACGGAAATTTCCGTACCGGTCCGGAAATAGTTCGGAAGTCTTCAGAATTTCGATTGTGTATAAAATGAAAGACTGGCCAAACCGGACCATTTCCGTGTCCGCCCGGTTAGCTCAATCGGTAGAGCGTTGGACTGTGAATCGGACAACCCGGGTTCGATTCCCGGGCGGACCAGGTTACTTCTGTTGTGATTAGTTATGAAATCCTTTCTACGACTATTCGCACTGTACCACTGCCCCTGGCAGGTACAGAAGTTATCAGTTCCTTGCAGAGGTGAAGGCACCTAGTACTGGTTAACCGCGTGATAGTCTGCCCAGGATAGGTGTGCGGACGTTGAACTGTCACTCTGGGACCCTTCAATGTGCTCACGCCGGGACCCGGAGTATAAACTACTAACACCACCACCACCACCGCACCATTTCCGTACCAAATCATAAAAATAACAACAACAAACAACAATTAACATATAATTGAATATAAGTATTAACTGTATATAATACATACGTTGCATATAATACTTGATAATGTTTGGAAAGACACGGAGTGAACAATATACTCATTAAAAAGAAACCCGTACAGAGAAAGGTACATCAAAATAGCTCAAATAAATCAGGGACCAATAATTAATTTATTCTCTCAGAATAAATGTACATGTCAAACAATAACTCGGCAGTAACACGTAAATTACTTGACTTCATATCACGCAACCACTTCATTAAAAATAGTAAAAACCGTTTGAATTTGTCTCTTTTGTACATTATAAAATATTTATAATCATTATCTGAAACCGATGTTGGATCATATGTAATTAGCAAACATGAAACGGGGACATTTGCTGCACACTGTTAAAAGGTTTTGTTTACAAATTGTATTCGAATTATAAAATGCACTTCAGAAAACAATTCATATTTTAATACACCTTTCAGGTCGGCCAGTCTTTTATACTCGATTTCAGTATGATCAGATATATATAAAATGAACAAAATGAGAAATTTCGATCATTTGCATATTCTATGACTTGAATAATCTTCGTTATTTCATTCAGGTACCCGGGTACCAACGGGTAAATGACGAGTGGGATATCGGATGCAAAATGCCTACACCGTCATTTCCCGGATGGCATTTTTTGCCTAATTGTTGTACAGATAGATAGATTTATTTCAGTAAGGAATGCACATACATGGACATTTAAAATAAACAACATGTATAGTAAATAACATTATACATACATGATATTATCAATAGCCATGACAGGCACACCGAACCAAGGATGACACAAAAAAGAGAAACTCTTATTTCCATTGTGGTCCTTTGTTTTGGTGGCTTGGCATAGGGAGGCATTGCATATTTAAGTAATAATATATAGCTGTAATCGAAATTGCACAGATATAATAAAGTTGAGGATGTTAAATTTAATTATCACAATATAGTATGAATATGACAGTATGTAGTACTTATAAAATGCGAGGTTAAGTTAAAATAGTTAAAATAGTTCCTTTACTGAAAATCTTTGAATATATAAATAATAAAAGACAACAACTTTTAATAGCATAACTTATTATGCCAAATTGTCTAAAAAAAAATTCTTTAATAGCAATTTTAAAACAGGTAATTTCTTAGTCTTTGCGATACAAGATGGCAACTTAATTTTGTTCCATAAGGAAATACCAGAAAAGAAAAGATCATAAACAGGAAAGGATAAAATCATAAACCAAAACATTGAAGTCGAAGCTCAATCAAATGATCTGTTTCAGCCAGTCTTTATACACAATCAAAATTCTGAAGATTCCGGCAAGTCTTTTATACCCGTCTTTCTTTTCCGGATCGGTACGGAGGATTCCGTTGGTCCGGTCCTGTCAGTCTTTTATACCCAACCCTTACGGTGTTTATTGGTACGAGGATTATTTTACTGCAACACCGCCCTAAAGTAAACAACTTCCACGAACAACTGCAACAAATTCAGTCCATGTTTTTACGACATGACATGAGTTAACAGAGATATTTACAAACTGTCGAATTAGTGCTGCATCGTTCCCACAGTGCGATCATTGTAAATAGTAGTTACTTTCAAATGCCGCATACATGCTTATTTCCACAGTGGGTCGTATTTTGGATTTTACTGTATCCCGGAACAACCCGTTTTCGACCGCCTAAGGATTATTTACATTTCAATCATAAATAAGTGATAATAAAAGATAAATGTTTGTGTGCACCATTTAAAGCAATCATTCATCTTTCAAAAAACAAAAAAATAAAATATGTTTCAATCGTCTGTTGTTTACATTTTGAATCCAAAATGGGGTCTGTCACATGTTATATTTGACCTAGATACAACCTGTTTTCGACCATGAAGTTTAACTATACTTCACAACAAAAGTTTGTGCACAATATTTTTTTCATTTTAATTTGTATAACTTGTTTAAACTGTTTATTTTATTTTAAAAAAAGTAATTAAATATTTACATATTTGTCATACAGTCACTATTTAGCTACTTATCACCAGAAGAATGGGAAAGGAATGCATCATCCCTTCTAATGGCTTTCACATGGGTACAAAATGATCAATTCACCCATCATGAACCCTGTTATCACTGGTCCAACTCTGAATAAGCCTCATATGACCTGCCTAGGCTGCAATATGTATACTTTTATGATAACTGAGAGCCCAATTGCAATTCAATATAGTTACATGTAGATAAATTTCATTAATTTTAGAATAAGCAACATACCATATTTTGATGTGCTTTTAATGTTGTGCACTATACTTAGAAAACGATAGGGCATAGGTTTTAGGCTTTGTTAGATATGTAAAATCTGGCAAACAAAAATAACACGATTTAAAAAGAAGTATTTTACATGTGAAATCATTTTAAATGAAGGGTTTAATTTGGCATTATTTAAAATTTGACTTATTGATGTTGTTTCAAGTAAAACTGAAGTTTTTTTAACACTAGCATTCCCATTATTTTTCAAATGAAGTTTTCTGATAATTCTACTGCTATGGTTAACAATTGGAGCTTATTTGTACCTGAAGTGACGCAAAATAGAAGTGTTTTACCTATTTTCAGGGGGCGGTCGAAAATAGGTTGTGGTCTAAAATAGGTTGTTCCGGGATATTTGTAATAATTGACAACATATCAATCCACGAAATAATCTTAAATGACTTTCATAAATATATGTCTTTATATGAATTTACTAGGGATGCAAACGAATGGCAAAAGTGATATTCGAATATTCGGTAATTCTTTCGATCGAATATTCGAATATTCGAACACCAAAATGAACCTTTAAGAATTGTAGTAAACTATTATTATTCACTAACGTAATAGTGGGGGCCCTGTTACCCTTCCTGGTCGTATTCGGTACACGCGACGGACCATTATTGTTCCACAAATTAGCCTCTGAATTTCCCCATTTTCAAAATATATCCCAAGAAAAAGCGATATATCTTTGAAAAAAAACAAAACCTCTGCGTTCATTTTTGTAAACAATGCAATATAAGATCAGGGAATTGCGTTTCTCCCGGTTAAATGACGATATGTGCCAACGTGGGACTTGCAGCCTCGTTCTGGGATTGATATTTACGAAATATATTTATAGAAAATGACACCATGACTTAACGTCGCTTTTGCCTTAGGTATTGTACAACAATACAGGACATATATCCTTAAACGTTAAACCATACAGTTAATTTTTGTAGGTATTGTACAACAATACAGGACATATATCCTTAAACGTTAAACCATACAGTTAATTTTTGTACGCAAGAGCGTTATATTGAAAACATGGAAACAGTTTAAAGCACATGTCCTTCATATCATCAAGGCGATTTGAGCAATATCGCCAAGCTTGATAAGCAATGAAGACAAAACATTGGTATAAAGGCCGATCTCTTAAACTCTTAATTGGCATGGTCATTTAAATGTACCCAAAATAATTGGAATGTGTTTTATGTCACTTGTCTAACAGCCAGTAAATGCAAAATTACGGGGACTGTTTATAGTTCCCGGCGATATGACGCGTGTATAGTGTCATCAAGTTCACACCTATGGCATTAGGGGTCCATCGTTGTAAAAACAAGACAGACGAAGATGACAGTTGTAGGCAAAAAGTTTATTAATTTATTAATTCAACAAAAACATCGAATATTCGAATACCTATTTTGACATTCGAATACCAAACGTTCGATCGAATATTCGAATATTCTAATATCCGTTTGCATCCCTAGAATTTACAGATCTCATTGCAACTTCTATTGAAATAAAATTTGAAAATTTATGCTGTTTTCATTGTATTTAAGATGAAAAATTAACTAAAATAAAATTAAGGGACCTAAAAGTCAAGGGTCAATATTTTTATGGGGCCGAAATGGCCGAACCGAAATGTCTTAGCGGCCAATTTGGTAAGGGACCTATTTGTCTCACTCTCTTTTTTCACAAGCATGGTAAAAACATTTATTTGCACATTGATGGATTTGATGAATAGAAATTCATTATTGTAGAGCATGATCGTGAAGATAAATGACTTCTGGAGCAAAAGATACCACAGTATGTTGTTTTTTGTGCCGAATTCAGTCTTCAAACAATGTGCTACATGTATAGGTCTTGGACTGGCTCGTTTCCACACATAAGTAATTTAAAGCTATAAGTATCAGAAGTATCAGGTACAATTTTTTATAATTAATTAATAATAATATTGATTTTTTGTGGATGGAATGATGATCATTGACTTTGAGCATGGTCACAACACATGGTCACAACACATTAAAGTCAATAAAACATTTAATTTCCAAAACAGAAATCACTCAGTAACTATGTTCTATTTATGATGTGCATTTTAACAATTAAACAATGAGTTGAAATTCATTATATGTGTTCAGTCTATCTATGATAAAAAATGGTCATTGTATAATGTAGTCCTTCTTCCATTTTTAGCTCGACTATTCGAAGAATAGGTGGGCTATACTTCTCGCCCCAGCGTGGGCGTGGGCGTCCGGTTAAAGTTTTAGGGAAAGTTGGGATTTTCAGTTATAAGTCCAATACCCTACATTCAATTGACTTAATACTTCATGCAGTTGTTCAGGGCCATCACATGATGAGCTTAGATAACTCCATATTATTCATTACACAGATTATGGCCCCTGATTGACTATGGAACTTAGGTTAAAGTTTTAGGGCAAGTTGGAATATTTATTAATAATTTCTATATCCTTAGTTCAATTGACTTAATACTTCAAGTTCAAGTTGGGACTTTAATAAAAAAAACTTCTATACCGTCATTAAATGCACTTAATAAAATTCAAAATTATTTACGACCATCTTACAACAAGAAACATAACTCCGTTTTAAGCCTAAATACAAATTATGGTCCTTGATTTAAAAAAAATTATATATATATTATTTTTTTTTAATTTCCTTTGAAAGGCATATTTGTATATTCGTAACCACATTTTCATAATGGGAAATCAATTTATTTGAATGACTTGCGTCATTGTTTGGGCGGGCTGGTGGGAGGGCAGCATCAAAGTCACCTTATGTATCGAATAAATTTAGTTAGGTTTGACATAAAGAGACCAAACTTGGTATTATTACATTGTTATTGTATTCTAAGTCAAAGCAGCGTAGTCGAGTGCGCTGTCTTACGACGGCTCTTGTATATCTTGAAGAGCATAGTCACCCGGACAGCATTACTGCAGCTTTCAAGGGATTCACATTCTAGGTCTGACAACATCACCCTTATTCCACTAGTTCATGAGTAGTCGTTCTTATATCAGTATCATTTTAAAGCTATTTACACCGTGTCCATGTTTGTTTTACAGGCAAAGATGACTCAGTTTTCAGTGGAAAAGAGACATCAAGCGAAGGGGAAAGGATGTGTGGTTGTGGAATCATTTCAGGAATGTCAACAAGAAAATGAATTTTCAAAAGCAAATGTCACATCCCTCATCAACTCTTACCCAGTAAGAAATTTTCAATATCATTTTCATGTTCTGATAAATCTTTAAGGCTTAAATATTACATATTATATGCTGTTTGTGACAACATGTTGTTGCAGACAAATTCATTGAAAAAAAAAAAGAATAAAAAATATAATGCTACTGACCTATATTTTAAATATTATTTTCAAAATTAATTCCAAATGAACATTGACTTTTACATTATAAGTTCTTCCTCTAGTCTGGCGTGCTATTGTATATGTATGCTTTATTTTGGAATTAAATAAATAAGTAATGATAGCCAAGATATGGAAATGTCTCAATTACATTTCAAGGCAGGTGAGTTGGTAAATGAAGGCGAATGGCAATTCACTTTTAGCTTGACTATTCAAACAATAAGGAGAGTTATACAACCATTCCTAGCATCACTGTCTCTCTCGGTGTCACACCTTGGTTAAGTTTTTTTTTATGTAACCACCTATAAGTCATTATTTCAGCAAATGCATCAATTCTATCATTGAAATGTTAGATATGTATTTCCCAACTATCAAACCTGCTTAATTAATCAAGTTAGATAACACTAATATGAATATAATGCAAATTATGGGCCTTTATTATTCTACTCATATATTGCATTGAAATTGGACACACAGGTGTCTAGTTCATGTTAAAGAAAAATATACCCACTCTTGCACATAGTGGTCAGAAATTGCCTCAGCGAGAGCAATATTTGATAAGCATAATATACCGTAGAGAGCTGAAATTTCTACCTTCTTTACCCTGTGTGTAGGAGTGTACGGGTAGTAATTTGCTAATATAGGTTTATTCAAACACCTTATCTTTTATTCAAGTTGAAACTGATGATCCCATCACATGCCAGCGAAAACAACAGTATATGGGTGTATCCAGTCACGTTTGGCGGAGGGCTTGTTGGAGGAGATGGTATTGAGATGACCTTCCATGTGAAACCTCACTGTTGTGCAGTAATAACTGGTCAGGAATCTACAAAGGTTTGTAAGTTAAACTCTGCCTAGTAAAACACTGAGTTTTAAACTTTGATTGGTGAGATGGCTGCCATCGTTTGAAGATTGCTGTACTTAACTGAAACCATAACAGCTTATCTGCTAATGCTTAGTGGGTAATATAATAACAATTTTTGATATGTTTAGAGATTATACAAACAAGTTGACTAGTGTCACACTTACATGTCAGTTAGATATAACTTGCCAACACTATCAAATGGCTTGATGGGACTGATTCTTAGATTCTTAGTTTTAAGGTCAAAGTTGTTTAAAGAGGTCGAACTACACTGTGTCTGGATTGTCTGATTTTAACATAGAAAAAACTTGGCACATTGATTCAAAAGGTTTAATTATGTGCATCCTTAGAACACAACTTTAGGTCAGATCTGAAGTTCAAAAGATGCTGCATTAGTTTTACAGAACAGAACTCAACAGCTCAATATCTTAAAACATGTACATGTTGCCATGTAATCCAGAGTTTATTTCTGAGTAACAATATGTATTGTGAACGATATTTATTCTAAGGTTTACCATTGTGAAGATGCCTTAACGACAAAACAGACAACTAGGGGTACAGTAGAAGACCATGCCCTACTGTGTGTAATGTCAGATCCTGTTGTCTGCTACAGAAACTCGACATTCTCTCAGAAGCAGGTAAAGGCATACTTAGTTTGGGAAAGTTTTGACAACGGTTTATAATTAAATAACAAAGCAGACCACCAAGGGAATTTTATAAGGTTATGTCTGGCTCTGTGCTCTGTCAGATCCTGTTGTCTGCTTCAGAAACTCGACATTCTCTCAGAAGCAGGTAAGGGCATTCTTAGCTTTTGGAAAGTTTGACAAAGGTTTAATAGCAAAGCAGACGACCATGGGACCTGTAGAAGACTATGCACTGCTGTGTTTTGTCAAATTTTGTGAACTGCTACATGAACATAGCATATTTTAAAAACTTGGGACACACTTAGCTTTGGAAAGATATATTTATTCTGATATTTATTATTCCCCGCCAATTGAACAAATGCGCTTTTTAATTCCAAAATAGGGATATACTGTAAAACTTTGCTGTAAAACAAAATAATGTGCCAATTGCTTTTTTGAAGTTAACAACATTGTTAATGACATCATTATTAACTTTTAAAGAGAAAAATACAATATCAAAAATACTTTCAAATAATGTTTACTATGTGGTCATATATTTGAATAGAACAAACTCAGCTAAAACAATTGCCTATGTTTTTCCAAGAGGTACTGAAGATATATAAATCTCCGGGATTAGTAAATATTTGAAAGTCAACAATTATGCCATTCACACAATATGATTTTTCTGAACAATTGTCCCAAACTTTTTCCCATCAGGACTTCCAGATGACATCAGAGGGCAGCTTAGTTTACCTAGACTGGGTGATTGGAGGGAGGGCGGCTCTAAATGAACTCTGGCAGCTTACAAGGTAAGACTTTACAGTGTGTTTTAGGGACGGAAGGTTGAAATGTCTTTTTTTAACCAATTTTTATTTTAATATTACTTTAACACATCAAACATGACAATGTTGATGTATACAATTTGATAGAAAATATGATGAAAAAAACAAAATCAAACAAGGTAACTACTTGCCCATAACAGGTTCCAAATATCTTTAATAAAGAATTAAGTAAAAATAATTATTCTTAGTCTCTCATCTGTTATCATAAGATTAAATTTAAGCATACAGTGTATAATACTGTTTTAATAAAATGTTTGTATTGTTATACCTGGTAGAAGTAGGTTAGATGACATTTGTAATCATTTCTGTAACAGGTTAAGATCTTAGTTACCATTGATGGGAACTCTTTGTGGTAGTTTTTATGGCTAATAGACTTTCTTTTAAATGCTGATATTTTCACTGTTCTTACGCAACTTGGTTCCTATCATATTGTTTAATGAAGTTATCATGGCATTCAATATACCAGGTTAAAAATGTTTAAAATGACCTTTCCAAAATGATGTTATGTTTCTCAGGCTATGTTCCTATTAACGCCATTTAGAATATTTCTTTTCTTAAATTCAAGCATTAAAGAAACAAAAATATTGATGAATTTCTGTGTAAGATCATAATTTATTAACTGGTAATAACAAAAAGAAATGTTCCTTTAAATTGGCTTTCAATGCATTTAAACTATTTCAGTTATGAGAACCGTACAGATGTTTACATAGATGGGGAGTTGGTGTACCGAGATAATTTCATTCTTCAAGACACGCCCACTGTTTCCATGGTGACTGCCATGAAAAATATGCAGGTTTCAAATAATTTTATAATTCTTTAATGAATGTCTCACACCTTTGTCTTGGTGGATGCTTATTTCACATGTTGCCGGTATTGTATTTTTTAAAATAATCTGGATGCAAAGTCAATTTTTCAGCTTTTCTGTTGTTTTGTTAGAGTCATTGATGTTTGTACAATTAACCCTTGCAGGCCGTCAACCAATTCCTATATTTTCCTATATTTTTTAGAAATTTCCTATATTTTTCAAAACCTCCTATATTTCCCTATATTTTGGATTTTTTTCCTATATTTTTCTTAAAAAAGTGGTTCTGGGATATGTTGCAAATCATTCAAAGAATTGATACTGCCTTTAGATATTGTTTATTTACATTTTAAGACTGTCTTTATCCTCCAAACCAACACCATCATTCAGAATTGCTGTTGTACACCCTTGGTTTATTCATCTGGACACCTTTGATGAAGAGTATGCCGGACATCAAATCTTAAAGGTGTCCACTTTGATGACCACAGTTGTGTTGCTGCAGCATAGTCTGCCTTGATGGAGAGGTTTAACAGGGCTGTACTCCTTTTGATGAAATAGCAAAAAACACCCCATGAATTTGTAATCGATGTGTACAATGCATTGAAACTTAATAACTGAAGTACCACATAGTTTACAATCAATTTATTTTTCAGCAGTATTTTTAATATTTTTCCATTAAAAAGGATTACTAGGTATGTCTACCTAGTAGAGTCCATTCCTTATGCGTTATTTGCTAGTCGATGTTATCACTTGATATTACCAAGTAAGGTATATAGCTGAAATATTTCAACCATTAAGGGTAAGCCTTCATAGCAAAGTGGATACAACACTGGACTGCAATTTTGGCGACCCCGGTTCGAAACCGGTCTCTCCGACTCGATTTTTTTTACATTTTGGATTTTTTTTACAATTATGATATCGAAGACTAAAATATTTTTACTAAATAATTGTCCTAAGATTTGTTACTGAAAAATACTTTTTTGGTCCCAATCTGGTGTACAGTCCCTTTAAGGAATGTGGGTTAAGTGAAACACCAATTTTATGATTATAGCCAATAAACAAGTAAGTACATGTCCACTTACATACCTCTTTATGTTGATTTTTCAACCTTAAAATTCCTATATTTTGCCCAGAAAAATCCAAAACCTCCTATATTTTTGGACAAAACTTCCTATTTTTTTCCTATATTTTCATTAAAACTTGGTTGACGGCCTGTCCTTGGCAAGGGCTTGGTGGTGCGTAAGCTTATTCATACTAACACTTGGGCCTTGCCCATTCGGCGAGTGCTCCGATAAGATTGTTTGTCCTTTAGGTTTTAGGAGCACTGTGGACAGACAAAATGTAACCCTGGTTATAGCTACACTGGTTCTTAAATTGCACCAGTCTTAAGCACTGTCACAAGGGACCTCCACTTAACGTCCCTCCCAGAAAACGATGGTTTTTTTTAATGGTGCGGCATGGAATCGTACTCACGACCCCATTGACAGTCATGTGTTTTATCTGTTATCACTAGACCACGAAATCAGCCACAAGGCTTATCTAGTTGAGATATTCATATCAAATTTAGTATGCATGTTTCATGTGACAATACGTTGATGTGTAGCAAGGGATATAACTCTAGTATGCCACTTGATTGACTGAAAAAACCCAGATTATTGTTGTAATCCATATGTGAATGAGTGATGCTATTTGTTTAAAGTTGTTTTATTCTTACCTTATGTTATTTTCAAATTCCAGGTTCTGGGATCCTGTATTATCATTGGCAAGCAGATGGAAACCATAGCAACCAAACTAAACACCAGATTTGGCATGAAGAAATCCATAGGTACTTGGAATTGGTATGGTGGTGGTTTTTGCTGTAAACTTTTGATAGTTATACAATATTTATGACCCTTTTTGAAAAAAGGGTAGATAGGTTTGCAAATGTTGGTTTGTATTGTCGGATGGGAGACCAAGTTGCAGTTGTCCGCACCTAGAACCATTAAACTTCAGCAGTAGTTTGCCCTGGTCAAGTTGATGACCCCTGTGGTTTGGGAGGTCATTAGGTTAAAGATCAAGTTCATGGTCAGTCTCATGGAAACTGACTGCAGTTCAAAGTTTTAAATGTTTGTCCTCACTTTCACTAATTACACTCATTTATAATCAATGCATTCTTTCTAGAAAAACAAACCTTTATTCAAATGTCCACATGCTTCTGGCAGAGTGGCCCATAGACGGCATAATATTGACAAACATCTCTTGTTCTATTCATAGATTATCTTGAAGTAGTTTATGGTTATATTGTATAAAAAATCTCTTATTCTAACATTCATCTCTAATAACGCTTTATACTAATAACTTGGAAAAACAATAGCACAGTTGAAAAAAAAATCTTTTTATGTAATGTGCAAACCGTTTTTATGCTTTAGTAACTTTAATAACCATGTTTTTCTTTGTCAAATCTTACATTTCGTTATTCAGTGTCAGAACTTCCAACTCTGCAACTACTTTGTATTAAAGGCGTTGTAAAGATAACACAATGTAATCCTAAGCTTCTATGTCAGAATGTTAAATTATCTTGCTAAACCATATCTATTGTGTCTTATCTTGTTTAATCTTAGGTGAGAAATATGACCAAGAGATCGTAGTCAGTGTGAGTCCTTTACGTTACTCTGTTGCTATGGAAACAGTTCCTGGCGTCTACATCCGCTTTATGACGGTATCTTCATCCAAGGTTAGAAGTACAGTTTGTCAAATTCTAATTTGCAGCGTTATTTTAATAACGTTAGTGACTTGCTTCCAGATTTTATGTTTGCATCATTTTTGCATCACAAGATTGTTCAAAATGAGTGTTTTGACTACTTTTATGAAAAAACACCAACCAGCAACAGGCAGATGTTCCTTTAAACGGATCCTGTAATTTTTGTAAAGCTTGCTTGTGTTGAGCTCATTGTCAAGCCTGCTTAAGGTCGAGCCCACTTGCAGTGAGCTTGGCATAGTTGTCACAATGGGGCTTAGTGTATGTGCGAGCTTCAGCAAATTTTGCCTTGTTTGTGCTGTAACTGCATTGTGGGATTTTAAAATAGCTTTGCACAATAGTTCATCTTCAGAAGACGGCATTTCAGGTGCAAGACCAATATCTGTAAGTCAAAGGTCACACTCAAGGGTCATTGGTGACAATCCCTTGTATTTTGACTTGTCCAGGCTGATACTTGGCCTTGCATGGTGGATTTAAAACAAATACCTTTAAATAAGTGTTCTAAATTGCAAGACACAGTGACATTTGATAGACCTATTTCTGTAGGTCAAAGGTCAAGGTTACACTCAGTTTGAATTTATGAAATACGGTTTTGTTTTTTTGGCTTGTTTAACATAATTGTCTTAAGTAGTCATCAACTTTCCAGCAATTCCTTTTAGAGGTCAAAGAGAAAACTTTCTCAGAACTGTTCCATTATTGTTACATTGGTGGGCTGGACATTGTTAATATTTTGCTGACAAACACCTAGTTTAAAAGTAGTTATTAACATTTAAGAAATTTTTGATGACCTTTTTCTTTTGAAAATTATTATGTTCACATTTCACATGAAATAATCTTTTTTCCGATGTCTGACCCTATAAAATGTGAACCAGTCCCTTTATGTGGATAATAACAAAGTTGAAGTATTGTGATAGTATTGGTGGTGTCCACTGCTGTTATTCTTGCCTTGCGAAAACTTTAAATGTTGACATATTGGCAATGTCACATGTGTGTAGCTGCTAGCAGAGAGTAAAATATTGATCAGCATTTTTCTTGACTTAAATATTTTTTGAGGTATTCCTCTTGCCTTTTTCTACTGGGAAACATGCGATGCTGTTGTTATTGCGTAATCATTTTGAAATATTATTATTAATTCTGTTTGCATTAAGAGTTTCAATCTCATGTCTCATTGCATACACATTTATATCTGTCCAATGCTTGACTCAACTTGTTACACTATTTTCAGGCGTACAAGTCCGTGGTGTCCGTAATTGCCGAAGAACTGAGGACTCTGATTGGTGGAAATCCGTTTGAAGGGAAATACTGAGCAATATAACTGACATGCAATAATCAGCAACATTCCACATACTGAAAAATACTACGGCCTTAAAGGAAGCATAATATCTACATTGTATTGTAGTTTAAAAAATAAGGCATTTTTGCTATACTGTCATTTCAATTTCTGTTTCCTGTGGGTGATTGTATTAATTAGAAGGCATTTTACTACCATACTGCCATTTAATTACACCACATGTGTACTGTGGGTACGTATAATGGTGAAAATTAGAAGGCATTTGACTAATACTGCCATTTAATTACACCACATGTGTACTGTGGGTACCTATGATGGTATGAATTAGAAAGCATTTGACTAATACTGCCATTTAATTACACCACGTGTACTGTGGGTACCTATGATGGTATGAATTAGAAGGCATTTGACTAATACTGCCAATTAATTACACCACATGTGTACTGTGGATACCTATGATGGTATTAACTAAAAGGCATTTTACTATATTGCAATTCAACTATGCCTCATGTGAACTTTGTGTGCCTATAATGGTGTGAATTAGAAGGCATTTTACTATTCTACCATTGAATTATGCTACATGAGATCTATGGATGCCTATGATAGTGTAAATTAGAAGGCATTTCACCATACTGCCATTTAATTATGCTACATGGGTACTTAAGGCATTTTATTCAACTATTCTACAAATATTTGCAATTAACTATAACTGTGTTCATACATTAACAGTTTTTTTCTGTTGCTTTTACACACATTTTTTTATATTTTATATGTTGTTTAGATAAAGCATATATCAAGCATTTTATTATGTTACTCATTTTAAAGAAGTCTATTTGTATACATGTATACTGTTAAAAGCAATGATATTAAATTTTGAATGTTGAAATTGTGATTTTTTTGCGCTTTGTGCAGATATGTTTGAAGCCAATTTTGATAATGTATAATGTTAAAAATCAATCATGTGTTTTAGTTCTGGAACGAAAAATTGAAAGCATGTGCTTAAATCTTCACTCTCTAAGATTGACTGTTTTTACAACTTTTTATTTTCTTGTCTTGGAATCAGCCAAAGTTTGCTAAATGTCTAAAAATTGGTGATATAAGACTGTTGATAAAAGATCTGATCACAGTTTTTAATATTTTTATAAAATCAGCTGATTTTGGTATCAATGCTTTCTTTTCAGTCATATAAGATAGATCACAATAAAACAGATCTCAATCGTGTAGAAAAAAACTGCCGAAAATTTCACTTTTCATTAATTCATTAGTAATGCTTTTAGCCTTAAAACATCAGTTATGGAACGTAAATATGAAAAACTGAGATATAATTTTTGTCAGCAATCTGGTATCACTGGTTTTCCGACCTTTATGTGAAAATAGGCAAGCTTCCAAGACAAAAACATTGTTGAAAGGGTCAATCTTTGTGAGTGTCCCTTTACAATTGTTTGAACATTTGTCTTAAATAGAAAGATAATTTCACATCATTTTCCCACAGATGGTATCTATTACATAACCCATGAATCCTTAGTAGCCTGTTACTTTTCACTTTATAAGTTAATTTTGCATCATTTTCCCTCAGATTGTATCTATTACATAACCCATGAATCCTTAGTAAACCCGTTTCTTGCCACTTACGTAAATCAAATTTAAACTTTCCTATTCAAACTGTCTGTTTGACTGAACACATGTTTAAAATATTCATTGAACTTTTCTATATTGATCTATATAATATGTTGAGTTTCAAACTTTGATTAAAAGTCAGATTAGATATTAAACCATTATGTTTTCTGAATGATTTTGTTAAACATATTAAAATAGAAGGTAAAGCTATTCTGTTAAAGAACCTTACAAAATATATCTACATACTATCTGACATTATGTTTGATTGTTTTTGTTGAAGCTATTTGTATATTTACATGTTTTATGACAAAATAAACGGATTGTCATAGATCGCCAATTGTAAAAAAAAATAAAAAGAAATATAAAAAAAATCTTCCCATAAAAAGTTGTTAATGTTAATGTTGTCACTAACATTTTGTACTAACTCAGGGAGAAGGAATGTATTTTAGTGATGTTTCCGCTATATGATATGATAACCTCAAAGCTTTAATTCACCTATAATAGAAGATGCATAATATGATATATTTACATTAAATGTGCTTAAGATAAAATGATAATATTTATTTAACAAATAAATAATATTGAAAAAAATTCTGGTTATTACTTGGTTTCTCTTAAATCAAAGATTACAACTTCGTTACAGGCATTCTTATTGTTAAGATTAATCTTAAAATACATTTACCGTTTAATTTGATTTTCAACTAACTTCATCCTTAATTGGAGCATTGGTCTAATTTGGAGACGGGCAAACTACCCCCTAAAAAGCCCCACAATTTATTGAAGAGGAGGGAAAATCCCCCTTGTGATATATCACTTTCCTTGACGTTTTCAAGATTTTTACCATATACAAGTTGTTTATAACTGCAGAAAAATAAATGTATGTTGCCTTCATATCTGTGACTCCGACCTTGACTGTTGACCCTCATAAGAGAATCAGGTGGCATTTCTGGGTTTAATCAAACCAGCAGCTGGTTAAACTGTGGTAACAACAAGTATTTCCTGAACAGCATCTTCTAATTACTTTTGCTATGACTTTGATCTCGTGAAGTGTTGAAAGAAGTGATCAAATTCACTTCTTTATGGAAACCTCTGAGACCGTCTCTAAGTAAAAACAAAAACATTTCTGAGCCACGCCTCTAAGACCAAGTACTCAATTCTTAGACTGAGCACACATCTCTGAAATCGTCTAGATGAAGCACACATCCCTTGGACCGTCTAGACAGAGCACACATCCCTGGGACCGTCTAGATGGAGCACACAATTCTGAGACCGTCTAGCTGGAGCACATATCTCTGACATCGTCTAGACGGAGCACACATCTCTGGGACTTTCTAGATGGAGCACACATCTCTGTGACTGTCTAGATGGAGCCACATCTCTGAGACCGTCTAGATGGAGCCACATCTCTGGGACTTTCTAGATGGAGCACACATCTCTGTGACTGTCTAGATGGAGCCACAACTCTGGGACCATCTAGATGGAGCCACATCTCTGGGACTGTCTAGATGGAGCCACATCTCTGAGATCGTCTAGATGGAGCCACATCTCTGAGATCATCTAGACGGAGCACACATCTCTGGGACTTTCTAGATGGAGCACACATCTCTGTGACTGTCTAGATGGAGCCACATCTCTGAGATCGTCTAGATGGAGCCACATCTCTGAGACCGCCTAGATGGAGCACACATCTCTGAGACGTCTACATGAAGCACACATCTCTGACACCGTCTAGATGGAGCACACATATGTGATACGGTCTAGATGGAGCACACATATCTGAGACCGTCTAGATGGAGCACACATATCTGAGACCGTCTAGATGGAGCACACATTTCTGAGACCGTCTAGATGGGAGCACACATCTCTGTGACCCTCTAGATGGAGCACTCATTTCTGAGACCCTCTAGATGGAGCACACATCCCTGAGACCCTCTAGATGGAGCAGACATTTCTGAGACCCTCTAGATGGAGCAGACATCCCTGAGACCCTCTAGATGGAGCACACATCCCTGAGACAGTCTATTCGAAACACATCTCTGAGACAGTCTAGATGGAGCACACATCCCTGAGACCGCCTAAATGAAACACACATCTCTGAGACCGTCTAGACGAAACACACATCTGAGACTGTCTAGATGGAGCACACATATCTGAGACTGTCTAGATGGAGCACACATATCTGAGACTGTCTAGATGGAGCACACATATCTGAGACCGCCTTAACGAAACGCACATCTCTGAGACTGTCTAGACGAAACACACATCTCTGAGACCGTCTAGACGAAACACACATCTCTGAGACCGTTTAGACGAAACACATCTCTGAGACCGTCTAGATGGAACACACATCTCTGAGACTGTCTAGACGAAACACACACATCTGAGACCGTCTAGACGAAACACACATCTCTGAGACTGTCTAGACGAAACACACATCTCTGAGACCGTCTAGACGAAACACACATCTCTGAGACCGTCTAGATGGAGCACACACCTTTGAGATGGTCTAGATGGAGCACACATCTCTGAGACCATTTCAGGCTGACCCCACTTCTCTGGTCCGTCTTCGACTAACAATACATATCTGGGACCTTGTATGTGTGAATATGCATTACTATGGTCGTCTTAGTCGGAGCATACATCTCTTGGACCGCTTTAGACTGAGCATTTATCTCTTGGACCGCTTAAGAATGAGCATACATCTCTTGGACCGTTTTAGATTGAGCATACATCTGTTGGACCGTTGTACACTGATCATTCATCTCTTGGACCGCTTTAGACAGAACATACAGCTCTTGGACCGTTTTAGACTGAGCATACATCTCTTGGGCCGTTTTAGACTGATCGTACATCTCTGAACCCGCATTAGACTGTGCATACATCTCTTGGACCGCTTTAGACTAAGCATACATCTCTTGGACCGCTTTAGACGGAGCATACATCTCTTGGACCGCTTTAGACTAAGCATACATCTCTTGGACCGCTTTAGACTGAGCATACATCTCTTGGACCGTTTAAGACAGAGCATACATCCCAGAACCCGCATTAGACTGAGCATACATCTCTTGGACCGTTTTAGACGATCATCGAAGAGATCGTCTAGGACGAAGCACACATCTCTGATACCCTCTGAGGCTGAGCATTCTGTGACTGTCTTAGGCCAAATAGGCGAATACGGATCTCTGAGACCGTTTTAGACTGAGCGCACATCGTTCAGGCGTTCTAAAAACCAAGCACACATCTCTGTTGCCGTCTAAAACCGAATAGTTATCTTTGAAACCGAGCACATGTCTTTGAAACCGAGAACACAACTCTAATGGGACTGTTTTAGACCGAACACAAATCCTTAAGAACGAGCACATATATGTACGACCGAACACAGACCAAAAACACATCCTTAAGATTGAGTAAATATTCTTAGACCTAGTTTACATGACTGAGACCGTTTATGACCAAACACAGAGCACATGCCCCAATTTCTCGAAGCTTCTTCAGCTTAACAGGCTTAAGTGACTTATTTCAATTTAATAGCCCAAATACATACTTAAATTTGATAAATGAAAAATGGTTTATTGTAATTATATTAAACATACTTTCTATCTAAAGTATAAAAAAAATCTTTAAAGAAATTAATATTTTGCAAATTATTGAAAAACAAAAATAGTGAGTTTAGCTTAATCCTGTTAAAAGGGACCTAAGAAGTTTCGAGAAATATGGGAATGATGTCTTTAAGACCGGGGGTTTCTATTACAAAGCCAGCCAATTTAGACTTATTTCCCCATGGTACCCGTCTGTTATGATCCTCCGAAAACACACGCACTAATGCGTGCAAAGCGAATTAACACCACAAAACCTTTGACAATCTTGCGTTTGTTTTATAAATGCAGCCCGGAAACACTGGGATTTGTTAAGAAAACATGCGTCGTGAATAGCTAGCCTTTCATTTTTTTACAAGTTTCAAGTTCCAAGTACAATGCCGCGAGTCTCAGTCGAAATAACCACAGTCGCGAATTTCGGATATAAAATATTATGAATATTATCAAATCACGCTAGTGATAATAGTTACAAAATATTTATTTTAAGTAAAAACATTTTATTTTCTAAATTCGAGCCACAGAAGCTATTAAACGCTCGATAAAGCCAATGGTGTCGCTTTCGTCGATGGATTTCTATGCCTTCAAAACCGGCCTTAATAATATCAATATGACTGCGGAATTAAGTCGCTGGTTCCATCTTATTTTAAAAGGGACTGATCGCTAAGGTTTTGTAAAATGCACTTTTAAACGACGAAATAAACGGTGGCAAATCATTAGGAATGTTAAAAATAAGATACTGACGACATGAACCCTTTCAACAAATGTTGATATATGCTCAAATATTGTCTCTTAGTCCTCGAGTTTGAATAGTGTCAGTAAGGCTTTTTAACCCTTTGCATGCTGGGTAAATTGTCGTCTGCTCAAAAATGTCGTCTGGTTTATTCTAAATTTCTTTCAATTTACTTAAAACTTTGGGGATATATTGACCGAGTGGCAAACAGCTTGGCAATAACTTGCATAAAATTGATATCGTTGCGAACAACATAATGGATCTAACTTACTGATGTATCACATCGCTTACGACGGATATGGATCTTTCGCACTTTTTGCGTGTGTTTTTTTTCCATTTCAAGCTTTACTTCAACGTAAATCCCAGTTAATTGAAAAAAAAATATTACGTCGGTATATGTATCTGTACTAATCACGTGACTTTCACATGCTTAATATACACAATATAACTACACAATGTAACGGGTAAAGCAACAAAATATTGTTTTGTAATGTCGGCCTAGCTCGTACTAGCTCGTATTGACAATTCTAGGCTTGTTTTCTAAAAAAAAGGTTTTTGCCAGTTAAGGGACCAAGTGGTGTCTAGCACCTTAAAAGGTTGAACTGTCCCTTATTTTTTGTAAGGGTCCTTGTAGGCGAGCGGAATTGTTGTCAGATTTCCGAGTTAAAAAAACAACCTTGACTGTACCGGCGTGGATTCACTCCCCTCACTAAAATCAGATTTATTTTTATACTTAAAGTGTACTCTTCTCAGCAAATATCGGCTTCAAAGAGTAAAGTAATAATAATATACACTACCAGCTCGATCCCAGGCCGGGTGGCCCCCACCCCCACCCCACCCCTCTCCCTAAAATCGACCAAGTGTACTTATTATGTCAATATCGTTGAAAAATGTAATAAAATACACTAAAATGCACCATTTCGGACTAAACTAAAAAATTCATCCGGGGGGTGGGGGGGGGGGGGCAAAACCCCATGCACTGCCTAGATTTTTAACTATTAAAACTATGGTTTTGAGGGAGAAGCGGATGTCAAAAGGTTGTTCGGTTCCACTAAGTTAGGCTCCCTCTAACGTGAAATCCTGGATCCGCCACTAATGATTTCTGTTTTAACGTGCATTACCGTGAAAAAATATGGTCCCAAAAACTTAGTCGGCGAGTTCCTTAAAGACTCACAGGCAATTTTCTTTTACGCTCAGTCGATCTTGAATATGTTCTTTTTAAAATTTACATTACTGATCGTATTTTAACACTGATCAACGACCGTTTTGATCAAAATTCCACAGTGTATATTTAATAACGCTGAAAAATGATCCTTTGTGTCAATTTTCAACGGAGTCAACATTTAATGTTACATGTTAATGTACTAGTGCATGCGAACGACACGAAGCTCAACATTCGTGCATGTAAACTCAAATGCTATAAATACTCGTTAGTGAATAGATGAATAGAATGACTGACTGACTGACTGACCGACCGACCGACCGAATGAATAAAATGAATGAATGAATGAATGAATGAACGAACGAACGAACGAACAAACGAACGAAGAAGAATGAACGACCGACCAACCGACCGACCGACTGACTGACTAATTGACTGACTGACAGTGACTGACTGACTAACTGACCGACCGACCAACTAACCGACGGACCGACTGACTGACCGACCGACTGACTGACTGAACGACCGACCGACTGATTGACTATATGACTGAACGACTGACTGAATGAATGAAACTGAATGAATGAATGAATGAATGAATGAATGAATGAATGAATGAATGAATGAATGAACGAAGTACCTTGTAGAGACGTTTGAATCATTGACATATTCTATTATTGCTCTGCTGGAGAGTCGACATAGTTAATGGCCCATGACGTGTACATGTAAATGTACATGCATATAAATTTACGTTTTATATATACCATAAATTCATTCGTGAAATATTGATCGATTGATTATTAATGTTAATGAATATTAATCATTGAATACAAATTTGGTTTTACCCAATTTGAGCATGAATAGATTCAGAAACAAGCAAAAACATGAATTTAATCATGTTCCAGTTCAAATTGTATGTTGAAATTGCGAATGTATATCTAGGACACTTTTCGTTGCTATGTTACTTTGCTGGGGGTCCTAAGTGTTTAGGTATTCATCCGCGTATTAAGTAGTTCTTACTATCTAGATTAAAACTGGAAGTATAGGTTTGTTTAATTAAAGTTCATAATTAAAAAATGACGTTATTTTGAACAAGGATATTTAACAGAATCGTCAAATGTGCCGATTACAGTGTAATTAAGAAGTGCTAATTGGCAAAATACGAGCACCTGACGTCACAGTCATTGGGAATATGTAAACGAACAAAATGGCGGACCTTGAAAGTTCTCTGACAGCAATGGACTGGCTCCCTCGATTAACCGTCGGGGGAGCAATGGCAGGCAGTATTAACAAAGATGGTAGTGTTAATACAAAGACACAGGGTGGGAATATTGCCATGAGAAAGTCTCCACATTCACCTTTGGACACTAATGCGACTCTTGACGAAAACGATGGTGTCACACACAGAGAAGGAAAACCACCATATTCATACGCAAATTTAATAACATTTGCTATTAACAGTTCTAATAAAAAGAAAATGACACTCAGTGAGATTTATCAGTGGATTTGTGATAACTTTCCGTATTATAAAGAGGCGGGCAACGGATGGAAAGTAAGTAACTAAGTGTAGTTCGATTTCAATGTATGTCCGAAATACCATACATTTTCTCAGGTAAATCAATCATTGGCAGGTGTTTCATTAATTAATATTTGATTAATTTATTGTCAGGATTGATTTATGACTTGTCATGGAATTTGCTAAAATGCAACATCTGCTTTGCTATGAGTACAGTACATGATACAGAATACTAATCTGAAAAAGAAACAACAATCAGGAGAACTCGAAAACTACTATTCACAATGCTTTTTATTTGAGTAGTAGATTATAAATATGGTTTGGTACAACTTGACAATGAATTCCTGTTGGACCAAGTAATAGTCCACTTATCATTAAGAAGACTAAAAATAAATGCTTTCTAAGTCGTAAAGTGGAAAATGCCCAGCGGATCCCTTTACACCTAGTGTGCAAGTCCAAGCTTTTAAATGACTCACCTCATATAACCAAAAATTAACTAACCTAAAAATCTGGTAGTTGCCATCTATACTAAATTGAAATTCAGAGGTTCCAATCTGCTGAATGGATTTTTGGCTGTCAGAGCTTTTGGAAATGATTAAATGTGAACCTGAGACCTCAGGGTGTACACCTTTGTAATTGGTAGAATATAGTTTCTTTCATGATGACTTTGTATCCTTAAAAATTTCTTTGATGAATTAATTTCAAATTAAGAATTGCAGAGATGTAATCATGTTGTGATATAAATTATAATTAATTATTATTATTTTATTTTCAGAATTCCATTAGACACAACTTATCACTGAACAAATGCTTTCTCAAAGTTGCTAGATCAAAAGAGGATCCTGGGAAGGTTTGCATGATTTTCATTTTGACATGTAACCTAACACCTTTGTATTTGCATTTTATTTTATGCATGATCTTGTGAGTATTGCGAGTTAATGGTTGATTAGACACAAAAAGTGGTATTAAACTGATTAATTAAAGTAGTGTATTACTAATGTGAATGTTATTGTCTAAATGACACAAATATTCACTAAATTTTATATCAAAATAAGATTTATTTGTCTTTACCGAAAGTTCACATTTTTGGCCAAATTTCACTTTTGAAGGAGCTCTGCCCGATTTCTCTTGAGCCGGGAGACAGTCTGACTTCAACATGTACCTCTTTTTGATGACAACTACACACATAATAACAAGCATAATCATTATATGAATAATAATAATTGTTTAACTTGACAAATGATGAATTGATTATATCTTTCAGGGTTCATACTGGGCAATAGACAGTAATCCACAAGAGGAACCTTTACCTATCAGACAGGCCAGGAAGAGAAAATTCGAGGTATGATGTTATACAATATGAAGATTAATTGAGAAACTTTTGGAATTCTAATAAACTATTAACATCAATTGTTCCGTTTCATTACGCGATAAAAGTCGTAAATTTTATAATCTTATATCTATATGAATGTAACAAATGTGACAAACATGTTGACTTTATTACATCCTTAACATGTGTTGACTTTCTTACTTCCTTTATTTGTTTAATACAAGGAAATATGTCTCAATTCAGTTTACATGAATATGAAGGAATATATGAGTAAGATAATTTGAATTACTACTAATATCGACTAAGTTTGCCCAAGAAATTCATGTTTTCTTGACATGATTTGCCAGTCACATAAGCGGTTTGATATATCTTGCTGTGGTCCATTTTTTAGGGCCTCTCGTAAAGGACAACATTTACAGGTTTTTTTACCTCGATTTGCGAGACTGCCTTCAAGCATATCATGTGATGATAATCAAAATCATAAAAATAAAATGAATACACTGGATTGTTGTAACTACCAGTAATGCATGTGTAATGTTGTATATGCATTATTTATATAATACAAGTTTTTATGTGCATATAATAATACAGTACCATCTAGAAACAAGCACTGGCCATTCAATATCCTACGGAGTGATCTCCCTTAAAGAGTAGAGACGATCTACAAAATCATAGCTAGATGTCAGTTATATATAGTTGAAATCACACTATTTTTGTGTAGGTGTTGTCTGACTATATATATATGTATTTAAATTGGAGCTACTATTTTGTAGATGTTCTCTTTTATTCAAGGGAGATAACTCTGTAGAAGATTGAAAGGACACCAGTACTTGTATCAAGAGGGTACCGAGGCAAAAAACACATCACTTCAGACATAATTCTACATTACTATTTAAATATTGCATTAAGATTCCCTTATTTCAGATGTCAAGCCCATACAGTCCTGAGTCTGGTCACAGCAACTCCAGTATGGGTTCTCCGTCCCCAGCCCCTAATAGCCAGGCCCCGATCTCACAGGTAAAATAATAATCTTATAACGGTAATTTTCTGCTGCTGCGAACCTACAACATACATTATTTATAACTCTTTTGACTCTAGGACATGAAATTGCACTGGAAATTAATGGTGGGGCTTGCTTTAATTTTGTAAATGCTTGAATTGTGTTTGCATGATAGAGGAAATTGAGGTTTATCTTATAAAGATCATTAGCTTCCCCAGTCATCCAATATCCATTGGAATAGCGGGGCAAATGTTTGACTTGCTTGTGGAGTATTTACTGTCAATAGAGAGCCCAGAAGTTGCAAAACACTTCTTGTTCTGTTGTTGGGATACGTGTGTGCTACTATTTGAGCGAAGTATGTGTATTCTGTGTATGTGTTACAATGACATGTACGATAGCACTTGATTCATTCAATTATCAGCAAGTTTTCAAGTATAAGCTTTAAGTTGAGTTTTGCTAACAATATCAAAACTCAACTTCAACTTTTAAGTGGTAAAGCTTAATGTACAAGTTCACTTACACATAGTGTTCAGGGCTTTTTCTATAGTACCCACGGGTCCGACTATCGGACCCATTCCCAAAGCAAAATATAAGATATTTTTCCCAATCCAAAAAAAAAATCCCAATCCCAAAAAAAAAATATATATTTTTTTTTTTTAGAAATTATTTTTTTCTGTACTGGTTCATTTTCAAAATCCTAATAAATTATGTCGTGTGAATTTTTTTTTGGTAATTGAACTCAGAAATCATTGATTTTCATCACATTCAGAGATCGGAAATATGAAATATTATCTGTCATGATTTATTGCAATAGATATTTACACCCCAAGGATTGATATTTCAGCCATTGCGGGTCTTTTAAAGGGTAAAAAACTAATATTAAATCATAACCTATTTCGCAGGAGACTAGACAGCTTTTTTCTTTTAACTGTAGAATTTCCCAATTTTGGCATTTTCACGACGCAAAATTTGCCAAAATGTCTAGGGTCTTTTTCCCAAAATGGGCAGAAAAAGCCCTGGTGTTTTATAGTAGTAAGTGTTGTTTAGAAACTTAAATATCTTGGTTCTTATTGGGCTTTCATAATCTTGCTAGTTTCAACTTAGAAATACATGTTTGTAAATGCATTCTGTAACAATAATAGGGTAAAGGGTTGTCTAGTCGTATAGGTGTCCACCTCTAACTCAAGAGGTTGTGGATGCGATCCCTAGAGGGTAACAGTAGTCTACCGGTATAGGCGTCCACCTCTTACTCAAGGGGTTGTGGATGTGATCCCTAGAGGGTAACAGTAGTCTACCGGTATAGGCGTCCACCTCTCACTCAAGAGGTTGTAGATTTGATCCCTAGAGGGTAACATAGTCTACCGGTATAGGCGTCCACCTCTCACTCAAGGGGTTGTGGATGCGATCCCTAGAGGGTAACAGTACTCTACCGGTATAGGCGTCCACCTCTTACTCAAGGGGTTGTGGATGCGATCCCTAGAGGGTTACAGTAGTCTACCGGTATAGGCGTCCACCTCTCACTCAAGGGGTTGTGGATGCGATCCCTAGAGGGTAACAGTAGTCTACCGGTATAGGCGTCCACCTCTTACTCAAGGGGTTGTGGATGCGATCCCTAGAGGGTAACAGTAGTCTACCGGTATAGGCGTCCACCTCTCACTCAAGGGGTTGTGGATGCGATCCCTAGAGGGTTACAGTAGTCTACCGGTATAGGCGTCCACCTCTCACTCAAGGGGTTGTGGATGTGATCCCTAGAGGGTAACAGTAGTCTACCGGTATAGGCGTCCACGTCTAACTCAAGGGGTTGTGGATGCGATCCCTAGAGGGTAACAGTAGGCTACCGGTATAGGCGTCCACCTCTTACTCAAGGGGTTGTGGATGCGATCCCTAGAGGGTAACAGTAGTCTACTGGTATAGGCGTCCACCTCTAACTCAAGGGGTTGTGGATGCGATCCCTAGAGGGTAACAGTAGTCTACCGGTATAGGCGTCCACCTCTCACTCAAGGGGTTGTGGATGCGATCCCTAGAGGGTAACAGTAGTCTACTGGTATAGGCGTCCACCTCTCACTCAAGGGGTTGTGGATGCGATCCCTAGAGGGTAACAGTAGTCTACCGGTATAGGCGTCCATCTCTCACTCAAGGGGTTGTGGATGCGATCCCTAGAGGGTAACAGTAGTCTACTGGTATAGGCGTCCACCTCTCACTCAAGGGGTTGTGGATGCGATCCCTAGAGGGTAACAGTAGTCTACCGGTATAGGCGTCCACCTCTTACTCAAGGGGTTGTGGATGCGATCCCTAGAGGGTAACAGTAGTCTACTGGTATAGGCGTCCACCTCTAACTCAAGGGGTTGTGGATGCGATCCCTAGAGGGTAACAGTAGGCTACCGGTATAGGCGTCCACCTCTTACTCAAGGGGTAGTGGATGCGATCCCTAGAGGGTAACAGTAGTCTACCGGTATAGGCGTCCACCTCTCACTCAAGGGGTTGTGGATGCGATCCCTAGAGGGTAACAGTAGTCTACTGGTATAGGCGTCCACCTCTCACTCAAGAGGTTGTGGATGCGATCCCTGGAGGGTAACAGTAGTCTACCGGTATAGGCGTCCACCTCTAACTCAAGGGGTTGTGGATGTGATCCCTGGAGGGTAACAGTAGTCTACTGGTATAGGCGTCCACCTCTCACTCAAGGGGTTGTGGATGCGATCCCTAGAGGGTAACAGTAGTCTACCGGTATAGGCGTCCACCTCTTACTCAAGGGGTTGTGGATGCGATCCCTAGAGGGTAACAGTAGTCTACTGGTATAGGCGTCCACCTCTTACTCAAGGGGTTGTGGATGTGATCCCTAGAGGGTAACAGTAGTCTACCGGTATAGGCGTCCACCTATAACTCAAGGGGTTGTGGATGTGATCCCTAGAGGGTAACAGTAGTCTACCGGTATAGGCGTCCACCTCTCACTCAAGAGGTTGTGGATGCGATCCCTAGAGGGTAACAGTAGTCTACCGGTATAGGCGTCCACCTCTAACTCAAGGGGTTGTGGATGCGATCCCTAGAGGGTAACAGTAGTCTACCGGTATAGGCGTCCACCTCTTACTCAAGGGGTTGTGGATGCGATCCCTAGAGGGTAACAGTAGTCTACCGGTATAGGCGTCCACCTCTAACTCAAGGGGTTGTGGATGCGATCCCTAGAGGGTAACAGTAGTCTACCGGTATAGGCGTCCACCTCTAACTCAAGGGGTTGTGGATGCGATCCCTAGAGGGTAACAGTAGTCTACTGGTATAGGCGTCCACCTCTTACTCAAGGGGTTGTGGATGCGATCCCTAGAGGGTAACAGTAGTCTACCGGTATAGGCGTCCACCTCTCACTCAAGGGGTTGTGGATGCGATCCCTAGAGGGTAACAGTAGTCTACCGGTATAGGCGTCCACCTCTCACTCAAGGGGTTGTGGATGCGATCCCTAGAGGGTAACAGTAGTCTACCGGTATAGGCGTCCACCTCTAACTCAAGGGGTAGTGGATGCGATCCCTAGAGGGTAACAGTAGGCTACTGGTATAGGCGTCCACCTCTTACTCAAGGGGTTGTGGATGTGATCCCTAGAGGGTAACAGTAGTCTACCGGTATAGGCGTCCACCTCTTACTCAAGGGGTTGTGGATGTGATCCCTAGAGGGTAACAGTAGTCTACCGGTATAGGCGTCCACCTCTCACTCAAGGGGTTGTGGATGCGATCCCTAGAGGGTAACAGTAGTCTACCGGTATAGGCGTCCACCTCTTACTCAAGGGGTTGTGGATGCGATCCCTAGAGGGTAACAGTAGTCTACCGGTATAGGCGTCCACCTCTCACTCAAGGGGTTGTGGATGCGATCCCTAGAGGGTAACAGTAGTCTACCGGTATAGGCGTCCACCTCTTACTCAAGGGGTTGTGGATGCGATCCCTAGAGGGTAACAGTAGTCTACCGGTATAGGCGTCCACGTCTAACTCAAGGGGTTGTGGATGCGATCCCTAGAGGGTAACAGTAGTCTACCGGTATAGGCGTCCACGTCTAACTCAAGGGGTTGTGGATGCGATCCCTAGAGGGTAACAGTAGTCTACCGGTATAGGCGTCCACCTCTCACTCAAGGGGTTGTGGATGTGATCCCTAGAGGGTAACAGTAGTCTACCTGTATAGGCGTCCACCTCTCACTCAAGGGGTTGTGGATGTGATCCCTAGAGGGTAACAGTAGTCTACCGGTATAGGCGTCCACCTCACACTCAAGGGGTTGTGGATGCGATCCCTAGAGGGTTACAGTAGTCTACCGGTATAGGCGTCTACCTCTCACTCAAGAGGTTGTGGATGCGATCCCTAGAGGGTAACAGTAGTCTACTGGTATAGGCGTCCACCTCTAACTCAAGGGGTTGTGGATGCGATCCCTAGAGGGTAACAGTAGTCTACCGGTATAGGCGTCCACCTCTAACTCAAGGGGTTGTGGATGCGATCCCTAGAGGGTAACAGTTGTCTACTGGTATAGGCGTCCACCTCTAACTCAAGGGGGTGTGGATGCGATCCCTAGAGGGTAACAGTAGTCTACTGGTATAGGCGTCCACCTCTAACTCAAGGGGGTGTGGATGCGATCCCTAGAGGGTAACAGTAGTCTACTGGTATAGGCGTCCACCTCTCACTCAAGGGGTTGTGGATGCGATCCCTAGAGGGTAACAGTAGTCTACCGGTATAGGCGTCCACCTCTCACTCAAGGGGTTGTGGATGCGATCCCTAGAGGGTAACAGTAGTCTACCGGTATAGGCGTCCACCTCTCACTCAAGGGGTTGTGGATGCGATCCCTAGAGGGTAACAGTAGTCTACCTGTATAGGCGTCCACCTCTCACTCAAGGGGTTGTGGATGCGATCCCTAGAGGGTAACAGTAGTCTACTGGTATAGGCGTCCACCTCTAACTCAAGGGGTTGTGGATGCGATCCCTAGAGGGTTACAGTAGTCTACCGGTATAGGCGTCCACCTCTTACTCAAGGGGTTGTGGATGCGATCCCTAGAGGGTAACAGTAGTCTACCGGTATAGGCGTCCACCTCTAACTCAAGGGGTTGTGGATGCGATCCCTAGAGGGTAACAGTAGTCTACCGGTATAGGCGTCCACCTCTTACTCAAGGGGTTGTGGATGCGATCCCTAGAGGGTAACAGTAGTCTACCGGTATAGGCGTCCACCTCTCACTCAAGGGGTTGTGGATGCGATCCCTAGAGGGTAACAGTAGTCTACTGGTATAGGCGTCCACCTCTTACTCAAGGGGGTGTGGATGCGATCCCTAGAGGGTAACAGTAGTCTACCGGTATAGGCGTCCACCTCTTACTCAAGGGGTAGTGGATGCGATCCCTAGAGGGTAACAGTAGTCTACCGGTATAGGCGTCCACGTCTAACTCAAGGGGTTGTGGATGCGATCCCTAGAGGGTAACAGTAGTCTACCGGTATAGGCGTCCACCTCTCACTCAAGGGGTTGTGGATGCGATCCCTAGAGGGTAACAGTAGGCTACCGGTATAGGCGTCCACCTCTAACTCAAGGGGTTGTGGATGCGATCCCTAGAGGGTAACAGTAGTCTACCGGTATAGGCGTCCACGTCTCACTCAAGGGGTAGTGGATGCGATCCCTAGAGGGTAACAGTAGTCTACCGGTATAGGCGTCCACGTCTCACTCAAGGGGTAGTGGATGCGATCCCTAGAGGGTAACAGTAGTCTACCGGTATAGGCGTCCACGTCTCACTCAAGGGGTAGTGGATGCGATCCCTAGAGGGTAACAGTAGTCTACCGGTATAGGCGTCCACCTCTAACTCAAGGGGTAGTGGATGCGATCCCTAGAGGGTAACAGTAGTCTACCGGTATAGGCGTCCACCTCTCACTCAAGGGGTAGTGGATGCGATCCCTAGAGGGTAACAGTAGTCTACCGGTATAGGCGTCCACGTCTCACTCAAGGGGTTGTGGATATGATCCCTTGAGGGTAACAGTAGTCTACTGGTATAGGCGTCCACCTCTTACTCAAGGGGTTGTGGATGCGATCCCTAGAGGGTAACAGTAGTCTACCGGTATAGGCGTCCACCTCTAACTCAAGGGGTTGTGGATGCGATCCCTAGAGGGTAACAGTAGTCTACCGGTATAGGCGTCCACCTCTAACTCAAGGGGTTGTGGATGCGATCCCTAGAGGGTAACAGTAGTCTACCGGTATAGGCGTCCACCTCTAACTCAAGGGGTTGTGGATGCGATCCCTAGAGGGTAACAGTAGTCTACCGGTATAGGCGTCCACGTCTCACTCAAGGGGTTGTGGATGCGATCCCTAGAGGGTAACAGTAGTCTACCGGTATAGGCGTCCACCTCTAACTCAAGGGGTAGTGGATGCGATCCCTAGAGGGTAACAGTAGTCTACTGGTATAGGCGTCCACCTCTTACTCAAGGGGTTGTGGATGCGATCCCTAGAGGGTAACAGTAGTCTACCGGTATAGGCGTCCACCTCTAACTCAAGGGGTTGTGGATGCGATCCCTAGAGGGTAACAGTAGTCTACTGGTATAGGCGTCCACCTCTTACTCAAGGGGTTGTGGATGCGATCCCTAGAGGGTAACAGTAGTCTACCGGTATAGGCGTCCACCTCTAACTCAAGGGGTTGTGGATGCGATCCCTAGAGGGTAACAGTAGTCTACCGGTATAGGCGTCCACCTCTTACTCAAGGGGTTGTGGATGCGATCCCTAGAGGGTAACAGTAGTCTACTGGTATAGGCGTCCACCTCTTACTCAAGGGGTTGTGGATGCGATCCCTACCAGGGTAAGGAGTGGTCTAGTGGTATAGGTCTCCACCTCTCACTCAAAAGGTTGTGGATTTGATTCCCACGGGGGTGAAAGTAGCCTAGTGGTTAAGGTGACCACTCCTCACTTGATGGATTCGATCCCCATGATACCATGGGAACTTAATCATAGCTTCTCAAAAGTGGAAATCCATACTCGTTTCTACTCAGACAAAAGATCCAAAAGTGATTCATATCTGATAAAAGAAATTAATATACACTAACTAGATGTGTAACAACACCAAACCATGGATTATGTATTACTCTGAAAGAAATAGTATTGTAAAGCCTTTAGCGGAATATGACTGACAGCAAATCTTGTGGAATTTCTAGATAAAGACAGTATATTCGTTATAAACCACAACAGTGGTGTAGGTGTTTTTATTCTCTTTATTGAACTTTTTTATTCGAATATTCGAATACCGATTTTGACATTCGAATACCAAACGTTTGATCGAATATTCGAATATTCAAATATTCGTTTGCATCCCTAATTTTGATTGATTAAATTGAAGGTTGTCCTAGAAATTAACCTTGCCGCTTGGTTGACTATAGTTCTTATTATAGGAAAAACAGGCCTTGTAAGTCATATCCTGCCTAGAGGGTTTACAACACAATGCCTTCCAGTGCTACATGATGTCCATATTGGCATTTCTAGACATCCTCTTAATCAATTATTTACGGCAGGGTGGTTTCAGATATTGGATATTTCCAAGGCCGGGATATGAGCAATCTATATTGGGACAGGCAATGGGTGTTCCATTTTCTTGTTAGGTGTTGATAGAATTTTCATTACATCTGAAGTTCCCATACATTTGTAATTGTTTTTAAGAGGTATCGATAATCGTGTTTAGAATGGAAAAAACCCTGTAGGGCTGTCTCTTTTTTTCATTCATATTACTATAATTTATCATCGTATTTAAAGTAGCTGTCTCACGTATTGGCACCAAAAAAAGTTTTTTCTGTAACAAATCTCAGGACAATTATCTAATAGAATGTGTTACGCTTTGATGTCATAATTGTAAAAAAAGTACCAAAATGTAAAAAAAAAATGTGTCGAAGACCAGGTTCGAACCCTTGTCGCCAAAATTGAAGTCCAGCGTTGTACTGACTGACCTACGAAGGCTTACTCTAATCGGGTGACATAATTAAGCTATACACCTACCTGGGTAATATCACGTGATAACACTGACTAACCAATCACGTATAAGGAATGAATTCTACCTGGTAGACATACCGTACCCAGTAATCTTTTTTAATGGAAAAATACAAAATAACTGCTAAACTTAAATAAATTGTAAACTATGTGGTACTTCAGTTAGTAAGTTTCAATGCATTGTACACATCGATGCCAAGTTTATCTTAGTTTTCGACAATTTTCTTTTTTTTCGCTATTTTATCATACGTGAGACAGCCCCTTTAAAGGGGCACGATAATGTTGATGCCCATCTTTTTTTTTATTTTAATGCATTATTATGCTTAACTCATTTGACATTAAATGTCTGGGCAGTTTTTTCATTGGGAAATTTGTGGCCACATAGCTATTATTATTAAAATCGTTTTTATAAAGACTAATATTTTTGATCTGTACACAAATCATACGCTTTTCTTTTGTTTTGTTAACTAAAGTCAAACTTGTTATAAATCATAATGCATTATGATTTATAACAAGTTTGACTTTAGTGATCAAAAAAAGGAAAGCGTATGATTCCTGTACAGATAAAAAATATTTTGTGCCCTTCAGTGATATCTTGATTATAACATACTTGACTACGAGTGTATGAACTGCTTCAAGCAGGAATGGGTCAAATATTTAATAGACTTAACCAAACAGATAAGGGTGTTAATAGATTTGTTTATAAAAACTTCTGGATCAAGGATGGCATATGTGGGTCATTTTCTTGTATACCTTTATGTATTAAGCAAATGGCAAGGTTGCGTTCTTTTGACACTCTGATCAGTGAATTTTTTTGGTGCAATTTACTGCCTTCTAAAGGCTGTTTCCCCTTGTGACAAACTTTTCTCCATTTTCCTCAAATAGATTTGTTTATAAAAACTTCTGGATCAAGGATGGCATATGTGGGTCATTTTCTTGTATACCTTTATGTATTAAGCAAATGGCAAGGTTGCGTTCTTTTGACACTCTGATCAGTGAATTTTTTTGGTGCAATTTACTGCCTTCTAAAGGCTGTTTCCCCTTGTGACAAACTTTTCTCCATTTTCCTCAAAATTTCATATATTTTTTCCCAATTTGATAAATGCAGATTACGTTAACAAATGAAATTCCAATGAATTTCTTAAAATATAAACAAAAATTACTCTTTTTCACAGCATATTTTCTCTTTTCACAGCATAATGTATGCCAAAAAAGTTAAAACATGTATATTTGCCATTATATTAGCTATTTTGGCCTGGTTTTGTATTTTTCCCAAAGTTGACTTCTTTTTTCAATTTGCAAGGCACAGGCGGTGAAAATAATTCCAAAAATAATCACTGCTGACAAACAACCTATTTTTTTTTACATTGCTCACTTTTTTTTCTTAGGCCTAAATACATGTATGAAATTAAAATGTATTTGTATGTAATATAACTGCATGTTAACAATATTATTTCATGTTTTTTCAGGCACCAAGCCAAACCCTGGGCCAAATATCACAAGGTTCGTTTATCGAAAACAATTCTCACTTAGAAACGGACCTTGGCGCTTCGTTTAGAAGTCTCTATAAAATGCTGGACACGCCAGCAGGTAAGGTCACACACAACTAATTCTGTGTTTCCATCCTCATTCCAACATTAATATCTTGGATGCATTTGGTAAAATGTTTTGGGGGACGTGTTACATTCCTGTGAAGAAAGTTGGAGTGTGCAATAATTTTTTTTGTAATTTTAATATTAGATGTAATAAAAAATAATAATTATTTTTTACCCTGCTAAATAATATTTCTGAAGTATAATTATTTCCTTATTATGTTACTGAATACAAAATGACATGTACAATGTGTTTATGATTAGGTTAGTGATTTTAATGGTAGGATACAGATTTCAATTTGTGTCAGCTCAAAACTAAATGTATGCACAGCGGTAAATGGAAAAACACTTCATTTGGATTTCATTTTAGACCCAAAACTACCCAAAACTATCCAAAAATAGAAATTGGTAATTAGCTGGAGGTTGAAAGAGGGGGGTGGGGGGGCAGAATGTGGTATAATGTTTCACCTTATGCATCCTGAACTAAATCATTAATTTTAAATTATCAGTCATCTTTTGGTTTCATTTTCAAACCTGCTGGAAATTGATTGAATTTCCCATCATTCATTCATCATTTTCATCATCATTAATGCAATATTTATCATTTTTAATCAGACTGGTGACCCATAATTGTAAAGAAAAATATTAATCTGAGTGTGGAACATGGAATGTTTGTAATGACCTTACTATATTAGATTTATAGACTGTTTTTGCATGAAGTACTGCATGTTTGTATGATTTCCTTTCCCCAAAATTTAATATCATAATTATAGTTTCATTATTCCAGTTACAGTAAATTGTAGCTGGAATCCATAATTACAATTTCTGTTAAGGTAATCCATAATTAAAGTACTCAGCAAACTATTATTACAGTCGTCTATTACTGTAATCCATGATTGCAAAAGGTCTGTAACCGTTATCCATAATTACAGTGGTCGGTTACAGTTATTCATTATTACAGTGGTCCATTTCAGTTATCCATAATTACAGTGGTCCATAAGAGTTATCCATTATTACAGTGGTCCATTACAGTTATCCACAATATAGTGGTCCCTTACTATAATCCTTCATTACAGTGGTCCGTTTCAGTAATCCATAATAACAGTGGTCCATTACAGTTATCCATAGTTAAAGTGGTCCATTACAGTTATCCATAGTTACAGTGGTCCATTATAGTTATCCATGATATAGCGGTCCCTTACAGTTATCCATTATTACAGTGGTCCGTTACAGTTATTGGTCAATTACAGTTATCCATTATTACAGTGGCCCATTACAGTTATCCATTAATACAGTGGTCCATTACAGCTCTCCATTATTACAGTGGTCCGTTACAGTTATCCATAATACAGTGGCCCATTACAGTTATCCATTATTACAGTGGCCCATTTCAGTTAACCATTATTACAGTGGCCCATTACAGTTATCTATTATAACAGAGGTCTATTACTGTTATCCATTATTACAGGGGTCCATTACAGTTATCCATTATTACAGTGGCCCATTACAGTTATCCATTATTACAGAGGCCCTTTTCAGTTATCTTATCCATTATTACAGTGGCCCATTACAGTTATCCATTATTACAGTGGCACATTACAGTTATCCATTATTACAGTGGCCCATTACATTTATCCATTATTACAGTGGCCCATTACAGTTATCCATTATTACAGTGGCACATTACAGTTATCCATTATTACAGTGGCCCATTACAGTTATCCATTATTACAGAGGCCCTTTTCAGTTATCTTATCCATTATTACAGTGGCCCATTACATTTATCCATTATTACAGTGGCCCATTACAGTTATCCATTATTAAAGAGGCCCTTTTCAGTTATCTTATCCATTATTGCAGTGGCCCATTACAGTTATCCATTATGACAGTGGCCCATTACAGTTATCTATTATTACAGAGGCCCTTTTCAGTTATCTTATCCATTATAACAGTGGCCCATTACAGTTTTCCATTATTACAGTGGCCCATTACAGTTATCTATTATTACAGAGGTCCATTACGGTTATCCATTATTACAGTGGTCCATTACATTTATCCATTATTACAGTGGCCCATTACAGTTATCCATTATTACAGTGGCCTGTTTCAGTTATCTTATCCATTATTACAGTGGCCCATTACAGTTATCCATTATTACAGTGGCCCATTACAGTTATCTATTATTACAGTGGCCCATTACAGTTATCCATTATTACAGTGGCCCATTACAGTTATCCATTATTACAGTGGCCCATTACAGTTATCCATTATTACAGTGGCCCATTACAGTTATCTATTATTACAGTGGCCCATTACAGTTATCCATTATTACAGTGGCCCATTTCATTTATCCATTATTACAGTGGCACATTACAGTAATCCATTATTACAGTGGTCCATTACAGTAATAAATAATTACAGTGGCCCATTATAGTTATCCATTATAACAGTGGTCCATTACAGTTATCCATTATTACAGTGGTCCATTATAGTGAATTTGTAATTAAAAAATGTACCATAACAGTAATACATTATTTCAGTGGTCAGTTACAGAAATCTATGATTACAATGTACCATAATGGTTATCCATAATTACATTGTACTCCCATGGAAATCTATATAATATTACCCCATATGATAATCCAGGATTACTTCTACAGTAATCCATAATTACCCTTATCATTATGAGTTTGATTACAACATAAGTTATCATATATGTTTTTCAGCATGTTTAATTCTTTTCATCCAATTTTGAATACATGTGGAATTAAATATTTAATTAAAGATATTTTGTGTATCAAAGTAACAATTGTTATTGAAAAATCATTTCATATCATCATTTTCATTATATACAATCTAAATTATGACACTTTACACTGAGAGACTAAATAATGCAATATTTGAATTTTTTTATTTATTTTACAATGTTCAAACCAGTTAATTTTGCGTGAATCATTCAGTCAATACCAAGGTACTGAGCCCCATTTTAATAAAGATTGTAGGGCTTAAGATCGTAACTTTCTAGGCGTTGCTCTGTTTTTGGGTGAAATAATAAAAATATTGTAAGGACATTTATCGGCTAAATTCTGCCCGAAACTTGATGGCTGAACTTGAGCACTCTCTACACAGGGTCAGGTTTACGACTAAGATATTTTATTTAAACACCGAGCCCTGACTTCTATATTTTCTAAGTATTGTGTTTTTCAAGTCTCTCAGTGTAGTAACATCAAATAAAATAAGGAATGTTTTTGAGAAATTATCTTTTAATTTTCAGTTATATTGCAGTATTTTTCCCTATGTTTTACTATAAATTTAAATACAAATATTTGCATACACATTTTACCACAGAAATGATTGAACTGCAAGTGATTTGATAAATATTGCTTGCTCTTACTTGCATAGAAGGGTGTTTACTTTTTGGATTGGTTTTAATAGTCTAAATTGCTTTCAGTATTAATGGGTATTTCATCATCAATTATACATGAAGTTGAATGACAATTTTATGTATTTGGATTTGTAAAATGGTTGTGTATTTAAGGCCGTATAAATTACAGAATGAGCAGATAAAATATAAAAGTAATTCAATTTTGAGGGGATAATAATTTAAACTGTATCTTGTAAATGGTTATTTTGATGTATTATTTCTTGTATAAATGTTCTGATGATATTTATTCTTTGTTTGTTATAAGATTGGAAAATTGGAAATTTGTTGTAAAATGATGTAGAATATACTTTCAAAGACAGTTGATATATTTGACATAAATAAATGGCCTTGAAATACTGTGTTTTGGGGGTCATTAACTATAATTTCATTTCAGAAATAACTTTTTTAAGTAATGAGTTAATGCCTATTGGTAAAGTAAAACCAATCCTCTCCTTTCACTAAAAAGATCCACATATTTTGAGTACAAGAAATACTTTATAATTTTTGAAACATTTTGCAACAATTTCCGATGTAGTGGAACAACGACAACCTTACATGGGTTAGTTAAAGCAATTTGTTTGCACAGCCACCTTGATTGCATACATGCCATATTTCTGAGAGGCTTCCCGGGGGACTTTGGTCTGAATTCCAGGGGATTTTGATATTACACCATGGGATTTTTACGCGGCGAAATTTTGAGCAATATCTGCATTTATAATATAAGAATAAATACAGAAATACACTCTAATTACAATATTTTTTGGACTTAGTCATCATGGTCCTTCATGGAATTTCACACTCATAATATTATGGATGCATTCCAGTGTCAATCTTAAGCAATTTAAAAAAAAAATATCCAGGGGATATGGATCCCCTGGCGAGGTCCAGGGGATGGGTTGAAATTCCGGGGGATTTTTCCCCCCACTGGGGAGTATGGCATGTATGCGATTGGTAAGGTCAACATTGTTTCACTGCAAGCCATGTTGGTCGCAGGGTTTGCAGGCTCGTGGTCCAGTCAGGGCGTTTCTAAAAATAAAAGAGAAACACCCATAAAATGGAGCTGTATGTTATATTTTAGGAAGCTCCGTACCTCAACATCAGAATGGTTTAAATCTAGGTGAGAGACTCCCTCTGATCACTAACATGTCATGTTCGTGTAACTTCTTAAAACTTTCTGCTGTGTACGACATGTACTGTACGACAAAATTCTACATTTATGTTATACATCAGGTGCTGTATTCATAGTATCAGTTATTCATTAGTGAAAAATTTTGACTTAGTGAAAATTGCCAATTTTTTAAAAATAATTATTTAAAATCCCTCTTCTTTTCAACAAATTTATTAACATGCATTTATCATGAAGACCATTTTCATGCTTACTCTCATAATTTTGGTCAAGTTTTTTTTTTAAAATTCAGCTTTGAATATTTGCAGTTTTGGACTTTGTTGAAAGTTTTCACTAAAATGCTAAATGTATCCAGCCCCCTACCAGAAAGACAGATGAACCATTAATTGCGATAAAAAGTCTTCATTTTATTTGTACTGTTCTTGCGTGTGTTTTTCCTTAAAAGCTTAAATTTTACTAATGCTTGTACTGGCCTATAGTGCATGCCTGTCTTTTTAAAGATTGGAACGAAAAATATGTAAGATTTTAAAAAAAGTTTTTTGCACAGAATGGATATAATTAAGGAGTTTTGATGAAAGTTTGTGAAATAATTTTTGGATTTTTGACATCATCTTCCTAAAGCACCCTGGTTTTGTTAGATAGAAGATTATTTAGCTTCACCCATATTATACCTTGCTTACTATAACTTTAAATATATTAAATAGTTTTTATTGTAATGTAATTTCAACAAGATATGAGAATGTCTTTTGCATTCAAAATATGCTGCATTTTAATAATGCATGTGCTCTCATATTTTACAAGACTGACTATGCAAAAAAATGACGTCCCAAATGTAAATGTTATAATGGGTAATTCCAGTGAAATTTGATCTTGTGCCATATTATGTATAGATATTTTGCTGAGTGTTATGAAATGAATTATGAAACTACTGTTTGCCAATAATCTTAGCAAAATGTCCTCGTCAATCAGTTAAACAAAAGAATGATTGCAACGCAATTTTGCAAATTTGTACTGCTTCAATGGCGGCTTTGGGCAGTCTGTTAAACTATAGAATTTCATTTGTTGCCTTACAGTTCTTGCGAGGGTAATTTAAAGCTACAATTTAATTGACTGGTGAAAGCAATTCAAACTGTACAGGTATAGATGCATTGTGGGGTATTATGTAATAAGCCTCGCCTCTTCAGTATTTAGAATCCATGTATTGTGAAAAAAAATAGCCAAATTGCTGATGGTGGCAGTGTGTGTTTCTTTGATGTTAGGTTTGATTGACAGGCCATAGATGTTGCAATTGGTGGTTTTGTGCAAAGCAAAAGCCAAGATCAGTCAGTGCTTTAAAATCTTGAAATACTATGTTTATTTGCAAACAGTGGTATAAAATTGTGATTGTACAAAATGCAAAATGCAATATCTCTTGATTTTTTTTTTTAAATTGCTTGCATGTATGTTTGCTGTGTATTGTCTTGTAGTGTCAGGTATATAGTAAGTTTAATTACTTAAATCCTTGCATTTATTCTTTGTTGAAGTTTGATGCTTAATCTTAAAGTAAATTCTTACAAAAAAACTTTTAAGCTGACATGAACCACTTTTGTTAGTTGCTGGGTGGAAACAGTTACTGAAGTTATTAATAAGAGAATATAAGCAGGGGTGCCAGGTCAATTTCAATAAAGAATCTTTGTCATAACTTCAAAAATCTTCGGTAACAAGACAGATATTAACGTCAATTTCTTTATTTCCTCACTTCTTTTTTTTCAAGTTAAAACTGGCTTAAAGTTGCAATTTTCACTAAAATTTAGATAATTGCAACTTGGATCTTGATGCGTGTTAAAGCCTTTAAGTTGAATATTTAACACATTTTTTAAATATACAACTTCTGGCGTACAAATTTTATTTGGAGCACTCTTGTGATCATTGTTACAGGTTCTGGAGATATTTGTGACATTGTCTTTGGCCCACAAATGCAAATGACATAATAAATCATGGACAACCACTGCTTCATTTCAGGAAATGCTTCACTGGCTCAGTCAACCGGTCTTGGCCTTGACCTTCTACAAAACCTCGACACCTTAAAAGAGAGCCTTCGTCTTGCTAGCACGGGGACATATAATTGGCAGGATATCGATATCTCACAGTTTCAGGGTAAAGTTATTGTTCTAAATGAATTGCTCGCAAACTTCAGATTGGTAGCGAGTTGTTTAAATTTTGTTCAAATTCTGTTATTTTGATTATTTTTATGAACAAACACCAAAACAGCAACTGGCAGATACTCCCTGGAATGAATTTCTGTTAAATGCAAGCCAAAAATAATTAATTTTTTTACCACGTTACAAATTCTATTTGATAAAATATAGCATTTTCTATCTCAGTTCTTTTAAAGAATATTTAATAATAGTGCAGAAAATTTATGTAAATGGACCATGCTTTATGTGACTTCTTTTTGGTTTCACAAAAAGCATCTTGTAAAGCTTTCCAACAACAACAATAAAGTTTCCAGCATTCCTACTTCTTCTTACCTATTCCTACTCACATTTATTGCTACCGGCGTGGCCTACCTAAAATTGTCCTAATTTACTTTTTTTTGTCAATAAAGGAAAAAAAGTAATAAAAAACACCCAAAATGCAAGATTTTGGACAAGATATTGTCAATCCCACCTGCTGACACTTAAAACTAAATAAATTTTGTACTATACATACTTTTATGTTAAAAACACTTTTCTTTAAACTTGACTATGAAAATCATAGGAATTCGACTTAAGATATTTTATGAATATCGGCCCTGGAACCCTGGCATCATGACACATACTTTATTCTTCTGATTCACAAGCTTATTATTTCCTCCAGGTTTGGTGGACACCATGAAGGCAGGGGAAAGCACGAATTGGTCGTTCAATCCGGAACAGTTTGCTGACTTGGCATCATCTCTGTCATGCTTTTTCAACCAGACGAATAACTCCCCCCGTTCACAACACACCTACGACTTGAATTCAGGTATGGACACACCAACATACTTTATTTATAAAAATAAAAGATCCTCAGTTGAATAAATTAGGCTCTTTTTGACACACTAACTTGGGTGAGGCACAATAAACAACATGAAAGAACTAGGCCTAAAAAACACTCGTTGTTCAGGTTACCACAAAATTGGTGCTTACCCTAACGTTTTTATTGTGCGCCTGTAAAAAAAAATTGTTAGTGTGTGTTTAAAAAGCTTTATAGTCAAGATTACTTTAGCACCATTCCACAATGATGAAAATAACATTTTTACATAAAGCCTAATAAAAAAATGAAAGCCTACCTACTACTGTGTCTGGACAAGAAGTAATCCTAACCACAAAGTTTTTTTGCTCTATGCAGTACTATTGCGGGGCTTTAAAGGGACTTGTTCAAAGATTTTATGTGTACAACAAATGTTTTCAACTGTTAAGATTGAGTAATTTTGAGTAATTTTACTTTATTTCATGATAAAACACCATACAGCTACTGGCAGATATTAATTATTACACAATTTTATAAAGCCAAGCCTTAAATAGGTAACTTCATGTTTTTTCGGCAAAAAAGAGCACTTTATTTTTATGTTAGAGTCTTTAAAATCTGAGCAAGTCCCTCTAAGGAATGAGTGGTTATTTTGACCTTAACTGGTCATGAATAAAAGTTCTAATTAGAAATTTAAGTGTCCAATTTGACATTTAAGTGTGAAAAATGAGTCGAACCTTGAGGATCACCATGAAATTATAAATATTTCGTTCCACTGGTAAATATTGCATCAACAAGAATTAGTCCATTTTTGTATATAATAAATGTGTAAATATGTCAAATGACTCTTTAAAATGACATCTTTTTGTTTACAGGCCAAGGAAATCCGATGTTTAATGGTCATGGTAATGATCTGTTGTTGAAAGTGCCCGACACATTGTCCGGAATAAGTCCACAGGTGTCTCCAGCATCTACGGTGAGTTATTAAAAGTGCCTGACACAATGTACGGAATTAGTCCACAGGTGTCCCCAGCATCTACAGTAAGTTATAAAAGTGCCTGACACATTGTCCAGAATAAGTTCACAGGTGTCCCCAGCATCCACGATAAGTTATAAAACTGCCTGACACATTGTCCAGAATAAGTCCACAGGTGTCTCCAGCGTCTACAGTATGTTATTGAAAGTGCCTGATTCATTGTCCGGAATAAGTCCACAGGTGTCCCCAGCATCTACGGTAAGTTATTGAAAGTGCCCGACACAATGTTCTGAATTATGTCCAAAAGTGTCCCCATCATCTACAGTTAGTTATTGAAAGTGCCTGACACAAAGTCTGGACTATGTCCACAGGTGTCCCCAGCATCAACGGTAAGTTATTGAAAGTGCCCGACACAATGTAATGAATCCGTCTGCAAGTGTTTCCAGTTTGTCCGGTAAGTTATTATAACTGCCTGACACAATGAACAGAATAAGTCCACAGGTGTCCCCAGCATCAACAGTAAGTTATTGAAAGTCCCCGACACATTATCCAGAATAAGTCCACAGGTGTCCCCAGCATCCACGGTAAGTTATTGAAAGTCCCCGACACATTATCCAGAATAAGTCCACAGGTATCCCCAGCATCCACGGTAAGTTATTGAAAGTCCCCGACACATTATCCAGAATAAGTCCACAGGTGTCCCCAGCATCCACGGTAAGTTATTGAAAGTCCCCGACACATTATCCAGAATAAGTCCACAGGTGTCCCCAGCATCCACGGTAAGTTATTGAAAGTCCCCGACACATTATCCAGAATAAGTCCACAGGTGTCCCCAGCATTAACGGTAAGTTATTGAAAGTGCCCGACACATTATCCAGAATAAGTCCACAGGTGTCCCCAGCATTAACGGTAAGTTATTGAAAGTGCCCGACACAATGTACTGAAACCGTCCACAAGTGTTTCCAGTTTGTACGGTAAGTTATTAAAACTGCTTGACACAACGTACAGAATTAAGTCCACAAGTGCCTCTAGTGTCAACAGTAAGTAATATGAGTAGAAGGTATTCTATGCAATTTGTTAACAGATTTTAAATATAAAAGGACAGGAAAATTCTATGTTAACCAGCATGGAGATAATATTTCTTGCAAGTTGTTGGCTGGAATAACTAAGTGTATGAATATATCTGTGTTTTTGATAAATGGTTGAGGTTCATATTTAGTGCATCAAAGTTCTACATTGTGGCGCAAGCATTATAAAAAGATTTTAATTGTTCAAATGAATATACAGGTATTGAACAAAACATGTTTTTTAAATTCCAGACGGACAGTTTTGTATCTGGCCGGCCTAGAGTTGAAGTACAGCGGGTATATAATTCCCCACCACCTGCACACATTTCAACTGATGATATTGAAGAAGATTTTACAGACTGGGACAAGTTGTTATGAGATAAGAGTGCAGTTTTACCTGTGAAAAACATGAAACCAGTCAATATGCAGACTGGAACAAGGTGTTTTGAAATGAAAGTGCAGTTTCAACTGTGTAACATATGTAACCAGTCAACATGCAGCTAAATATAGCACACTATTGCCTAATATAGATCATTTAAAGCTTTGAAAGTCATAAAGAAAGACTGCTTTGCAAAAATGGTACTCATGGCTGTGCTTTTGGTATGAATGACTTAATTGGTTGACATTATCATAAACTGGTATACCATAATTGCCAGATGTACACCAGAGAACGGACTGGTTAATGATATCATGTGAATTGACATATCTTCAATAAGTCTGGAAATTGTAACCATCATCATGTGGAAAGCAATTTGTTTGTTTCTGTTAGATTATTTCAAAGTTGGTATTATTATTATTAGGTGATTTTATAACTGGGTATCTCAGTTGAATCAACGAATCTCTGTAAATTCGGTCCCATGGGAAAAGTGCAAACTTACAGTTAAGCAATAAAGTTGGTCTAAGTCTTAAAGAACCAGTTCAGTTAAATATACAACCAGTCATAGGTAGGCAAAGTTAAGGAATTCAGATATTATTAGCCTTTGGGTAGATGGTCCTTTTTGTTATAAATTTATGGAAGAAGATGAAAAATATACAAAACAAAAGATCTTGTTGATAAATTCTGCACCAGATGCTTACACAACTGTTCATGGTGGCACCTTATTGCTGAAGTTACTGTAAATCATTGAGTATAGTGAGCACTATTTCCCCCAAGAATTCTTATGACTAAAATGCCTGTGTCTTATATACAGTATTAGGCTTTTAACGTTGTTTTTTCCATTTCAAGCCAAATATGGTTGTTTACATTTCACTTCAAAGGGATGCTATTCACATTGATTGATGTATTAAGTTATAACGTCAAAACAAGTATGGTGTTTTTTTTGCCTGCGTCCTATATACAATAGCTCCCTATACACAATGGTTTTCAGTTAACACACAGAGAGAATGTAATAATGTTGTTAATGTTTCTTTTCTATGTGACGGTTGTTTTTGATTAAAATGGCGTTATTGTTGATCTATTGGATTTTATTTATTATCATGTACAGGATATTTATTTATTCCTCTTAATGCTAACATTCCATAACTTCTGAGTAACTCATCCCCTGTATATAAAAACCATTGGAACCTTCCTGTCAATTGGCCTATTATATGATGACTTTTTGCATCTATTTAACTTAGGAAGCAATGCTCTTTATAGATCTGTATATATGTTTTAGTCGTTAAAGTGTGGTCATTTTAGATAATGTTTATTTGAATTTGAAGGAAATAGAACCTTTTAGTTAATCTGAAAATAACTTACTTTACTACTAAATTAGTTAAGGTAAGCCCGCAATCATTAATACAAAAATGTACTACTTGTAAAGTTTCATTTTAAAGTTACAAAATAATAAAGTTATAATAGTTTTCACTGAGAACGTTTTTATTTATTTAGACATTATGTTATCGAAGAAAATAAATAAAATTGCTATGTAATAATAGTAATATTTTATTTCATTATTTCCATATAATATATCATAAGAGTGTCATCATTATGGGGTTATACAAAAATGTAATTCATGCAAAATTAATTTTATGTTTAATCAATATAAATTAAACTTAAAAATAATCTTGATGTTAATATCTATAATGCACCAACACACCTATGCATCCTGATGATGGATGGCTTACCCTAAGTTATGTTATTTTGTTATGTGCTTGTTAACAAGAGAGCTCCATTTACATCAATACCTCAAGGTTCTGTTTTAATAAAGATCGTAGTCAATTTTAGTCATAAAATAAAACATCTTAGTGTAATATTCTGTTATTTTTCTACATATTTCAGTGGACTGAACTTGCCGCTATTAAAAATGAACACAATTGAGGAAATAAAAAAATAATTGATCACCATTTGTGACGCCTGAGATTATTGAAGTCACGACAAAAATATTTTATTAAAATAAACCATAGGGCCGGGTATAAATAAAGGCTCTTAGACTTAGTAGGAATGTCATAGTTGGCAAGAAGTCTTTTTTCGTTTCTATAAGCTGCATTCTCACAGATTGACCATTTTAACAACTTTTTTTTTTTGTCTTGGAAAGAGGTATTTTTTCGCGTAAATATCTGCAAACCAATGATATAAGATTGCTGACAAAAATTCAGATTGTAGATTTTTATATTTCTGTTCGAAAATTAATGCTTTATGGCTTAAACCGTTACTATAGGTTTAAGAAAAATGCATAAAATATCAATTTTTAACTTAAATATAAAAATCTGCGATCTGATTCTTTGTCAGCAGTCTTTTATAACTGGTTTCCATGGATTTTTGCAAAAAATGGCTCGTTCCAAGACAACAAAAAAAAAATGTCAAAACGTTCAATCTGTGAGAGTGCAGCTTTAAACAGTTACTGTGCTTTCAAATTAAGCTCTGACTCAAGTTAAATTTTGATGATTGTAAGATAATTTCCTTTTACAACTTAGATCTTTAGTGAAACAGGTCCCAGATGAATAATTACTATGACAGGTACATCTTGCTGTAAATATTGCACTTGAATATTAAGTTTAGAATTTATCCGATTCTCCGATGTCTTTGAATTGGTAGATTTATCTATTTTACATTTATGTTGAGGAAAAAATGAAGGTACTTAATTCATCAGAAAACACTTTACAAACAAACTTATGACTATAAATAGATAGACCTCCCGAGAACTTTTCTTTTCAACACAATGTACCTCAAACTACCATTATTATATTCTTTTCCATTTTGATTTAATTTAAAGTGTTTGTTTGTAAATGATAAAAAGTTATTCATTTTAATTTATTGTTTTTGATGGCCTTGTTTTGAGAAGTTTTCTTGTTGCATGTACATGTATTCAGCTCATTAATTTTTGTCTTAACAAAACCCAATGAAGTTTCAAAAATGATACACATGAAGATATAAAGATTGTACAAAATATTATAAAATTCATTCTGACATTTATAAATCATGACTATTATTATTTATTATTATGGTAATTTATTACTGCAGCTGTTTATCTGTTTGCCAAACTTTGATAGTTCAAAACAGTGAAACGGGGTTTTGAATTTGCTTTGAGAAAAAGTTGAACTAATTATTTGTATATCATTATACTGTTATACTGTAGAAATACTTAGAGCCCATAGTTTGTAGTTAAGTAGACTGACCACTAAGTGACAAATCTCTGTGTCTGTGTTGTTTTTTTATGTGTAAAGTGCTTATTTTATTTCCATGTTAAAACCAGTAATGTAATATTCCAGCTCTGCAATAATTTTAACTAAGATTAAAGCTCACAGTCTTTTCATCTCGTACAAATTTTGGTTTATTTCTTCATGAAAGAGAAGGATGTTTGCAACAACTGATTTTTGATTTGTTTACTGGTACTTAATTCATACGGTTGTGTTGAAAAAACCTGCTCCAACTCCTTTGAAGTATTTTGATATTTTACTGTATGAACAAATGAAATATTTTGTAAGTATGAAATGTTTGTCTTTTGCTCATCTATTTTTCAAAGGAAAAAGTCGAGGTATTGTCATAGTCTGGGTGTTGTTGTCGGTGACGTCGGCGTTGTTGTCTTGCCGGAAATCTAATCTTGGTCATAACGTGAAAATGATTCTATAAATTCATATGAAACTTGGTATACATGTTACTTGAGGGTAATTCTCATGTATGTAGCCAGGCCCATAACTCTGGCATTAATAACTATGGGGTTGTGCCTTTTTCAATTAAAAAAAACAACAGGCGAGCATTATTGTTCACTCCGCGGCACTCTTGTTATTACATACAGCTGTCTGCTCAGTTAAATACAATAAATAATGTTTCCGCTGTTGCAAAGAATTGATTCTTTAAGTTGAAATTTTACCATGCAATATTTGAAATCCTCTGGCCCCAATTTCTCGAAACTTCTTAAGTCCCTTATAACAGGATTAAGCTAAACTCACTATTTTTGTTGTTCTATAATATGCGTTATATTTACTTCTTTAAGAGTTTTTAGAAATTATACAAGAAAAATCTGTATGCTAATTAGAAGAAACCCTTTTTCATTTATCAAAATCCATTATGAGTATGTTTTATGGCTAATTGAAATAAGCGACTTAAGCCTGTTAAGCTTAAGAAGTTTCGAGAAACGGGGGCCTGGACTGTTGAAATTTGTAACTAAAGCATGTTCTGAATGTCGGGAAGTCTTGTCAGTTCTAGTAATAATTTTGATTGTGATAAACTTATGGGAAAGAGCATGAACTTTTTCAAGTTAATGAAATAATCTCAAAATAATTTTGATTTTTTTTGTTTGTAATATGCTTGGTGCAAATATCCAAGTTAGAGGAATGATTTCAAAACATTGATTTTTTATTCAATAAGTTAGTCTTACAGAAACATTCTAGTTCGAGGAATGATTTCAAAACATTGATTTTTTATTCAATAAGTTAGTCTTACAGAAACATTCTAGTTCGAGGAATGATTTCAAAACATTGATTTTTTATTCAATAAGTTAGTCCTACAGAAACATTCTGGTTTTCCTTGTAAGAATTTCTGATGTACAATCAGCCTTTGAAATTGGTGGGTGGGGTATAGTGGATTTTTTGAAACAGTGGCAAACTTTGTAATATGTATAATACGTTTTTAATCAGTACTAACTCTTGTTAGACTGAGTCTAACAATTCAGTGTATTGTAATAATTTATTGAGGCTGGCCTTGTTTCCTTGTATCTTTGCTCATTCTATATATATACTATCTCACTGAATTTGTGAGAAAAAATGTCTTTTTTATTTTGTTTTTTCTTTTTATTCATTTTTCATTTACTTTTTCAAAATTATTTGTTATTTGGACTCACAAGTTTATAAATGAAAACCCATGGTTTTGCAAACATTAGACATGTTTTAAAGGCTTAATACAATAATTTATCATACAATTGTACATAAATCTAAATTAATTTAATTCTGCTGATGCATTGGTTAGAAAGACTCAATTTTTAGTTAGTGTGTTTTTTGAGGGAATGTCATAGCCTTTGTGTTGTTGGTGAAAAAAACAGAAGCAAGTGAAAAACTTCTGTGTTTGTCATAACTCAAAAAACTATCAAATATATTAATTGAACTATGTGAATATGCATATCAACATATAGCAAGTCCCATAATTCCGGCTAATTAGAAGAGTGATGACCCTTGATTGAAAAAAACAGAGCAGCGTTGGCATCCACTGGTGGTACTTTTGTTGTTATATTTTTATTCAAAACCATACAAGTCTGCTGATACTATGGTGGCATAGTTGCACCATATTAATAGTATTGTGAAGTGATAATACTATTGATTGTTATAATTTCGCAATGGTTAAAGGTTTGAATAAAATTGCTAATTGATGAAGTCACAAAATTTAAAATTTAGAGCAATATTAATTAACTGATATTTTCTAAACTGAATATTTGAAATAATTACATCTTGCATTTTGAATCTTGAATAACTTGGAAAAACGTGAAAAATGAGGACCTCTGAAATGAAGACAATCTGCTGTATATTGATTCTGACATTTTGAGCTACATTATTCATTCAATATGTTAGCTTGTAGCCGGTTGTTATTGTATAGTGCAAATATTTTTGTATTCTAACTGACTCGTTATCCATTCCTTCAGGTATATACATTGTTTTTTTGACACAGGAATCATTTATTGATACGAAAACCATCTGCTGCTTTATTTGCAAATATAATTGGCTTTTTATGCAGTTTGTGAACCATTTTCGTTTTGAATAGAACACACTTTATTTGTGTGACTAAAATGTCATCATAATAAGACACTGTCCCTGTGTCGCATACAAATTGTGCTGAAAATGAATGATGGGCCGATTGTTCAGAACTTTGTTAAATTTAACAACATGGTTTACGACATTGTTGTTCACTTTAAACATAAAATATTTGATGATGTACTACCATATTCAAATAAAGCCAATATATTTAAAACAGTTGTCTCAAATATTAAGAACAGAGCAGATCATGAGTGTATCTTCTCAACTTCAAGAGAAGCAAGATTTGAATGTTAACAATGATGAAGATAACAAAATTGTTAACTTCAACCAAGATCTTAACAATTGGCTCAATGTAGAATATTTTTTTCAGTGAATTTGTTCACTGGCATTAAGTTTAAAATTATTGGATATCTCAAATTCAATATTTCTTTTACCTTATTAAGAAAATTTACCTTAAAAAGTTTGATCATTTGAAGAAAATGTTTTGTCTTTCACACTGACCAAAAAGAAAGTGAGAAAAAAGCAATAGAATTTGATGATGTTTTTTTTTGCTCTCTTGTACTTACCCATGAATATCATTCTTATATCATTTTGATGTTTACGTCATGCACATAACATGTCAGGATAGGGTTAATGATTCTCCCATTTATACATTATATACATATTATGTTCCGTCCAGGAATTGACATGCACCAACCCTTTTGTTGAGTTTCAATGAATCTTTTATTTATATGATATATGAATTGAAATAAAGACTTTTTTCCATGGTGTGATGTAGTTTGATTCTTTTCCATTTTGCATAATCGGTAATATTATGCACATAAGTTTTACAATGAAAAAAAAAATTACAATAGCCCACGAGGGATTTTAACTTTACTGAGGTAATGAAAGCCTCACTCCGCCTTTTCACTTGCGAGGGAATAGCAGGTTCGCTCTGCCTTTTTAACTGTTGGAACTTAAAGGAACTACTCTGTGCCTTTTTACTTGTCGGAGATAATGTAATAAAGTTTGACCCTTGACATTGAACTGTTGCATCTGACATCAGATTTCTCTGTGACCCTTGACCTTGAACTATTGCAGCTGACATGAGATTGCTCTGGGACCCTTTACCCTGAACTATTGCAGCTGACATAAGATTGCTCTGTGACCCTTGACCTTGAACTATTGCAGCTGACATGAGATTGCTCTGGGACCCTTAACCCTGAACTATTGCAGCTGACATCAGATTTCTCTGTGACCCTTGACCTTGAACTATTGCAGCTGACATGAGATTGCTCTGCGACCCTTTACCCTGAACTATTGCAGCTGACATAAGATTGCTCTGTGACCCTTGACCTTGATTGATTGAGTTAACACAAAATTACTCGCTGACCCTTGACCTATTGCAGCTGACACAAGTTTGCTGTCTGATCATTGACCTTACCTTGGTTAAGTTAACACAAAATGGCTTTGACCCTTAAGTATTAAAGCTGACATAGAATTGCTCTCCGACTCCTGACCTTGAAATTTATACTTTGATTTTAGCTTGATTGTGAAGACAGCTAAAAGCTGATACTTATCACTGTAAAGCATGTTAACCAGTTTAAGACTGGTGTCCTTTTGAGAGGCCATGAGAAAGTATCCCTGTTGGGGAATTGAACCTACGACCTCTTGGGTGAGAGGCAGAAACTTAAACCACTAGACCACTCATCCTTGAAAATGTCAGGTATATGACCCCAATGCCTGTTCTTGACCTTTGATGAAACCATCTCAAGGCTGCTCTCTGCCCATGACCTTTAAAGGGTCTAGCTAGAAAAGCTCTCCGCAAGTTGAAACACGTAAGTTTTGGCAAGTGTTGAAAATAGGCACACTAACAAAGCATATACGGTCATGTCCCATTGGCTTGACCTCGCTTGTCTTGAATTCCTTGTTAGCTTGAACTGAATGTTAAGGACTGATTTCTTTCTACTGTGTGTAAGCAATCCCACTTGGCTCAGTTTTTTGTGGTTCGAGGTATTTTCGACGGTCCCCGAGATATCAAGCCAACAGGGTGCGCCTGTACACAATAAACAAAACAATAAAATTCACAAATAACTTTCATTTTTTTTTTTTATTCACTTTCATTTTTAAAGATAATATTTATAAATGTTTTTCATCAGAGACAACAATTAGGTACACGAAGAGAAAAACCTCATATATACAAAGACCAAAGTGGAATAGTGGTATAATATATATCATAATAGTAATAATAATAATAATAATAATAAATCTGATCTAGATGGGGAAACTATAGCACACCATGATAGCAATGACAAAGTATATAAAAGAGTGCCATGTAGAATTGCCAACGCTCGCCTGTTTTGACTTAGCGAATAATGGGACATGCTCACATTACCTCTTGCAACATTTGCATTAATTTTTTGACAGGGCAGCTGATGATAACAACACCAAGGCTATAATGGGACCTCAAATTCTTTCTTTGAAAAAATCAGGCGAGCTTATAATATAACATAACTAATGTCCAACACAGGACTGATATACACTGAAAACAATAATTTTGGTGGAAACATGTTGTGAGCAATTTTTATTCTTAATTTTGAAATAAATTCCTCATTTTTCTTTTTAATTTGGAAGTATATTGTAAATGAAATGATCTTCCTTTACTTATAAAGCTACTTACACATTTTTCTTTTTCATTTGGATGTGGATTGTAAATGAAATTATCGTTCTTTACATATAAAGCTGCTTCCAAAACGAAGCCTACAAAATGCATTATACACCATCCATTCTTATGTAGTAATTTAAATGATATATAACCATTTTATCATAGCAAATATTTTTCCCCAAAAAAATTATTCTTCCATGATTGTGTACAGATGAAATTAAAGCAATAACATTTTAAGATTGGAAATATTTAAATATTTGAGATCAGAAGAAATTAAAATTTGATGAATACTGTGAAACTCATTCTAACTGAATAAAAAGATCAATAGACTACATAAATAATTTGAAAAGTTGCTAGCAGTAACATAAAACATTCCAGAAATTCTCTAAAACATATCGAATTAGCATGTTAATTTCATTTTTTACAAGCAAGTCTTTTCACAGTATCTCTTGAGCATAACAATGCCAGTACTTGTATGCACAGGCAGCAGTTACGTTGACAGGACCCACCCTGTGGCCACCCCCCATTTAAAAAAAAAAATAGTAATTTTTTTTATTTCAAGACCAAAAATGATTGGAACATGATGATTTAGGTATCATAAAAACATAAATATCAACCAAAAATTCCACTAAAAAGATTTTTCCCGATATTTACTATTATTATATAGTATATATAATAATAGTAAATATTGGGAAAATTTTAGTGGAATTTTTGGCTGATATTTATGTTTTTATGATAAATGATCATGTTCCAATCATTTTTGGTCTTGAAATTATTTTTTTTAAGATTTTTTTTTTAGAGAAGGGTGGCAATAGGGTGGGTCCTGTCAACGTAACTGCTACCTGTGCTTTTTATGCATATATATATATTTTAGATCAATGTTTTTAAATCGCATGTCAACTAAAAAATGCACAGCATGTGTTGAAATTGAATACTTAATTGACTTAAGAAGAAGAGACAATTACATTAAAAATTATTTCATTTACTTCAGTTGAAAATTAAACCAAAATAAAAATATCTAAAAAAAAAATACCTTCAATATGTTTAACATTACCAAAGTTCTCTGCATGTTATTCTTACATAACTGTTTTCTTAGCTCAAATAAATAAAAATTACTATTATACAACATTCAATAATATAATACTTTTCGGGGGGCTTGCCCCATTGCTTGGAAAATAGATTGCAAATATAAATATTACACCATCCTTAATTCTTAAACACATCAACATAAACATTCACATTATACATAACATCAGGATGATCTTGGTTTCAAAATCACAGCGAGGAATCATGGGGAACCACTGCTGCTGTACAATTAAATGATTCAAGTGTTGTGTGCTATTGTAGTATGCTAACTGACACGACGCCGAGCCATCCTCATATCCGTATTCATTAAACCAGCGGAGTGATTCACTAGTCTTTTGAGAACCATGGACAAACAAACGCACATTATCAAGACCAGCCTTAATTCGATCTAAGAGCCATGACATTTAAGACTATTTTGTGCTTTTTTGCACCCCTCCCCTACCCTCCCAAATTGTTCATACCCCCCCCCCCCCCCCACACACACACCATTGGCTTGCACGTAAAATGATGTAGTTGAAGAACAAATTGAATGCTATCAAAAACATTACACGAACCATAGGAGAGGAAGATCAGCCAGGTATCACCTTGGGTCAGCCCGTATCGTTGCAACAAGTCTTCCCCAGCGGGGGTGACTTTGATAATAGTCTTTTAAAACACTTGAATCATACTTTAACAACATGTAGTGGTTGTACCTGATTCCACTTCATGATTTGAACAATAATACCGGAAATTTACTGATTTCTTGATGAAATGCTTATAAGCCCAAAGCCCAAAATAAAACCTTAAAATCTTAATAATAAATAACATGATTGCCCGCCTCGAATATGGGTAACAAAGGCCAGGGTTGTTTACACATGTAACAGGGTCTGTTGTTGGCACCTTTCAAACCTGTGAAAAATTCTTTAAAATCAAACAGTCTTCCCCGATGTATCGAGTAACCTGTGGAAATTTAATTCCCTTATCAGGTTTACGTACAGTATGCTTTATTTCCCCGAAATACTGGACTAGGGCTCTTGTCCCCGATCAAAAGAAAAATCCCCTGAAGTGATGACACATGCACACTGTCTGAAGTAATGAACGAACACAATCATGCCTATTTAGCACAGTCCCATGAAAATCTAAGCTGCCTTATGAAATTGTTCAGTGTTTATTTCTTAAAACTGAATATTATGTAATTTGTGTAGTTTTCAAATGGAATCATAATCTATATAATGCATTTTTACATCTATTTTAACAATAAATAAAGCTTGACAAAAAATGCCCTGTACAAAAGTCGAAAACACTTTTACGCTATAACAAAAATTTGATGATTTCTGTCAAACAATGATACAAAATTGTCATTCACTTGTATTTTCATCATATATACACATATACATCAAACATAGCAATGAATTTTACAAAAGAAATGTAGAAAATATTGCACCAAAAAGTTATGTATGTTCAGACATTAAAGTCATCTGTAACACTTCAACACAAGGTCGCGTTGTAAATCAAACAAATCATTAGAAAAGAATACTTAAAGAGACAGACCTGCTTAATATTAATAGATAACACACACACATGACACGGATTTTAATTAACACTGGTAGACTTTCAGCCGATCGGTAAGACAGAATAATTTTCCTCACACACAATCTTTTCACCGCTGTCTTGATAAACATCCTTTCCCTTTTCCAATTTTCTCTAATCAAATTCCAATTACTCTCTTGGAAAACCAGAAAACCTGATTCTGTACATAACTAATTTCCATAGTTAATTTCTTTTAACATTTCCCAATAGCTAGCACTTTTTTCAAGTTTCAGCACATTTCCTTTTCTTTTCTAAGGGTCTGCCATCGCCAGCAAAACAGTCCAACAATAGAGAAATTCTTTACAAATTCTCCAAGGCATTCCAGTAAACCAGTCCTACCAGAATCAACCTACAGGACAACAGGTTACTGTGTGCTACCAGTCAACCAAGAGTTGCTGCCCTTTCACAAGAAAACCTCTAGAGTGATCTCCCTTTGCTCAGTGAGGTGGTGGCAGGTGCCCTGAACCAAACCGGTCACGCTCCAGTGCCATCCGCTGAAGAGCCTCATGATGAAGCTAAAAAAAATTAAATTGTTTAAGTCTAAGTTATTGGTCCACAATAAATACTCAATTTGTTATTTTCTTACCTTTTTGGGTATTTCTACATTTTGCTACCCTGTTTGGTATTTTCCTTCCCAGTTTGTTATTTCACTATCCACATTTTGAGGCGTACTTGGGTTGAAAGGTAGGTTCAATTTTCTTTTCTATTTTTACATCCAAGCAAAAATAATAAATATGAAGCTAAAAAACCATTTAGGTCCTTTGTTATTTTTGTTTGTTGGTTGCGAATCACGAAACAAACTTTTCGTCAATAGTGGCATGACTTGCATAGTTTTTGCAAGATACGAAACTATTATCAAAGTGTAGTAACATTAATGTCTGATTGACACCAACATAGTTTTAAAAACCAAAGCTTTTATAAAATACAGCTTTGAAATTTGTAAAAATAAGTTAAAAAGAGACATTGTTTAATGAACAAATTATGTCTTGCAAATACAAATTTGTGTCAGGACAGCTCTAGTTACAAAACAAGCCAATCTGTATATATTTATTCTGTTCAGTTTACCTGCTGAGCAAGTGCGGGGTCAGTGTACGCGCGTCTGTACAGGTCTGAGAGCTCCTGTTCCCGTGACATCATATGGGGTGGGGGCATACCCACAGGGAGGGATGGGAGGGAGCCTGGGGGCGTCTGATTGCTGGCCCCGTTTACCCCCGACATTGGGTCCGCTCCTGGGATGAAAATTGTTTCTTTAACACATATCTAATCAAAGATTGAAGTTTGCTAACAAACAATTTGATCTTGTTTTAGAAATTATTATTCATTCATACACATAATTAGCTTTAGTTTAACATTGTAAATGCTTCTATCTTTTTGCTGTCACATGCATTTATGCAATGATAGTTGAAAAAAATTAGACCAATTTTCGTGTAATATGTCCAAACTGATAATACTGTTGGAATGACATTAACATGATAATGGTTATCTATTATCAGTGAACTATGATTTACTCGACATGAGTGTATCATTCAGACAGTTTTTAATCAATTCATAATGCCATCTACATGTTTAAACCTTGTCCCTAATCACAAGTCCCAAACTTACGAGAAAACTGGTAAATCAAATGAGAGGGGGAGGTACTAAGCCCGGGGCGCTCAAACTTTGTAAAGCCTGGGCCGGGCCCTGCGGACGAGCCCACGGTACCCCCTCTCATAACCATTTCATTCGAGACTCGCTGCATATATACGTGCTGCTCCTGAGTAAGACGCTGCGTGTAAATCTGGTAAATCATTCTACTCGTCATTTGCTCTGACTGGAGCATATCTGTAAAGGGGAATATTGTTTTCCATTGTAATTTGTTCTATTTTCTAAAGGATTGGGTTTAAAAATTCTTACCTGGTGGTAATGTATGTAGCATATGTGGCGGTAGAAATAGGTGCGGCATCGCAGACGACGTCGGTGGCAGAAAACCATGAGGGGTTGAAACAGGGGGTGGGGGAATGAGGTCGGGTTGATGAAGGTGTAGATGCGTGTGGCTGTGTGCGTGCGTGTGTGTGTGCGCATGTTGTTGGGCGGCAGCAGCTGCAGCGGCTGCAGCTGCTGGTCCCGCCATGCCTGACATTTGAAAGCGCATCATAGGGTCTTGCATCGCCTGCAGTCGTTCAGCCTGAATCCTCTCCGCCGACATACGTTCTGCGGACATTCTCTCCGCCGATAATCGCTCCATCATTGCGGCGTACGCGCCAGAATCTCCAAGCATGTGACTCGGGTGGAGCCCTGAGAAAACACCATGAAAACTGCAGTTAAAAAACTGGTAACTTGTTCTTGTTTCTATTAGTAAAAGTATACTTTTTGTTATAAGATTTAGTGTAACATCCCATGTTTTGCTACATTTTCCGAGTTCTGGATTTTCCAAGCATTCCCGTCAATCATTCATTCATTGCTTTCCAGTCATTCAAATAATTGTGTATTTTAGCTGTCGGTTTTGAAGTATGACAGTTTTTTCTAATGAGAACCATTTCCTGTACAACTTGACTCAGAAAAATGCTGTTACACTAAAGTCTAGCCTTTTCACAACCGGTTGTTCAAAAATAACCCATTCGTGAATTGACACTTAATTTTTTTCCCCAATGAAAACCAAACAAAAAAAACAAACAAGCGATACTGATCATTTTTTTGTTGCTTCATTCATGGTATTTTCTTCAGGTCAATTGTGGACTTACAACACAAAAAATTCAACTCACTGTGAAAAGACTTCTCCTTCATTGCAACTATGTCTAGTAAACAGTATCCATACCACATGGTTTAGATGTCATATGTAAACAGAAACTTGACGGGTAATTTCGGACATTTCTTCAGCCGAACATGGTCATTTTTAGCCGATTATTTTCCACCTAAGCTGTACAACATGACAAATGTAAGTGCAGAATGATAGCATCGAGGGTTCAAAGCGGAAATGTTCTATCTACTTCCATATTAAATGCCACCTAGAACCTTTTGGCTTTCACTAGACAGCATAGAGACTGCATGTATTTGAACTAATATTTTGTTAATAAGCGTATATGTGGGAACGTATACAAACTTTTATTGGGTTAAAAATGAGACTAAATTTACATATCCTACTGTCTCAATTAAGCTACTGGCCCCAATTTCTTGAAATATCTTAAGCATAACATGTTCAAGTCTCTTATTTTAGTCTCAAATTACGACCTTAAGCATTTTTTAACAAATCATAAAAATTGATTTGATAATGAATATAATTTCCCCTTTATAAAGATATTAAACTGTTTGAAACTCAAAATAATGTGCTAAGCTTCATCTTGTGTTGAGGAACTTACAATAATAATTGCTTGAGAGATAGGGACCAGAATAGTTCTTAATGAGGTTTGCCCACGCATATTCGTATACGACCATCCTGTGCATTGTACATTGGAGGAAAAATAGAAAGGGACCAACATTCTCATTCCAGAACACCGAGTCAAATTTCTGTTTACATATGACATGAAATCCATGTGGTATTGGCAATGTTTGGAAAATTGGTATCAAAAAAAGAAATGGTACCAAAAAACACAAGAAACGAAAACGAGATGTTCTCCGGAAAAAAAACTTGACTAGGAAAGCAGTGAAAAACAAAAGGACAGAGGAAGTCAAAACTCAAAATTTTACAAACATGGAAAGAGTTGGACCTACCTTTTCATGAAATCATTGCCATAGCGAAGGTATATGTGCAAACTACACTACACATGTATTATTTTGTATGAACATTCTTTATTTAATAAATCAAATATACATTCCCTCTTTATTTATTAAAATGTACCTTATTTAATATTCATGATTTACTTTTACAAGTATTTGATATATAAAGAAAATAAATGAGACACTTTGTTTGTGATTCAAATTCATGTCAAAGATAATGGAAGTAAAATTAATCCCATCCCATCCAACTTAATTGCCTGACCCCATGTCCCCACACCCTCCATCAACTAGGGGTGTAATGTTACGCCAAGAGCCTACCATTCCATAATACTCAACTGATTGACCCTCTCTCCCCCCCATCATCTAGGGAAGTAATGTTACATCAAGAGCATATCACAGTATACTGCGATACAAAGTCATTTACTGCGATACGTAAAACAAAGTATTGCTTCACGATACAGCAGTAGGATTATTGATGCTTGATACAGCGTTTTTGGTATATTGGGCACCCCTCAAATCTACCCCAAACCATCTCAGGCAATGTTTTTACTATGAATCTCAAATATGAATGGCAATTAAAATTTGAATCACAAACTTATTGAATTCTAAATTAAACTATGAAGGGAGATAACTCACCAAGTCTCTCCAGTCTTTCTCGCTCCCGAGCCATGAGATCGGATGCCAGGCTGGTGGGAGGGTAAATTCCAGGAAGGTGGGAGGCCCCTGCCCCACCCAGCATATGGGGGCCATAGCGACGCTGGAACTCCAACCAATGGGGGTCTAGGGGGTTGGCTCCGGGGGGTAACAATCGCTCAAGACCTGGAATTGAAAAATTAAAATTACATTCCATTACAGGTAGGTGGGAAGGTTAATTCCTGGAAAATTGGTGGCCCTTGCATTGTTTTACTTCACCTCTTTGAAAATGGCCAAAGTGCCCTTAGAATAATGAAAGTAATGACAAAATGCCTAAAATGGTAAATTTACCATTGTGTTTTCCAAACAAAGAAACTGCTACACATGTGACGATTTTACAGTGAAAAATCTCTCCGATTATTTAGGCAAAATTTCATAGCCCTCCATAAGATGAGCAGCATAAAAACATTAATTTACAGACAAATGCCTCTTGTCTCTCAATATCTTAACACTGTATTCTGTTTTGTCTGCATGTCAGTCTGATAAATATGTGTTTTTTTATCAAGATTATTTGGTTTACACTGTATGTGATTACTGTTTCAATTTGGCCATTCTATACAGCCAGGGGTATACATTTATTGGCTGGAAGCAAAAACTATATGAACTCTTCGCATGGGCTGTATAAGTGCAGTATGGGGCAGGATAAGGGGCAGTAGGGGGCAGATTAAAGGGCAAGGGGGGGGGGTTGACAGGGGTCAAAGCAATCTTTAAGCTGGAAGCATTTCAATGTCCTGCAATTGCATTGAAACATATCTGTAAATATAGTTTTCAGTTAGTTATTTTCTTTGGATAGGGTTGTGAATGGGGGCCAAATTCGATAAAAACACTGCCCGTTCCCAACCTTGCATTTGGGGACCATTGCGACGCTGGAACTCCAGCCAATTGGGATTTTCCCCTAGCGGAGACAAACGCTCATAACCTGGAAATTTATGTACATGAGAATTGGAACCTTCCAAAAGCAGAAGCTATATTCTGAAAATACATGCATAAAAATAATATTTTTCTCAAACAAAAGGGTCAAAGTACGTTTCTATTTAGAACTTGAGAAAAATTTGAGACCGGTTACGTAAAATCTTACTATCCCACACATCAATAGGATTTGAACGCGTCAGTTTTATTCACAAATAAGCAGATGTCCAAAGCCAATAGGTGTTGGTAATTTGTTGGCAGTGACTTTTGGATGATAGGTTTTCATACAAAATCATACAAAAATAGCTTATATCATAGCAAATAAAACTGTTTTGTTTTTTTGTGCACTCACTAAACTGTATTAGATCTGGCCATGTAAAAATCTCATTTGTTTTTCAGGAAATACATTGCATTTTTATTCCTTCATGGAAACTGTGTTTACCAAAATGGGAAAATATTATAAATGTTTAAGGAAAATGAATGAGAAATTGCCTTTAAGAAGGCAAAAAATTGCACCAAGAAATATCTTGGTTGGATATTTCCGAAAAATTGTCATTTTGATCATAATGTTAATTATAATTATATTTAATATAATATTCACCTGGAGGTTTCATCTCCATTTCCGCCTTGAGTTTTTCCCGCATTTCCAAGGACCGTAACTCCTGCTCCCTCAATTCCCGTTCCCGTGCGTCCCGTTCCCGTTTATCTCTCTCAAGCTCCAATTCCAATCTGGAATAGAAAAGTTCATGTTATACTGAATATGTTATTTTTCTCGTTTATAAGACTTAATGATTTGGAAAAAATTAGTCTTTCAATCATAGGAGGTAAAGTGAATCAGAATTAAAAAGTTCATTAAAATTAGCGGAGTTTTGGGGATGCTGGTGCAATAAATTAACTTTTAAAAGGTGATTCAATTCCAACTAAATTGTTACAAAGATTTAACTGCAGTCTTTTAACTTTATATTCCACTATTGTTTACATTTTTGTACATAAGAAAACCAACTCTTGTCTGTTGTTTATCAGTCGCAGAAAGGGGCATAACTAAACATCTCCTAGCAACGTATAATTACCAAGTTTTATATGAATATTTTTAACAGATATGGCGAATGTTAAATCTCATTTCTTAGAATAACTGAAATAACTAAATTCCATAAAAAATACTTTTCTAGAAAAAAAGGAACTATTTTTCCAGATATTAAAAGAATGTACATTTCGAGGGGTGTTGCAATACTATAGTAACAACCTGAAATTAAATAAAGAATTACAACAGTCATGCACGCATCCATTGATATTGTAAGTTTATTACTTTATAAAAGTGTAAAGGAACTACTTTTCCTAAAAGTTAACACTAAATGAAAAAGTTAACACTAAACGATTCTTACACCAACCTTTCCCTGGAATTTGGTGGGTACATGGTCGCCATACGGATCGGGTCCATAAATGGATAACCAAGGTAACCAGGCATCCCCCTCGGATCTTGGCCAGCTGAAAAATACAAATGAAATGATATATGAAAGTTTGATAGTGGAATATATTCTTCTTTAAAATATTGATTTGAAAGCCTGCGAATGCTGCAAAATTGGAGCAAAAAACTGTCCCAGTTTACCCATTCAAGTAACAAATTCTCCACAGCTGAATTAAAACAATTGTAACATGTTAACTTTTACTGTTTTACACTCATAAGAACCACCAAACAAAACCAAACATAGCACACAGAAATAGCGCATTTCACCAAACAATTTTTTTGTTTTTTTGTTACAATTGTGAAATAACATCTTTTTACCAAATTCTGTACAGGCTGTCAGTTTGACAATAACTTTCTATTACTTAAATTTAAGTAATCAATATTATAATTACCAAGTGCATGGGGCTTAGCGTATTCCGAGAGTTGTCGCAGGGCTGGAGTATCAGGATACGACCTCGGCGTTACCCGGTCGCCATGGGAATGATGGGAGGGCGGAACGTTACTCACAACCTGTGCATCTGACGTTGAACTTGGACGTGGACTTGGACGAGGTGATTCCATCTTTCTCTGAAATAATTCATTACAGAAATGCTTACACAATAATTCTATAATAAATATCGGCATTAACAATGACACATTTCTGTAATCCTTGTAAATTTTTAGAAATTAATGTTCCTTCATTATAATTTACTTTCATGCAAAGCTACAATCTTTTGAACTCTCACTCAAATATAATAATATAATTAAATTAAGCTATCAAGTTAACGCAGCTTGCTTGGATATATATACATTGAAGGATATTCATACCTTAACATCATCCTTAGCTGGCGTTGAAGCAGGGGTAGGCTTGCGGTCGCCATGTTCCCGTTTCTTTGCAAGTTTGGAGTCCGGGAAGGGTTTAAACATGAGATCACAGCGCGAACAGGAGTTGTACTCACCACGGTTTAACAGTTTGATAAATCTGAAATTAACACAGATTATACATAAATACTAGGCAATATCTTTCAATAATAAAAACCATCTATTCCCTATGGTCTAGTATTTCTAGAAACTTACTGTTACATGTGCAGTTAAATTCTATTAGGTCTAAAATTGTACAAGTATAATGTTGCATAGGAGTAGTTAAGACACTTTTAAATAATTTTTTTCTGCAAAATAAAACTCGTTTCAAGGTATGCAAAATTGTATGTGTTTAATTGCTGTGTCGTTATTTCTCGCATATGCTTACAACCCAGTCAACAGATGTTGGCATATATATCTTAAACTTTTCTTTCTACTGGTTTAAAACCTGAACACTTACATGGCTGATTTGCTCCTGAGGATTTCCTTGTTACACGGGGTTGGCACCGGCCCAGGGGTCAGTGTCCCTTCCCGGTCAGAATCACTTTCTTCCTCAAACTCTACCTCTGACCTTTCACCTTCAACTTGACCTTTCTCCCTTCCCTGACTTTCACCCTGTTCTTGTTGAACTTTGACCTCAGCCTGCAAGGTCATATCTGCCCTGGGCTGGTCAGCATTACTATGGTTACTGCTGTGTAAGGGCGGTGGGTGATAACTAGACGACGATCCTGAAAATTGCGAATTCACTACCATTGGTTCTAGTTTTGGTGTCAAAAGGGGAGAACACATGTCTTTATTTGCTGAGAATCTGTCCAAACCAGGTTTGGTTTCACTGTTACCGACATTCTGAGCTAGACTCGACATGAAGTCTAAACTGTCGATGGGCTCCTGTTTAATGGAGACTTTAATTGGCGATGGAGGCGGAGTAATCACTTCCTCCTTAATACGGGGTCCGGATATCACAGAAGGTTCTCTTGACTCTACACCACTATTATTACCATTCACACCCACATCACTGGCACATGGCTCAGTCCTAGTTTCACAAGACGCAATAGTTCTTGATTCTGAGCTTTCGCTCCGAGAATCGGTATCCGACACTGACGGGGGCGGTATGGGCGACGTTGAAGCCTCGCTCACCTGAGGGGGTCGATGATAAATCGGCTCCAGGGGTGGGGGATATTTCGTTTGTGGAAACACAAAAGCTGGAAGTGGAGGTAGTGGAACAAATCCTTGTGGAATATGTGTCGAAGCCAACGGAATATGACCGCCTGGCGGTAAATGTGGTGGAATCAGCGGGCTCGTCTCAATTGGTGGCCGATTTGGTGAAGGGTACTCAGGTTCGGGACGAGGCAGCTCGGCACGTTTTTCTCCGCTTATTGTCGATTCCACAGGTATTGGCACTTTGTCTTTATCCAAATCGACAGGGCTTGGACTAGTGGGTGGGGAACTGGAGCTTAAATCGTCTGCATTTGTCTCATCTGCCTCATTCTGAGTTTCCTCGGCACCAGATATGCTGCTGTCAGATAGGGAGTCAGACTCGGATGGACCCTGAACATCATACAAAAATAGGTTTATATACTTATGTAAAACAATACCATTTTCTTCAGGGAAACTATTGATTAACATGTCTTTGAGATAAGTAGTCAAGTTTATGACTATTTGTTTAGCAGACATTAATTCAGTCATTCACAGCAAAGTTAATCAAAACATAGAGGTTTGGGCTTTTGTACTTATAAATCACCTTTTTCTGCTACCAAATTAAAGTTGCTTTTGCTATTGGCCAATTTCAATTAAACAAAACTCACAGATCGTTGTCTTTTAGGGAATTTGTCTTCACCGTCGGAACCGATGTGTCTTCGCTTCTTTTCCTTATCTGGACTTTCAGACTGTAAAATAAGAGACAAAAACTCATCAATGAAACTCGATAACAGAAAGGCTGTATTTGTATATCTGTATGGATTATTCCTAAACAGACATAGGTAGTATTCATAAACAAGTGTTTGCAAACAATTTGGTCTCATCAATAGTCTTCTATTTGCTTTGCAAAGCAGAAAATCAACAGAACATAATGCTTTAAGACATGCCCTTAATGTTATATGATAGAAGTCTCAATGATATATATATTCTCACATCACAGGCTTTAACCAAGATTAACAATAGCTGAAAATCATACACTTTCTCAAAAACCAGTTTGTTTTTTCTTCTTCTCCATAACAGTTTTAAGAGCACAAGGTAAAATAATCGCTTCATATAAAAGAACCATATTTAATTCAGTATACTTAGCTGATTTCATGCTATATTTCTGATTGAGATGTGCCTCTTTTAACCAAGAGGATAACGATTCCAGCCCAACCGGGGGGCACATTCTTTAAGACACCAAATACTGTGAGATAGACTCACATATAATTATATCAGCCTGCATTGCAAACTTCACTATCAAGCAAAACATTAGCAAAATAAATAACTACAATTGATTTCCTACCAGTCGTTTTTTCTTGTCCCTATCGCTGCTACTACTGCATGTGCTAAGCGCAGATGGTGACGATGGAACGAGGGATTTCTTGGAGTCGCTTGACGGACTATCAAGATTATCGACGCTTGTCTCGCTGGCACTGCCTTTTTTCTTTTCTTTGGAATCGGTCTGAAAGATAAAATAGTCAGTTAAATAAATTTTCGATTTCACTCCTCAATCCAAAAAAAAATCATCATCGTCATCAGCAACAGCAACAGCATAATCATCTTCACTCTAAACCCCATGTTGATGTGTGATCAGAATTTCTTACCAAGACCACAAACATGATTGTAATCATCATTGTTGGCTTATATAAGCATTATAACAATTATAGAGTCACAAAATAAGGCTATGTATTTTAATATACTCACAGAGTTGCGATGTTGGCGCGTCAACATACTATGCGTGCCATTGATATCCCCATCGCGTAGTGGCTGGAAGTAGGGAGAATCTCCACTGATTGGGCGATCCACGCCATATTTCTTGAAGAATAATCGGCATTTTGTACAGCGTTGACAGGGCTTCCCGACATTATTCCAGTCCTTAGATACTGAAATCAAAAATTGCAGCAAATTAAATATAGTGCTTTTTATTGAAATTTTAGTGTGTGTTTTTTTTTTAAATAAATGTTTTGTCATGCAGAATGATGAAAAAACTTTCTTGATAGTGGGCTAGAGCTAGTATTCAAAATGGATCTATTTCTTATACGTAGACATGCCTCAGTGATTTCATTCAGCCTATTGGTCAGCTAAATATACATGCCAATCAAAACACTAACTTTTTAAACTTAAATCTAAGTACGCTTTAAATTGCTTATTGAATAAACCCCTAAAAACTGTTTAAGCCAAGATTTTCAATATGTTGGAATTCACTGATAATGTTAACATATCATGTAAAATCGTTCAAGGCTTCCAAGCAAAACTGCGACTTGCTCTTGATTCTGATCAAGAAACACACCGTAACACACTGCCTCAAGCTTATACAAATCATTTTTTCACGATAAAGGAAATAAAGAATGAAATATGTATCGGCTTGTATTACTACATTGATTCTAATTTATGACAAAAACCATTCTTTGAAGCTACAAGAATAATTTTCATATCAACGAAAAAAACAAAAACTTTTGCGTCATATTGCGATAGTTTTTTGACTGAAATTTGAATTTGCTCCTAAATCATACTTTATGACGAACAATGGCTATCATTTTCAAGCCCTATAAAACAATGCTTACAGAATGAATAATTATGATGGATTCGTTTTATTGATTTTACGAAACCTGAAACATGTCTGTTGTCTATGCAAAGCATGTTCAAAGAAACCAAACTTAAGTTCTTCTAAAAAAAATTATTGCATTGTTTCCTGGAGTAAAACTTCTCAAAACAAAGCTTGTTTTATCCAGACAATGTAGCAATCTGTTGATATCTTTCATTCGTGACAAAAAACAACAACAATCAAATAATTTTTTTGCAACAAACCAAGTCCTAATTAAATTAAAACAAAATATGCATATCTGAGCTAACTTCATGAAATTTGTCACAAAATTTATCTTCACTGTATACCAACTTTTTCAATAAATTATGATTACACTGGAAAACCAAACTTAGCTTATAAGTCATACATGACTTCTCTCACATAACATTTATTTAAGGGACAGCGAATAAATTCAATTGTTACTACGCAAAAAAACAACAACCAAATTCCACATGAACCATATTTGTTTCCATTGTCTGCCTCTTCAGAATCAGACCAGAACTACATTTTCCAGCGAAGAAATGGATCGTGAAAGAGGATCGTGAAAGACGGCGCATTCTATCTATTGTCCCTCTCACTTCCCGAGACAGATAATCCATAACTATCCCCAAATTGTGTTTCCTATAGAGCCTTCTAAATATCAAGTATACAATTGTGAGACACTACTGACATTTTTGTGTCAAGCAAAACTTCAAAAATGTTTCCAGTTAACCGATATTTTTTTATCTTCTTTACGATCTTACTGTACTCGATTTCTGAAAGTTCAAGCCAGAAACGTAATTCAGTTTTCTTTGATTTAATTTTATGCAAATTATTAGTTTTCTTTCAAGAAATTTGCATTCAAAAGATGAAGCTTTCAATTAAAGTTTTATGTATATATTTAAATTAGAAGTGTATTGAAAGAGTCTTACACTTCAATTAATGAGTAATAAAAATAAATTTCAAATCTTAAAATGCATAATTTTGGGGGTAACACAAGATGCTATTTCCAATTCTAACTGCCATCCAAATAACAGTCAAGTCAGGTACCCCTACCCTGAACATCAAGAACCTTTAAATAAACAATGCACACAGCAATAAGGATGTTTTAAAATTATACGATGCATTCGTCTTACAAATTCAACCTTTTGTGTGCCTTTCTTATTTGATCAAGTATTTTTCAGCTGCTTTTGCTTCAAAAGTCAGAGCCTCCTGTTATTTTCTTGCCATTATTAAAAACCAGGGCGGTAGGGTCAAGTCTTTTGCAAACAAAACGAAAGCGTTGAGGACGTTTCCCCACAAGACATAAACCAATTTAAAATTCATTGGGAAATCATTACCCGCTAAGACTCAGGGAATAAATACAGTACGAAAGCAGTCCACATTGTGAAGAAAATGGCGTGCGGAATTTCCGCTTGGTTTACCCTCCCGAATTGAACAGTTCTTAAAAGGTCTCCGCTTCAATATTGCAAAATTAGACAGGGATTATGACAACTCATGTGTTAAAAGCTCAGACAGTTGATGAAAAATGTGCAACACAATTTTACGCCATGAACAGATAATGTGATTGTCGAATGAGGCAGAAATTCTTCATACCTTTAAGAAAAATCCAAGGAAAAAGATATGTGATATGAATTATGCATTTCTGAAAAAAACCCATAAAAGTCAATTATGTATTTCCAGTATGGTATGTAAAATACATGTAAAATGCAGCTGTTTCTAGTATAGGATTTGAAGAATGTGCTTAAGATACACATTATCTGTTAAATTGTCATGAATAAAATGGCATAACACTACAGCTGCAGGTTTCATGTGCACATTATATGTACAAATAAAAGCGCCACTTCAGTGCGATTATAAGACCATTGTGCGTGAAGGAACTTGTTAAATTTGTGGCTGATAAAATTGGTGTTGTGTAACCTACTTATATTACACTAGAATATATATATGTTAAGGATATCAGCAGTTAGGCAGCTGATAAAATGACGCATTATTTTTTATTAAATTAGCAGTCAATGCAAGATGGTTAAGGTCCCAGAATCAAAGATAATACCCAAGATATGACACCCAGGGCTTCTTTAAAGGCACTGGTGTCTATACAAATCTCAAGCACAGTGATTGCTTTAAAGCTTAACTCTCACATATTGACCGCTTTGACTTTTCTTTTAATTTTTGTCTCAGAATCAGCTGAACCTGGCATCAATGTCTTTAAATGTGCCATACATGATAACTTACAAAAGAACAGATCCTAAATGGTTGAAAAATTATAGTCAAAACAACCTTTTCTTTTTTTTTTTAAAGCATTATAGTAACGCTTTTAGCCATAATACATCAATTTTCAATTTTATTTATGAAAGACTGCAGTCTGATGTTTTGTCAGCAGTCTTATATCACTGGTTTCCAGATATTTACGCAAAAATTGGATCATTCCAAAACAACAACAAAAAGTTGTCAAAACGGTCAATCTGTGAGAGTGCAGCTTTAAGAGCCTGCAATTGGCATAAAGATAAGGTTAACTATTTCATTATCATCTTACCAGTAACGAGACAATTCTGGCAACGGAAGCCGCTTAATCCATCGCTGTCCTCTGAATCATTGTCCGAATTGCTGCTCGAACTCAGGTCCACTGAAAAAAAGTTGTAAGAATAGCAAATTTAACTATAGAAAATATTGTAAGTTGAGAGAATAACATATAAAACTAGTAAATAAAAATGTTTTTCAAGTTGTTTAAACCAAAATAGCACATTTAAAAACAGTTATGGATTAAACAGAATGGATTTAGAACATTGCCTATACATCCACTCATTTATTCTAAATGAATGAAATATTAATTTTGAAACACACAGAATTAGTAAACTATTTAATTATGTTCGGATTATTAATTTGTTTACTGCAATGCGATATCATTAAAGTGGTGATAAAACTACAGTGGTAGCTATTTAGTGAAATTTTAATTAAGACCGATGACAGTTACATTGAAAAACTCAGACAATAAGTGTCAGATACGCGCACATGACATATTACTTAAATAAGCAGAGCAAACAAATTAATTGCTTACAATAATTTGTCATTTGGCCGTTAGATTGACTCTATATTAGCTGCCGAGCAATTAAAGAAAGTTGACGTGCATTTTGAAATTGGATAAAAAACACAGATTTGAACAAAACCAATGCAATCGTTGCCTTAAGCAGAATAAATATCAAGAACATTTTTTCAAAACAAGTGCGCCTGGATTGAAAACCAAAACTTGTGTGTTATTTATTAGTAAAAAAATGGTATTTTAACACAGGAATTATTAAATCCATATAATGGTAATTGCTCTGACAAAATGTGTATCAAGTTTCATTTGAATATCCTGAAGGTAGAGCCAAGGTTTAATCCTGAAGTAAAGGTTAAGGTTATATCCTGAAGATAAAATCAAGGTTATATCCTGAAGTTTAAAGGCCTGTATGAAGGTTACATCCTGCAGTTAAGGCAAAGGTTATATCCTGAAGTTAAGGCAACGAAAACACATAAGACCAAGGTTAAATCCTGAAGTTAAGGCAAAGGTTATATCCTGAAGTTAAGGCCAATGTTATATTCTGAAGTTAAGGCCAATATTATATTCTGAAGTTAAGGCCAATGTTATATTCTGAAGTTAAGGCCAATGTTATATTATGAAGTTAAGGCCAATGTTATATTCTGAAGTTAAGGCCAATGTTATATTCTGAAGTTCAGGCCAATGTTATATTATGAAGTTAAGGCCAATGTTATATTCTGAAGTTAAGGCCAATGTTATATTCTGAAGTTAAGGCCAATGTTATATTATGAAGTTAAGGCCAATGTTATATTATGAAGTTAAGGCCAATGTTATATTCTGAAGTTAAGGCCAATGTTATATTATGAAGTTAAGGCCAATGTTATATTCTGAAGTTAAGGCCAATGTTATATTATGAAGTTAAGGCCAATATTATATTCTGAAGTTAAGGCCAATGTTATATTATGAAGTTAAGGCCAATATTATATTCTGAAGTTAAGGCCAATGTTATATTCTGAAGTTAAGGCCAATATTATATTCTGAAGTTAAGGCCAATGTTATATTCTGAAGTTAAGGCCAATGTTATATCCTGAAGTTAAGGCCAATGTTATATTCTGAAGTTAAGGCCAATGTTATATTCTGAAGTTAAGGCCAATGTTATATTCTGAAGTTAAGGCCAATGTTATATCCTGAAGTTAAGGCCAATGTTATATACTGAAGTTAAGGCCAATGTTATATTCTAAAGTTAAGGCCAATGTTATATTCTGAAGTTAAGGCCAATGTTATATGATGAAGTTAAGGCCAATGTTATATCCTGAAGTTAAGGCCAATGTTATATCCTGAAGTTAAGGTTAAGGTTCTATCCTGAAGTTGTGGTCAAGGTTAAATCTTAAAGTTAAGGCCAATGTTATATCCTGAAGTTAATGCCAATGTTATTTCCTGAAGTTAAGGTCAAGATTGTATCCTCAAGTTGAGGTCAAGGTTATATCCTCAATTTAAAGGCCAAGGTTAGAGATTTTAAACAAAGACTAAGACAAAGACAAAAACGACCCAAAGCCTACCACAATAATAATATATGACCTTTTATCCAGACAAGCTAAATATGTGCTTATAATTTAGATTTCAGGACAACTTTAATAAGACTCTTTTTATCACAACCATACCCCATAGAATCAATGACTTACACACCTTAATGGACTCCCAAGACAATAAAGCCATAAAAACAATACATTTTAATGTCTCATGTGTATGCCGAAATCATTTATTCAATTTTTCGCCATTAAAACTGCTATAAAACTAATAGCTTAAAAAAAACCTAGCCCCAGTACGCATTTCCTCTGATAATTCCTGTATGATCATATCATCTGACAATCACACGGTCAATTACTCGCACATATTCAGCGAGGCCTTTCTCTTTCAAGTCAACCATTTACAATTTTCTTTTATTCCTCCAAGAAAACGAACTCCCGAGGATGAATAAATTGTTCAGCTCGTTTTTCCCGTTTTCTCATTCATTTTGCCAGCTACAGTTTTCGTATTAATACGTCATTCTCATTTCCGTGCGTTAACGCAGAAAACAGATGGCTGTGTTTTAGAATCATTATGGTTGTCAGTGGATAACCTATTTACATTTTTTTTTAAATGCTTTTCAATTAGGCAAATGAGAAACAACAACAAAGGATGTTAAATGCATGACTTCTAAATATCAGTCATATATCTACACTCTTCCTTGTATCAACTCTCTTCCTTGTATCAAAACTTCTAAATATCAGCCATATATCTTCTCCCTTCCTTGTATCAAAACCTCTAAATATCAGCCATGTATCTACTCCCTTCCTTGTATCAAAACCTCTAAATATCAGCCATGTATCTTCTCCCTTCCTTGTATCAAAACCTCTAAATATCAGCCATGTATCTACTCCCTTCCTTGTATCAAAACCTCTAAATATCAGCCATATATCTACTATCTTCTTTGTACCAAACTAAACATCAGCCATATATCTACTTCCTTCCTTGTATCAAAACCTCTAAATATCAGCCATATATCTACTATCTTCTTTGTACCAAACTAAACATCAGCCATATATCATACATGCCATATCCCCCGGAGGGGGATAAAATCCCCCGGAATTTTGACCCATCCCCCGGTCTCCCGGAGGGGGATGAAAATCCCCCGGAATTAAAAAGTGTTTAAAATTACGCAAATTTATCACAGGGTTTAATTATATATGCCTGTTTACAGTTATAATGCCCTTCCTGTCCTGAAGCTTAATTGGATTATCAACTGATGGTGTGTTTTAACAACACCTATTGGGTGACACTTAATAAATCAGCAGGGCACATTTCATGCATTGTTTTGATTGAAACTGACAGAATTTGCGTAAGAAATGTCAATTAGACTAGTCAGATAAAAGGTCGATTTTCATTGGTTAAAACTATAATTTTTATCCAATCAGAGAGGATGTAACAAATTAAAGCGTTCTTCATAACATGTGTCATTGTCATCAAAAGAATTAATAATTTAAAGGTGACTGTAAATTATTCAGTAAAGAAAAGGATTAAAATAACTAATAGACAATGCTGTTCTTTGTTATGCCTCACTAATATGTTTACATACATGACATTGACCTTCATCGCAAATATCGGAAAATAACAGAACTTCCAGAAGAGAAACTGAAAGTAGACAATTCTGATGAAATGACTTTTATTTATTTATTATGGTGATGTTTTTTTGTTTGTTTGTTTTTTTATGAATGCCAAAAGAAGATATGTTTATGAACTTAATAAATTATGCGTTTGCTTTTTATCAGAAGCAAACAATTCTGACTATTTGGGAATTGAAATGAAAAATATTGATAATTCATTCCATTCTCTCTATTAGTCTGAAAGTCATCATTTATGATCATAGGCTGCAAATTTTGTATCCAATTTTAGAGGAAGGTAAGCACATTAAATTGCCTCTGAAACATATTTTTCTGTGAAGTATTCTATTTTGCAAGTGAGTGATTTTATTATGCAATATGGTTGTGTCTTATAAAAATATAGATGAAGTGCTGGAAAAAGGGGTAAACAAGTTGAATTGGCATGTGTGTCATGCCCGTAATGCTACATGGCGATGATAAAAATCCCCTTAAATTGTGGACATAATCCCCTCGGGAGCCTTTCAAAATTATGGCAATTTGTTGTTTTTTCGTACTTGCGTCTTAAAATACTTCGAAATTTTGCCAAATTAGATCTGCTAAAAAATCCCCCTGAATACTACCAAAATCCCCCTGAATTTTCAGACTTTTGAACAAATCCCCCTGAATGGTCTTCAGAAAATATGGCATGTATGCATATATCTACTCCCTTCCTTGTACAAGACTTCTAAATATCATCAATATATATCAACTCCCTTCCTTGTACCAAACTTATAAATATCAGCCATATATCTACTCCCTTCCTTGTACCAAACTTCTAAATATCAGCCATATATCTACTCCCTTCCTTGTACCAAACTTCTAAATATCAGCCATATATCTACTCCCTTCCTTGTACCAAACTTCTAAATATCAGCCATATATCTACTCCCTTCCTTGTACAAGACTTCTAAATATCATCAATATATATCAACTCCCTTCCTTGTACCAAACTTATAAATATCAGCCATATATCTACTCCCTTCCTTGTACAAGACTTCTAAATATCATCAATATATATCAACTCCCTTCCTTGTACCAAACTTATAAATATCAGCCATATATCAACTCCCTTCCTTGTATCAAAACCTCTAAATATCAGCCATATATCTACTCCCTTCCTTGTACCAAACTTATAAATATCAGCCATATATCTACTCCCTTCCTTGTACCAAACTTCTAAATATCAGCCATATATCTACTCCCTTCCTTGTACCAAACTTCTAAATATCAGCCATATATCTACTCCCTTCCTTGTACCAAACTTATAAATATCAGCCATATATCTACTCCCATCCTTGTACCAAACTTAAAAATATCAGCCATATATCTACTCCCATCCTTGTACCAAACTTAAAAATATCAGCCATATATCTACTCCCATCCTTGTATCAAACTTATAAATATCAGCCATATATCTACTCCCTTCCTTGTACCAAACTTAAAAATATCAGCCATATATCTACTCCCATCCTTGTATCAAAACTTCTAAATATCCGCCATATATCTACTCCCATTCATGTATCAAAACCTCTAAATATCCGCCATATATCTACTCCATTCCTTGTATCAAAACTTAATATCAGTCATATATATCTATTTTCTTTTTTGTGTCAAAACCTCTTAAGATCAACCAACTATCTTCCATCTTCCTTGTATCAATCCTAAAAGTTTCACTCATACATTTCAAACAAAAAATGACACATCACTCAGCTATTACCCTCAGCTTAAAAACCATACGGAGATTTTTTTCTCTTTCAGCCAACAACTCGCCAACTCCTGGGCAATCAATGCAGACAAGCATACGGCCATAAAAGGAAATATACCTCTTTATACATCCGACGCAACGCAGCCATAATCTATGAAATATCCCTCTAGGGCTTTATCCAGGCTTTGTTTACAAGGAACATTCCAGCATTAAACCCACGATGGGGTTGGGAAATTGTGTAGGAACTATACGCACATGATGGAAATGACAGCATTGTGGGAAATATTAAACAGTACAGGAAATGACTCGGATAAGTTAAGAATATTTCCGACTTCAATCACACTTGTGAGGCAACAATGGTGAATATCACATATATTTGACAGAACTGAAGTATGATACTAGGCAAATAATCATCATCATCATCATCATCATCATCATCATCATCATCATCATCATCATCATCATCATCATCATCATCATCATCCTTGTCCCCTCCCCCTCCTTGTCATCATCCTCAGCATTATCCTCATCATCATCATCCTTGTCCTCATCATCAGTATCAGCAATGATAGCAACAGCAGCACCAACTACAGCCATCTGGCATTAATAAACACCACTACCAGCCACCAAGAATTATTTCCAGCATTAAGCTATATAATTATATCCCAGTATTGAGGTATTCCACCATAAAATACTCGCCCATAACACACTTTATTTATTCATAAAGTGCACCATATTCTTTAAAATACCACACCTCAACCGAATAAGTTTTCCATCGCTAATCAATACAGAAGATAAAGCTACATGGGTACTTATGCTTAATCGAAAAAATTCAATTTCGCGTTACTTTACGATTGTCGGAATAACAAATGCCACAACCTATCACTCTGCGTATTAGCATTAATAATTCAACACCGAAGCACAACTATTTCACATTTACTGAATATTTCTCTGATCATTTATAGCCAATGATGTAGTCTTTGTCAGTCATTATCAATATATTACTTTGTCCAATACATTGGACCATATTTTCCAAGAAGAGATGAATTTGTAGAAGGTTTTTTATGTTTTTTGGCCTTAAATTTGAAAATGTGAAGTCAATAATTTCGTTTTGATGTTGATGGTGTGTTGTGTTTGTGTGCACAATTTTCAAATATTCAAATTCATTCCTTAATAAAACTTACAGAACTCGCTGCTGGCCGGTCGCTGTGATCTAGTGGTGGCACGTTTCACACCGTGTTTTCGATGTCGACGGTGGGGTCGGTTGGAAGCTGCCGCTGGGGTCTTTTTCCAGAAGTAGTAATACTCGACTAGCTCACCCTGAAAATACACCAATAAAACAAAGGTTAGGTCGTACTATTATACGTTCATTTAAGCTCAATAATTATTTCGTAGAGCTATAAGCTGCTATGAAGCAACCTTGGTAGAATCAAAACTCTCCATCTTTTTGTTGGGCTTTACAACTGTTTGCAAATCAACTTAGCAAAATGTGCTTAGTTAATTAGTTAAACAAAGCATTCATGTGAGCGTTGCAACTTTGCACTGAGGTTGATGTCATGATATAACGCTCAAACTAAAACAGTCAGACAGGATTTTCCAGTCATGTTTGATGTCACTGTACTGCGTTCGCATTTGTAGTTGTGCCTCTTATGGACTATCAAATTATATTGGTAGCACACCCCCATTTTCAAACGGGGAAACACAAATGAGACAGCAACATTATTGTTGCATTCATTATTTTAGTTTTAGCATTAAGTTTTTAATGAATCGGCCACCTACAAGCTCAAATTGACAAATCTAGGCTTATTTGAGAAAAAAAAATGCATTTGCTGATTTTAAGACCATCTGGTGTCTAGCCCCTTTAAAAAAGAGCAGTACTACTTTTGAAAAATATTTCCTTGGAAAAAACAAAACCGTTCCTAGGAGTCTTGATCAAATGGCCTCCAGCAGCGTACAATTTGCAAACTTGGCCAAAACAGGTGGTTAAATACCCATACCCTGATTATACATCAGCATCCGCAAGTAATAATCACGCCATCATTAGGTTAGGGTTGTATTTCATCAATGCTTTTGAAAACGCAACTTTATAATTCATTTATTATAGCGTCTGCAACCATTTTACAATTATCCACACCTGTTTAAAGGTGTGCATTTCTTTTGAACTGCAATTTTTATAATACAATCAACTGCCCTAGATATATCAAATATAAGTAACAGCGCTATCTAGAATCCATAAAGTAAAGTTAAAAATCTAAATTGCACATTTCGGTCTGGTAACAAACAGGTTATTAATGTTGAAAACGATCATGATAATTCTCTAAACTTCATAACCAACTAAATAAATGCATTAAAATAATTTGATAATGCCATGAAAACCTCATGAATATCTGATATCTGAATTTCAGGGAAATATTTAGATGGTAATTCATGTTATTAAAAGCACGAAAATATTTCATCAGATGTAGTTTATATATTTATTCAATTAAAATGTACTTATCCATTTTTAGAATATCAGATTTGTAGCTGAGACAACGGGCTTTTCTTTTGAGCGCTTTATCTGACAACGGCATCATAAGCAGATGCGCTTTTGTTTTTCGGCCATAAAGGCGCATAACTTGACAATTATTAAAACCAGAGTTATGGGACTTGCTACACATCAGCATTGTCTCCATCAACATGGGTACCAAGTTTCAAATTAATTACACCCTGCAAGGCAAAGACGCTGTCAAACATATGCCTATTATAACTGATAAATATCTTGTATGTTTTGGAAACGGCCAATGTTAAAGTTTTTGAGCCAACAAACTGCATCTAGGGAACATTAATTTGTTAATTTGTCCTACCTATGTGTGTGTATATGTGTATGTAAGTGTGTGTGGGGGAGTGTGTGGGTGGGGTTGGGGGTTCAGGCGGTATTATTGAGGGGGAAGGGGAAACATCTGAACCATGAAACCACTCCACCCTACTAAACCCGACTCTCCCTATAATATCATGTTGTAAAATTTTGCTAATTAAAATAAGTTACTTAAGTGTACTGTTACAATATAGACATTTTGAGAAACTGAGGCCAAAACTATACTCAATACTTCGATTACTTTTCATTGTATTTTAAAACTCTCACTTTCATTTAACAGCCAAAAGCAAAAACACACACAAAAAGTTGAAACTGAAGTCAGCGTCTCCCGCCTTACTTTGGAAACAATCACTTAGACTAATATAACATCTTAAGAAAAAACGTTAACCTAAAATGTCACTTTTGTAACTGACACCGATGTGACAACATTATGTATTTCACTTAGCCCGGTAGAAAGTTGTCACGACCATGTGTTTATCACCAACAAAAATTGGTCCCATTTAAATTCCAAATTAAGTAACCGAACTGTTGGTCTGACAATTGTTTTGATATGGTCATTTTCAAAAGGTTAACCTGATTAAAAGGCTATCTAAGGGTACAACGTTAAACATTGACATCTGTTCATTTTGGTTTACATGCTTTGATTTAAACATTTCAAAATCAGGGAAAGCCTATTCATATTACCAAAGTAGATTACTTTCACTAGCAGATGCAGTGGGATAGGTGAGGGAGGGGTTCAGGGTAATTGGGAACCTGAATAGCGCATAATTTTAAGCATCAAGATTCACTTTTCCTACCCAAAGGAAAAATATAGAAAAAACATGACACTTTTTCCCGCAAATAATTGGTCTATAAGACTATTGGATCCCCAGGGGACTGTTTTGTTTTAGTAAATAAGTCTATTTTATAGATACAATTATTACTCTTTTCCATATAAACCAAAACATTATACCAAGCCTGGTATTTATACAGCCTTGAAGGCCAGTCCTGAAATTTTGTTCTGCTAGGGGTTTGGGGCCATAAAGGATTTTCAGTACTTTCAAACTCTGACGAGACTCCAGTCCAGAAGTTCTAGTAACAGAGTCAGGCCTGTTAAAATATGTTCCTACTTGTTTTTTAGCTCAACCTTCGCTGTTCAATGTCAGTCAGACACCTTTAAATTAAAATCTTATATAAAAATAATAAGCCTTTAATTGTATGATAATATGGTACAGCGATATAAAATAACATGTTGATGGATTGAGTAGAAGGACCACAACCAGCGTATGAAAAAACTCAGTGCTTGAAGCCCCTACCGCCACCCCCCACCCCCAAACCCGAAAGAAATTCTAATCAGATCTGCGCAAAGCTCAGGACACCCCCTGGGCGGAATTCTGGCAAAGGCCGGATAAATATCAGGCCTGTTATAAAGACCTGGCTAACAGCTTTTCATGCAGCTGCATAACAGGCATACCACCGTGAAATAATCATAATCATGCCTGGCTTCATGTAATAATATTACATATATGAGACGAATCTTGCTGTTATAACTGCCATTGAACCTAACACCACTGTAACAAACACGCTGACTTCAAAAACTCTGTATACATCATACAAGATTTCTTTGCATCAAAAGCATGCATGTTTCCTCCACTTTTATAGATCGTTATTTTACCCTAACTAATTCCCCGTTTATTCAGTTTATATCCTACACGAATCGACTTTATGAGACTGCATCCAAGTTTCATTAGGCTGGAGTGACATAAAAATGTCGTAAAATTATAGTTATGATAAAGAATTAATGGCATATAACTGTGTTATTCCGCTCATGCAGTTTCGGAAATGCATATTCACCTATATATCATAGACCGAATGTGATAAATGGATTTTTTTTTGGTAAGAACATAGCAATTATTCAGATATTTTAACTCAAGTCTGGTAATAATCCAAAGTCGTAAAAGCAAAAGAAGTCTCGTTTATGAGTACAGAAGCTTTCTGTATTTTGCTAGTGGTGTTCCGAAATTTTCTCGCCTCGTGAGATTCACATATGGAGGGAACTACTTTTTCTGACTGAGCATATCACAATATATCTTTGCCTATTAGAAACAACTTAGGTGGCCTAAGTCCTCAGACTACTTGTCTTACAACAGATCTTGACAATGATAGAAATAATTTCTGAGGAATACTGTATTTTGTTGACAACCGAAAACAAAAAGCAAATTATGAAAATGGAAAAATATTCCACATAAATGTCAGTAACAGAGGTATCAACTTGTGCATAAAGTTGATTTTTTTTGTAGCAACATGTGAGATTTTCAGCAAGGCCACAATTGTTCACTTGTCGTTTCCCTCCCCACATTTCTTTAATTTCGTAATAATAAGATATCACTACCGGAGGGCTAAAAATAATACTCAGGTCATGAACTACCAAATGCAGAAGAAATGCTTTTCTTTAATTCTGTCATCACTTAAGTGTTCATGAACAAATGAACAGCTTTTAGATGCCCAGAATGTCAAATTGTATCCAATGCTCCAAATATGAGAATTGGTTAAGTGTAATTCCTTAAACAATTGAGTTGACCCACTAAAAAATTCTGGATGTGACCTATCCATCTCCAAACCTTCAGGAGAGGTATATAAAGTTACAATGGCATCTGGAAAGGGGTTGAAAGTTGCAATATGAACGGAATAATCAATCCGCAGCTTTACGAGTAGTGTTTCAAAACGTTAATTACACAAACCTTTTTTATCCCGCCAAATAAACCCTTTCATAGTAAAACACACACCCTACAAGTTAGGTGGGTGGGGGCGGGAATCTTTCTGGGCTTGTTCAAATACCAAACCCTTTCTTTTCTTAATGATTTATTTCATTTCGATAGTCAATTTTACAGGTAGCTTATCATCCCTCGTCACTTAGAAACTGTCAACAGCCTATGTCCTAATCAGTTAACATTTAAACGTAAACCAATGTAATCTATTCAAGATTTTGATAACACATTATTTACGGATAAGCGCCATAGCATTAAACTCGTTCATCAAATCTCAAGAATACGGAAAAAGTTATTGAAATGAGTGGAATATTACAGATAAAATTTATCTCAGCGTACCTCAAACTCTGATGTTAAGACTATACTATCCATAATTTAATGGAAAATACGACATAATAACGATAACAAAAATAACTACCGCATTAACCTTGAAACCTTTTTTAAAGCTTGTATAGATTTGAAATTTTTAAGATCTTTTATTTTTTATTTAAAAAACGCATGGTTTAGAAGCATTTAACCGGTCGATATTTTCAAGAAAGGGTTACACACAACCATTACCTTTTAATGGTGAAAGGCTTATTAATGAATCAATGCTTATCTCTGTCCCTTGTGTAGAAAAAAAATACCCACCCAATGACTCATTAGAGAATCTTAGTCACTTTGGTTAACGGATCTTAGTCACTTTGGTTAAAGGATCTTAGTCACTTTGCTTAAATGATCTAAGTCACTTTCATAAAGGATCTTTGTCACTGTAATAGCCCCTGAGACTTTAATTCAAGGATCTTAGTCATTTCAACAGCCCCTGAGACATTTATTAAAGGATCTTAGTCACTTCAACAGCCCCTGAGACTTTTATTAAAGGATCTTAGTCACTTCAACAGCCCCTGAGACTTTTATTTAAGGATCTTAGTCACTTCAACAGCCCCTGAGACTTTTATTTAAGGATCTTAGTCACTTCAACAGCCCCTGAGACTTTTATTTAAGGATCTTAGTCACTTCAATAGCCCCTGAGACTTTTATTTAAGGATCTTAGTCACTTCAATAGCCCCTGTGACTTTTATTTAAGGATCTTAGTCACTTCAATAGCCCCTGAGACTTTTATTAAAGGATCTTAGTCACTTCAATAGCCCCTGAGACTTTTATTTAAGGATCTTAGTCACTTCAATAGCCCCTGAGACTTTTATTTAAGGATCTTAGTCACTTCAACAGCCCCTGAGACTTTTATTAAAGGATCTTAGTCACTTCAATAGCCCCTGAGACTTTTATTTAAGGATCTTAGTCACTTCAATAGCCCCTGAGACTTTTATTTAAGGATCTTAGTCACTTCAACAGCCCCTGAGACTTTAATTCAAGGATCTAAGTCACTTCAATAGCCCCTGAGACTTTTATTAAAGGATCTTAGTCACTTCAACAGCCCCTGAGACTTTTATTCAAGGATCTTAGTCACTTCAACAGCCCCTGAGACTTTTATTCAAGGATCTTAGTCACTTCAACAGCCCCTGAGACTTTTATTCAAGGATCTTAGTCACTTCAACAGCCCCTGAGACTTTTATTCAAGGATCTTAGTCACTTCAACAGCCCCTGTGACTTTTATTAAAGGATCTTAGTCACTTCAACAGCCCCTGTGACTTTTATTAAAGGATCTTAGTCACTTCAACAGCCCCTGTGACTTTTATTAAAGGATCTTAGTCACTTCAATAGCCCCTGAGACTTTTATTAAAGGATCTTAGTCACTTCAACAGCCCCTGAGACTTTTATTAAAGGATCTTAGTCACTTCAACAGCCCCTGAGACTTTATTTCAAGGATCTTAGTCACTTCAACAGCCCCTGAGACTTTTATTAAAGGATCTAAGTCACTTCAATAGCCCCTGTGACTTTTATTAAAGGATCTTAGTCACTTCAACAGCCCCTGAGACTTTTATTAAAGGATCTAAGTCACTTCAATAGCCCCTGAGACATTTATTAAAGGATCTTAGTCACTTCAATAGCCCCTGAGACATTTATTAAAGGATCTTAGTCACTTCAATAGCCCCTGAGACTTTTATTTAAGGATCTTAGTCACTTCAATAGCCCCTGAGACTTTTATTAAAGGATCTTAGTCACTTCAACAGCCCCTGAGACTTTAATTCAAGGATCTTAGTCACTTCAATAGCCCCTGAGACTTTAATTTAAGGATCTTAGTCACTTCAACAGCCCCTGAGACTTTTATTTAAGGATCTTAGTCACTTCAACAGCCCCTGAGACTTTTATTTAAGGATCTTAGTCACTTCAACAGCCCCTGAGACATTTATTAAAGGATCTTAGTCACTTTAATAGCCCCTGAGACTTTTATTAAAGGATCTAAGTCACTTCAATAGTCCCCGAGACTTTTATTCAAGGATCTTAGTCACTTCAATAGCCCCCGAGACTTTAATTCAAGGATCTTAGTCACTTCAACAGCCCCCGAGACTTTTATTTAAGGATCTTAGTCACTTCAACAGCCCCCGAGACTTTTATTTAAGGATCTTAGTCACTTCAACAGCCCCTGAGACATTTATTAAAGGATCTTAGTCACTTCAACAGCCCCTGAGACATTTATTAAAGGATCTTAGTCACTTCAACAGCCCCTGAGACTTTTATTAAAGGATCTTAGTCACTTCAATAGTCCCCGAGACTTTTATTCAAGGATCTAAGTCACTTCAATAGCCCCTGAGACTTTTATTCATGGATCTAAGTCACTTCAATAGCCCCTGAGACTTTTATTCAAGGATTTAAGTCACTTAAATAGCCCTGCAACTATAATTAAAGGATCTTAGTCACTTCAATAGCCCCTGTGACTTTTATTCAAGGATCTAGGTCACTTCAATAGCCCCTGTGACTTTTATTCAAGGATCTAAGTCACTTCAATAGCCCCTGTGACTTTAATTCAAGGATCTTAGTCACTTCAATAGCTGATCTCATAAATGAATAAAGCAAAAAATGAAAATATAACACTATATATTAGCTTAATTTCTAATACGACTAAGACCGACTTAGACTGACTAAGACTGATTAAGGATTTTATTAAAACAGCACGCCCCAGCTGACGGGACCCAACATCACAATCTCTTGGGCTAGAAGCATACAGACACCTATACACAAGACTACTCTCGTCCTCCGAAGCCTTGAAGTTTCATACAATTACTTCTGAAGACGAATCACAGTGAAATTGGTTTTCCTGCTATAACTTGAAAACTGCATAAACAGAAACACAATCAAACTTTTGATTACACATTTATCCTTCGACAAATAAAAGAAATTAAAACAAAACAACTCATAGTGCCTCAAATAAAATTTGATGAAGGAAAAATTGCAGCAGACTGCTGTACATTCATGTGTATGTCATACTTTCTTTTACCATCATTGGGGGTTGTCTTCCAGTATAAGTATGTATTTTTCACAAATCAAACTTAAAATAAAGAAACTAACAGTTAGTTAAAAAGTGCGCTTTGATACTAGACTTGAACCAAATTGACCTAGAATATTGTTAAAACAAATTTGGTAGTTTTACCCAAACACACTACACTAAAAAAGTATGAATACCACTTCAATCGAAATTTCTTAAAAATTTATTTCACAAAAATTATTATCATGCTTGCTTATAAATAATAATATAGATAAAAAGTATTCAAATAACTTCCATAACAATAAAACTAACAACCAGGCTTTTCAGTTAAGTTGTTTTTCCCACTAAACTGAAATATACTCATTCCTGCCTCTTTAATCCCAAACCAAGAAGAGTCGGAATATAACCAAAGGGAAACAACTCAATAACAATAGACAGAAAAATATAAATTTGTCAAAAAATGCCTGTTTTCAACATAATAAATACATTTTAAAGCAATATTTTTCCATACCTTATCAAAATTCCTTCAGCAAATCACAAATTTAACATCTGCTTCACCACTTTCTTTATGTATCAGCCAATGGCTTAGTTTCCATACATTGTCAAGTAGGTTATATTTTCAGAAACAAATTGAGCATATATTTGCTAAAACAGAGTCAATTTCGACACAATAACAATCAATGAAACACTGACGTAACTTGAACACACTGTGGTCAATCCAGTAAACACAATAAGTACACAAACTCGGACACAAGTCACTAACTAAACGTGCTAAACAGAGAAAACTTAACCCGGTATGTTTACAGTGTGAATATAAACCAAGATGGCCGCCACACACACTTTACAAGATGAAAACGGTAGCTAGCCAGTCAGCTAGCTGAGGGTATTGAAGAAGAGGGAAAATACAATATCTCTCGTCACTTACTGCTATCAGAGAGGCATAAAGAGAGTTGGTAAAATTCAAAACAAACGATATAGGAGTGATCGGAGGAATATAATCTGTGCTTTAAAATTTTCTTTAAAAGGAGTGCCTCGAATATAACCTCACCGTTTACAGTACTTACAGAATATTTAAGGATTTATTGCATTTTTACTTGCATTTATGCTGTATGAACACAGTAAGGCATGCGAGCAAATTCCAGGAAGTGCTTTTAAGTATTTTTTTTTTCGATTATCCTGCCTTCATACAGCATAAACACAAGAAGAATGTGATCAATAATTATATTTACATATAAAAATTACCAGTATCTTCTGCAATAATTGAGCGGTTTTTTTCATAAAGAAATATAACAAACAAAATACATTTGTACTAAAGAAAAGCAGATATTTGTAACATCGTATATCATTGGTTAAATGACGTCATAACTCCTTACATTACAACATCTAGTCTTATCTTTACTAAGGACTAGGCACATAGAATGTATATTTTCTATAGAGAGGTGAAAAACAAAGGTGCCAGTCTCTGTCAGGGGTAATCACATCATACTTGAAAAACATAACCATATACTGCCAACTATGATGTAAAAAGTTATACAAACTAATATGTCTGTTCATATTGAGTGCAAATAAACAGACAAATAGGAAAAAGATTTCTTTTTAGAGAATATTTCTATACAGCGATTATTTCCATTAAGAAACCTTTTCTATTTAGAGACTTTTTCTATTTAGAGACTATTTCTATTTAGAGACTACTTGACATATTAAATGGCCAGTGCTGAATCTATTAAGGTGGCCGCCTCTCATCCACCAGGTTGTGGGTTTAATTCCCATCAGTGTTAGTGTGGTCTTATGGTATAGGTGTTGGCCTCTCATCAAAGAGGTTGTGGGTTCAATCCCATTCAGTGTAAGAGTGGTCTAGTGGTATAGGTTTCAATGCCTGTCAGTGGCCGAGTGGTCAAGTGGTGTAGGTGTTTTCCTCTTATCAAAGAAGTTGTAGGTTCTATCCCCACGAGGGGTACTTACTTAATTTGCAAGCTAGTGACATAACAGTAGCGTGCAGATATCTAACAGCGATATTTCTAAATGATGTTTGATTGACAATATGGAACTTTTGCTCCCTGCGCATTGTGTACAATCACAATTACTCAGGTAGTGGGTGCAGTAGATTATAAATTACTTCTACCATATTTCAGAGCATTTTCTTTCTTTTAATCTACACATTAATTCCCATATCAAAATGGTTACAAGAGAAAGGGTGTTACCATTCTATAACTATCATGCGGGTAATTCACTTATACCACAAAAAAAGTCATGCTAGTTATTGAATGTTGTCCTTAACAACATGGTACAAAATAGTTACGAAACAACTTCTGTGATTGAAACTAAACTCTTACGCTAAATTATAACCTGATCGTGAAGTTAAACGAATGTCAAAGAACAAAACAACAAAGGTATTATTTTAAGTAAATGGTTTTTGATGTACGTAAAAGCCCTATAAATATAGAAGTTGCTGTCTTAATTTCGTTGTAAATCATATACAATCTTTCTGTCTAAATTTCCTTAAAACATATACAATCTTTCTGTCTAAATTTCCTTGTAAAACCTATACGATCCATCAAGTCTAGCCAATTGCAATACAATGCAAATATATCATTATTCAACGTAGATGCATATATAAACTGTACCAAGCTTGAACTGCAACTGAAAGATACGTTCTTTATCATTTTACGGTATTGGCCAAAGATATTCTTGATGCCAAAATGCTAAATAGACGGAAATGTAAGCAAATTGACTTGACGCTAAATCAAATTAAGACCGCCCACAACGATTACCCATTTTTTGGTTTCACAATGTAATATTGGATTCAAGTCCATGTGGATTTTGTTTTTCAAGGGTTATCATGTGACTTTGGGTTAATCTCACTATTGGCTTATCAGTTTTGAAAATTTACAGCACAGTGCTTTGGCATTCTACCAATTGTAAGGGGTGAGAGTGGTCTAGTGGTTTAGGTGCCTGCCTTTCACACAAGAGGTTGTGGGTTCAATTCCCATAAGGGTGAGAGTGGTCTAGTGGTTTAGGTGCCTGCCTCTCACACAATAGGTTGTGGGTTCAATTCCCATCAGGGTGAGAGTGGTCTAGTGATTCAGGTGCCTGCCTCTCACACAAGAGGTTGTGGGTTCAATTCCCATCAGGGTGAGAGTGGTCTAGTGATTCAGGTGCCTGTCTCTCACCAAAGAGGGTTGTGGGTTCAATTCCCATCAGGGTGAGAGTGGTCTAGTGATTCAGGTGCCTGTCTCTCACCAAAGAGGTTTTGTGTTCAATCCACATCAGGGTGAGAGTGGTCTAGTGATTCAGGTGCCTGTCTCTCACCAAAGAGGTTTTGTGTTCAATCCACATCAGGGTGAGAGTGGTCTAGTGATTCAGGTGCCTGTTTCTCACCAAAGAGGTTTTGTGTTCAATCCACATCAGGGTGAGAGTGGTCTTGTGATTCAGGTGCCTGTCTCTCACCAAAGAGGGTTGTGGGTTCAATTCCCATCAGGGTGAGAGTGGTCTAGTGATTCAGGTGCCTGCCTCTCACACAAGAGGTTGTGGGTTCAATTCCCATCAGGGTGAGAGTGGTCTAGTGATTCAGGTGCCTGTCTCTCACCAAAGAGGGTTGTGGGTTCAATCCTCATCAGAGTTAGAGTGGTACAGTGGACTAGGTTTTACCTCTCATCAAAGAGGTTGTGGGTTTATTCCCCAAAATGGGAACTTTCTCATGGCTTCTCAAAATGGGACAACAGTACTTGTTTCTACCAAAAAACGAAAGGATGCATTCTTGTGTAATCCATGAATACTTTTCTACCATGGCAGGGTAAGTTTATTTAGGGTGGGAGGGAAAAGAGGGAAGGGGCCCTGGATATCTGCTTGTGTATGCCTAGATTGTCTAATTCTCACCATATTAATAGTCTGTTATGAAGAATGAACCATTGCCAAAACTTACAAACATGTAAATCTTTAGTGAATATCCTATTCCCTGGACTGAATTAACTGCAGGGGAAATTGGTAAACAATAATGCACAGTTGACTGTTTCCGATTCAACGTGTTGGCCAATCAACACCCAAACATAAAAGCCGAGCCGCTTAGCGATGATCATTATTCCGGCACCCATAATTCACTGCATTGAAACATGGAAACACTGACAGATGGCAATAATTTTATTATCCCATCACACTGAATGTTTAATAATTGAATCAGGGGGATTCATATTCCGACAAATTGCAAGCATATTTAATTAAAGGCCATGCAATTAAAGAGTTAGAATATACAGTAGATCCTGCACATTTGTTGAAATGATAGTGTGGCAGAATGTTGAAACAATAAAAATCTCTCTAGGGTAGATGTGATAGAATTGATGTATCGTTTGACACACAAAGAGATGCTTCACTCATCAAATAATTACATAGGTTAAAACACTGAAATAAATCAAGCTGTACATTGCCATTAATCAGTTGCCATTGATCATAATTTTTTTGTAAAAATAATAAGATGAAGCGGTAATTAAAATTTTGATTTAATAATTCAAAATTCAAAATCATATTATTTTTTTTACTTTGATATCAAACAAGCGGAAATAATATAAAATGCAAGACTGCTACTCATAAGCCTAGGCCAATGCACTCTTTTACAAATTACATGCACCCATGTCAAAGAATATATGATGATTATTTTTTTTTTCCACATCAATAAACAAGGGAGACAATTCCTCATCACTTATAAGCATCTATAGATGTTGATTTTTTCGTTCTCTCCCTTTAACTATAAAAATATTTCTAAATGACAATCGGACATCATGATATAAACAGTCAACAAATTCATAACAATACTAGTTATCAATATTTTATGGTGGATCGAAGATTTTTATTTTACTGAAACTATTCTTCTCAACTCTCTTTGTGTTTTTAATGAAGAAAATTCCGTAATATCAAACTAAATGACTTCTAAATGTGAAAATAAATGACTTCTAAAAGACTAAAAGGTCAAAATAAACTCTTAATTTCTGGTCTATCAACACTATTAAAGCAGGCCAGCATGTCTAATCATGTTTCATAATCATTACAAGAGCACAGAAATTATAGATGCCAACTCTTTGTCTGCTTTTTTTTCCCGATGACCAGAGAGCGTAACTCAAACAAATATTGATTCATCAGTAATGGGCCTTACAAGACAAAGTGGACATTGCCAATGTTAATTTGTGTACAAAGTTTCATGTAAATAGATCTAATAGTTTCTGAACAGTTATTGCCACTATTTAAAAATTTCATCTGATGAGGGAAATGATGATGATCACACAACACCAACAACGTTAACTCTTGACTTGAAAAACAGGCAAGTTTATAATATTTTTGCATGAAATACCACCTTTAAATATTTTCAACTCTTAGTATTGACCAAGCTGCAGTAAGCTATAAAATGACACAACTGACGATAATCATGTGCCAACTATTGACTTTGAAAAACAGACAAGTTTATGATATTTTTGCCTCATTAGATACAAACATTGTGCTGATAGCTATACAATGACACAAATGACAATGAAAACCCCGACACACCATTTTGAAAATCAGGCAAGCTGATGACAATTTCTGCATCAACAGACACACACATCATTAGTAATGACTAACTTGCAGCTTAGGCTATACAATTTCAATTTTTTCAGACTTTTTGCGAAAACATGCCATGTCAATTTAATCGATGCATAACACATTTTACTCATTAGCGCAATGACATGTTTATAGCATTTTGCACAAAAATGAAAATCAGTTAACATACAAGCAATATTTCACTGCTTTAGAAGCTCCGCGAAACTTTACAATATAACGCTACTGATTGCCATCGACAGTGCAAACATCGGCCTGTCACATGCACATAATTTGAATTATTATACTGCATGACATAACCCGATATGTTGGATACAATGAAATGAGTTAAAACGGAATTAAACAGCTCTGTAACTGTAGGCTTGTATCATAAAAACGACATGTTTTTCATGCTTTGAATGAGTCTATGATGTCATTGGCAGTTTCTTTTAAATAATTAATATATCATATATCTTTTAATGACTAAACTTATAACATATAATAAATATAAACATAATAGGAACATTGGCAAATTTTTTTAATACTTAATATATCATATCGATGGCCTCACTTCAAAATGCCAAAGCTTCATTTTTATGTTTGAGGATTTTTACATCACTAAAATCATAATGGCGAGCCGCATCTAGCTGCAAAATGCTGAATAAATAGTCCAATGAGAAAATGGTGTCCTATCATGTGATCAAAATGTCAAGCAATGATTGGACATCTCACAGAGAAGCAAAAATGCCGAAACCTACAGAAACTGTGACTACAAAAATTGTTACTTTGGCATTTTGAAAAAAAATGTGTGATCAAATTACCAAGAGTAAGTACTCAAAGCGTTGCTTTTTAAGACATGGAATTTTGTAGCTTCGACATTTGGAAGTGAGGCCATTGATATATCTTTTAATGACATAAATTAAAACATATAAAAACAAACATGACATTTTCTTAGAGACCTTTATTTCATGTATTAAACAGTTAAAATTCAGACTTATACTATGGGATAAGCTAACACATATCGTGTTAAATATTTACTCTAATAGGCATACATAGTTGGGTACCCCTGATACACTACTACGAATTGGCTACGAAAATCTCAAAATCATGAATAAAAAATGAGGCAGTTTCATTGGTTCTGCAAGGTTCCAGAGGCTTTCCCGTCAAAAAAATTTTCTGGCAACAGCAGGGATTGAACCGGGTCTCCCCTGTCTCATGCATATTCATAAAAACGAGATATTGTCAGTCAATTGTACCACTTTATTAATGAAGTATAACAGAATTAAGTACTATGGTTGCCGACAATGATAGGCATAATGCTGCTTTATTTTCAATTTTAATAACTTGATTTTCCAATCAATATTGTCTAAATATTACTTATGGAGGAAATTTGATCATAAACAGTTGAATGAAGATTTTGAACATTTCTGTGTATTTTTGTATAATTATTTTTTGCTCCCCAAAAGACTCAGTCCGAATAATAAGATATTTCCTTGCATGGACTTTTTAAACATTTATGCTAACAGAAGAAAAATCAGGATAGAATATATATCCTTACCGTTTCTTTAGTAGGCAATAATTCTTTTCTGATCTTGAAGAAATTCTTCCCGTAGACACGGAGACCTTTCACGAATCGTTTCTGTAAAAAGAGAACATGACAGCGTACCAACGGCATGTAATATTCATAAGAGAAACGGGTTATTACGATTCTCTAATGACCGTTTCACAGGCCCAAGCTTCAGAAGGAACGAAAATAATGATCTCCTCCGAGGGATCGTAATTGACAATGTTCTATTAACATGCAAAATTATCTAGCAATCATTTTAGGCAAAAATGCCAGAAATGACAGCCATAACTTCTCCCAATACTGGAATTCTGGGAGTTTTTTTGGTGCCATGAAATTATTGTGTTGTGAAATTTGCGCTCATCAATTTGAAAAGCTGTGAAGACATGTTAAAGAGTACCACTAACATCATTATTCATTCATAAAGAATACCGCTGATTTCTGATTTGTGACAAATTTACTAGGAACTCAATGTGAATACAGTCTGTGTGTGGTGTCTGGCGTGGGTGTGGAAGGGGTAGGATTTGGGGTAAACAGGGAAGTAACCTGCCCCTTTTTTTAACAATGTTAAACCTCAGGGCCAGTAAATCCAAAGTTCTAAAACTTATATAATCTTTTACTTACATCTAACATGCTATAAGAGACTAATCCTACATAAAAATAATATAGTTTGGAAATTCTAGAGTTTCACAGTTCAGACGAAAAGTAAACAATCCTGTAATGATTAAACACTCTTATGATTGAACACTTGGCTATAAAAGACCTTTAAGGTTGACAGTAATTTATGGAAGTTAATTTCCAGAGCTCATGTTATATAAACACGCGGCATATGCTCAGTGCAAGAGTCAAGAATATACACAGGCAATACACAGGCGATTTTATCTCATTTTCATTGCAACTATATAACTTCCCAGAGGGTAATTCCCGCTAAACAAGTAATTGCATTGGATGCAAATAGGACTATAACATCTCCAGAACAATTCAAGTAAATGGCATAAGAGCTCTTTTTATGGTTACATATCAATTAAAGCCCCATAATCTGTCAAAAGTTAAACCTCATACCCCCTGTTTCCATGGCAACCAAATTATCAGTTGTAGAAAGAGACATTAAACCAACTTCATAAACCTAATTTGTGATCCAAAGACCGCTGTTTTGCAATAAAAAACACCGGACAGGAAAAAAGTTGATGGTGTAAAATGGTTGGTATGACTGTGGCTGGTTTAACATGAAACACATGATTATGGTAGCAAAAAAACAAACCCATTGCCGTCTGCACGAAATGCACAAACCTGCAAAATCGACAAGTACAAGGGCCCTAATCCCTTCTGGGCGTTCCGAAATTATACTGCAACATGCAGGCCCGATGTGCTTGTATAATTTTAGCACTGTTCTGTACTAGACTAGAATGGGTCTGTGGCATATAAATCTGATATTTTTGAACATTCCACAAGCCCAAAATGGCTATGGTTCTGAAATAATTTTGTGCAGACTGACATTTCTGTCGGTGTGAATTTCATTCTTTTATTGCAAACTGAATATTCTGAAACAGAACGATCGTGTGAGCGATGCAGTCTGCATCGTGCCAGGGATCGACTTTATTTTTTATACCAAATTGAAGCTATGAAACATAGACCTACCACAGCCATGTGGAGAAATCACCTAGAAGACATTAAATGAATCCCTCCCTGACAGCAAAGAGAAGATTCATGCTAGGTTTACACTTTCTTTGACAGGAACTAGAACCTTTTTTTGCTTCACCGAGAATTGAGCAAAGGACGACTCTACAGAGAGGATGAGATTTGCATCTAGAATTTTAACATGAAACAAGTTGTATGCATTCTTCCTGGATGGGAGTTTATTACGGTCTGCTCACACATATAGGGCTGCAATATTCACCCAGTAACATGTGAAACTTACAATTAATGACATCTGGGTGGCCCTTCAGCGCTGACATATTGTAAAGAAGGAAAGGCTACCCTCTCTCGAGCCATCCTGCTGAACTTTGTTAAGCCTACATTGGCTGCTGAAAATATCCTGTTTTCTGTCTTTAATCAAGGGAGTCCTGTGCCCTCATGGGGACATGCAGGCACAAGTGGATGGAAGGCAAAGCATTTTAATAAGAGCTTTCAATTTGAATAGTTGCTTAGTTTGCTTTCTTATAGCTGAGAACAATCTCCAGACAAAGATCTAATATTATGCAGAAAAGGCCCCCTAAAACAATTACCCAAATCTTAAGACCATTAGAAATCTATCACTCAACGCATCAACCATTTTACAGCCAAACGCAGGAATTAAGTATTTGAAAGCCTATCAAATCATATGGCACTCATGCCCAGCGCTGATGACTGAACATCAATCCTTCCACTGACACCGCTCAGATTGATTTTCCCCGCTGTTTCATTCCAATTCTCTCCCCGATCCCCAATTTCCCATCCGCAAAACCAACAATACATGCTTGCATGTCGACAGAAAAACCACCCTTCTATACAACACTTTGCTTTAGCCACAAAGCGTGATATCGGATAAAGCGCTCCTCATTCTGTATATATTGTGTGAATGAAATGGTTTGTAACTCTATTATAGCTCACTATCAATACTGCCTGCCTGTAAAATCAATACTGAGGGCCTCAAATAACTTCTGGTTTTCTCATTAACAAGGGGGGGCAACTGTGTACAGCACTTTGGAGTAGAAAACTGCAGAATAGTTGTGATTTACTGGCCTTGTAGTATGCTATACTAACTGACCTTTGGAGCATCAATAAACAGAACATTTTTCTGACCTTAAAGGCATAAGTCCCCAAGATTGGACTTTACTTATATATCTAATGAAACATTATTGTAACACTGAGAGGCGCTGATTAAATATATTTTGTAGATATAATTGTTTATAAGTCAATGTCATAATTAAGAGTTTATTTGCTAAAAGGCCACAAGCCCATGCAAACATAAGACAATACATACATTTAAAAACTACTAGACAAAGTGCAAATAGTGTCAATAGCCTGTGACTATTTATCATATCTGGATAATTCCTCTATAAGGGCCTCTTATATTTCAATCACTGACAGATGGGTGACAAATAGCTAATCCGTAATACTGGCCTCAAACCTTTAACATAAGGGATCAATACCTTTAAAGATTCGGATTCTTGAAGAAGAATGGTGCAATTGTTTATATACGGACCCTTTATATATCCAATTAATGGTACCTCTTCCTGATTTTAACACCAAAAAAATGTAACGACAAAAATACGATAGACTAGAAATTGCTCTCAGTTCTAATTTCAGGATTAATGCTGAATTTATACATTACATCAGAAGGTTCACAATCCACTGCCAGTATCCCCCCACCCCTTTTGTAGCCCAGAGGTAAAGTATTTACTTAGGGTGCAAAAAGTTCAATCCCCAGCAGTCTTACCGAAAGACGTTAAAATATGGGTTCGACTTGGTTAGCAAAACTTTTTGTTTTAATAGAAAATTCTAAGAACATGTAGCTTACCGTGTCTTCTTCGTTCCATTTCTTGTCAATGGTTCTCAGGGCTGGGGCTTTAACCAACCCCTGCAGGGCCTTCCCGGTGTCATAGTCGTAACGATGCAACTGAAATACGGCACAAAAATATAAATTTAGAAAACATCTAATACTTAAATATATTATTGCTGAAACTCTTATAAATTTCGAGAAAACATTTAAATATGCAGTTTTATACTTTTGTGCACTTTCGGCAAAGGTGCAAGTTTGTTCATACTGAAATCAATTGCTTTTTTTGCTTTGATCAAGAAAACTGCTCTCGTTAAGGATTGAATGTTTTTTAGTTTGAAAGAGTTTTATTCTCATTTAATAGAAATATATGGTTTAACCATAAATATAATGGTATATAAATCACTTTATATTCAGTTAAAAACTACACCCAATCTTTGAAAAAAAAATTCCGAAATAACAAAAAATTCAACTTAGAATTAGCGTTCACGTTCATTCATTGCTTTTAGAAGACATTTTTTATACATTTTAAAGATATTTTAATTTCAAATTTCGTAATCGAAAATTGAAGAAAATGGCTTGAAAAATTATGAAAATTTAAACTGACTTTCAATGGGTAATGACCAGTGTCAAATTTTGTTTTCCATTCAAATACGAACAATATATTAAGATTATCATCATTCAAGTCAATAAGAATGACACCATTTTCTGATTAATCTCAATCTAACGTGGATGTGCAGTCGGCCATAAAAATTAATTGAACATTAAACAACTTCTTCAGCAATGATAATGATTTACACATGTATCTTAGTTAATCTTCAGTCATGACTGGGCAAGTTTCATCATAAATACATAAATCAAATGAAACTTGATCATTCAAGATATTAGTTCATAACTTCGTAATTTCAGTTTAAAGAGACTTTTATAGGGTCGTAAAAACATATTTTAGTGTGAAATGTGGATATAATATAATGCTTGTATCAATGATAAAACTTCAAATCACTATTGAAAATATTATCTAAAAATGTGACTCAAAATGACCTTTTTTGCATTAAAAAAAAAAAAAGCATTAGAAAAAAATTTAAAGCTTGGATTCACGATATTATGTATAAATCAGGGACAAGTTTCAATAAAGATTGTAGTCGTAAAATGGAGTTATCTGAGTGTCAATCTGAGTGTCATATTTAAAAAAAAAATTGGCATAAATTAATTGGATTACAGTCAATCAAGGGGCATAAATCGATACTAATTTTATTCAGAGTGATGGGACATGCACAGCAAACAAGCACGAAGAGTTTTGTATTTATATCTTATAGAGCTTTAAAGTAATGGCCAAGGTTTTTGCACAATGACTGAGCACTACAAATAATATTCATAAAGTTACTTGGGTAGAATTTTCAACTTAGTAAAAAAATTACTTTTTTCTAAGCTGAATTTAAAATAAACTACCAATGTTTCGACAATCATTACCTGAACTTATGTAAATACGGTCAAATTTGAATTTATTTCAATAAATTTGATGAAAAGTAGCGGAAAAAATAATGTTGTCAAAAGTTATAAAAAATATTTTTGCAAAAAGTGATCTTTTTCCCTATAGCTTTTTAAATATGCCACAGAAGCATTCCACCTACTTACCCAAGCACTTTCTACCCAGCTTTATTTTTGAACAATTAATACATCAAACAAGCCTGCAAATACTATTCACATTATCAATTTATGAAAATAATGATCCCAGATCAATATTGATCGACTACTTCAAATAAATGAAGAAATTACTAATTCTGGTATCCACTTTATCTTAATGAATTTGTTTTCTATATTATTCCCTTGCTGACAAAAAAATATCTTCAGAACCAGATTTTCATCCATGGCATAAAATAAAGTATCTCTTTTTATTGTGAAGCACCGCGTTATTTCTTTGTTGAAGGCTCTTTAATCAGTGTTTACCTGATATTGATTGGAAATTAATTTTCATTTCATATTACAATGATTACTTTAATTTAATTGGGAAAAACAGTGTTATGGCTGATAGATTATGATTCCAACAAATGAGTAAAATATTTTATCACTATTTGAAAGGAATAAAAATAGGTTACAGCCCTTTGATAGTCAAAGCTACAACTTCTTATTATGTTTAATTACTAGTGGAATAGAAAACACAGAGTTGTGGTCCTTGGATTTTTAAAAAACATGCTGACGCTCATTTCTCTCGATGAAAGGAAGTTTAAAGCCATATTGACAGAAAAAAAATTGCATGGAAGAAAAATATATTTGAGGTCTGAGTTCAGAAATGGAAAAGAAATGTTAAGTTAATTAATATATTTCCCAAACAGGTGTCATCTAGTTCGGAAAAAGTGATCCCTATGAATGGACACACCATGAAATTGCGATATGTGACATGCAATAAGAAATTCACAAGTTGAAGCATTCATACCATGTGCATGGCGTTAAGCGTGGTATCGTCCATCGCGGCAGCCTGACAACCATCGGTGTTTCCACCATCGCACATTCCCGCGAATGCCGCTACACTCCTGAAAATATGAGAAACAAACACGGTCTAAAATCAAATTTCAAAGACACATAATTCCTTGACTCACCAAGAACACATATTCATTCATGATATAATTAATGTGGTCAGGGGCCTTTGATTTGTGAAAAAAGTAACAGCAACTTTTGAAAAAGCCAGAATGAATACTGAAACATTGCCAGATATTGAACTTAACAATTTTCCATTGTTCACTGTGACTGCCAGGTTAACATACACCATAGAAAGGAAATTACAACAAAATGAGGGAGGATTTTTTTTAATTCTGCAGATAAATCCTCGTTGACTCAAACTAAATGTAAAGGACTGATTTCTTTAAACTGAAGATAAGCATTCAAACTAAGCTCTAATTTTTCATGGTTGGAGGTATTTTCGCCCTGGGCGTTCGAGCCAACACGGTTTCACTGTAGTATAATAACATTCAGAATTGTGGCTTTTGATGTCATTTTTGTGAAAACAATAAAGTTTTTTAGGATTGTGAGTGAGGCCCAATTTCAAATTGAGATTTAACACTGGCATACATGTATCTACATAGTCCCTACAGCTTACTCTCTCAAGCTGATGAAGTGCCTAATCCCCAATCAACATACCCCTAAACCCCACCCCACCCTCAAAATACCCCTTCCCCCTGACCAATTAACAATACAAATGTCAGAATGTCAGAAGACCCTATTGCTAGCTTAGGTATAATAATTCCATGACTTTATTCCCGGTCTCATTAATATTTCAGAATGCTGGCATATCTAGCTGTTGCCTATTTTCTGCATGCACTAGACAGTGACAGGTCTTTATTGTCCTAAAGCATCCAACAGACACATTAGTAAATGTTCTGACACTTACACTACTATAACATGCAACAGTCACCTTCAGGCAAGACCAAACATCATCATGTTTGTCAATGAAAAGTAGGATTATACTCTGTAAGGCCAAAATCAAAAAGATCCAAAAACCTAAGGTAAAATGATTTTATTTTTATTATTATTTTTTTTTTAGGGGGGGGGAGGGGGGGGGGGGGTTCTGTACCAAACGGACATATATTAGGGTATATCACTATTGTGTAAATTTTAGAAATAACGCCTGTCGGTTAGATTGAAACAAACATATTTTTTTTAAGCTTGAATAATCTATGATCCTGCATATCAAATGTTGCCTGTTAGCATCCATTGCTTTGAAAACTCTACAACAAGTCTATCAAAAGTAATCAATCATAAACGAATGTGTGATGCCAACGAAGACAGACAAGAGTAATACATACGTGTCTTAAACATTACAAGGTTGCATTCTACAGTGGATTAATGGGAGTTCTTCCGCCAAACAATCTTGACAAGTTACATTGATTGCCTTGGCGACTGGTCAATTTTATAGTTTCAATTTTATAGTTTTGGTGTGAACTTTTCCATATGAATATAGTAACATTTATTCTGCAAGAGCATACAATTTGCACACTGGTAAGTTTTTTCATGGAGGAAGACCATTATCCTCTAACTTATATAAGTAACCCTTTTGGTTGCCTTCCATAGACACTTGGCCGTGCTCAACAAAAACATCCACACAATATTTTATCTAGACAAGACCACTCACTGCCTCATCCTTTGCATAACTAAACATCAATTGGAGCCAGAACGGGCCTTACTATACATGTATGTATTGTCAATGCCTAGTGTTACATGTTTTTTTCAAAGCCAGGCAAGCTAAAATCCCATGCACACATTTCATGTTCTCCTCTCCTTTTGAGGAGGAGAGGCATACCACAATTATCTACCATGCAACAACATAGAAGCACATGTTACCTTGCAGCTCGTAGAAACATCATGAGGTCTCCATCCAGAACTCCTTTCGGCTGCCACTGGAACTCTTCCAGAAGGCTGCTCCTCTCCGGCATCTCATGTGGGGGCACATTGGGCTTGCATTCAGGCATACGAGCCTAAAAAAAGAAAACAGGTTTATATTTGATCTGCCTCTGATTCATTAACAATATATCTTAAAATTCATGTACTTGGATCCTGCACTCATTTCATGGGGGGGGGGGGTACAATGGGTTGGCATTCAGGCCAACTTGGCACAATGGGTTGGCATTCAGGCCAACTGGGCGCAATGGGTTGGCATTCAGGCCAACTGGGCACTGAATGGGTTGGCATTCAGGCCAACAGGGCCCAATGGGTTGGCATTCAGGTCAACTGGACACAATGGGTTGGCATTCAGATCAACTGGGCACAATGGGTTGATTTTCAGGCCAACTAGAAACATTGGGTTGAGATTCAGGCAAACTGGGCACATTGGGTTTGCATTCAGGCCAACAGGGCACAATGGGTTGGCATTCAGGCCAACAGGGCACAATGGGTTGGCATTCAGGCCAACTGGGCACTGAATGGGTTGGCATTCAGGCCAACAGGGCCCAATGGGTTGGCATTCAGGTCAACTGGACACAATGGGTTGGCATTCAGATCAACTGGGCACAATGGGTTGATTTTCAGGCCAACTAGAAACATTGGGTTGAGATTCAGGCAAACTGGGCACATTGGGTTGGCATTCAGGCCAACTGGGCACATTGGGTTGGCATTCAGGCCAACTGGACACAATGGGTTGGCATTCAGGCCAACTGGGCACATTGGGTTGGCATTCAGGCCAACTAAACACAATAGGTTGGCATTCAGGCCAACTGGGCACAATGGGTTGGCATTTAGGTCAAATGGACACAATGGGTTGGCATTCAGGCAAACTGGGCACATTGGGTTGGCATTCAGGCCAACTGGGCACATTGGGTTGGCATTCAGGCCAACTAAACACAATAGGTTGGCATTCAGGCCAACTGGGCACAATGGGTTGGCATTTAGGTCAAATGGACACAATGGGTTGGCATTCAGGCCAACTGGGCACATTGGGTTGGCATTCAGGCCAACTGGGTACATTGGGTTGGCATTCAGGCCAACTGGGCACAATGGGTTGGCATTTAGGTCAAATGGACACAATGGGTTGGCATTCAGGCCAACTGGGCACATTGGGTTGGCATTCAGGCCAACTGGGCACATTGGGTTGGCATTCGGGCCAACTGGACACAATGGGTTGGCATTCAGGCCAACTGGGCACATTGGGTTGGCATTCAGGCCAACTGGGCACATTTGGTTGGCATTCAGGCCAACTGGACACAATGGGTTGGGATTTAGGCCAACTGGGCACATTGGGTTGGCATTCAGGCCAACTGGACACAATGGGTTGGCATTGACAGGCCAACGAGACACAATGGGTTGGCATTCAGGCCAACTGGGCACATTTGGTTGGCATTCAGGCCAACTGGACACATTGGATTGGGATTTAGGCCAACTGGGCACATTGGGTTGGCATTCAGGCCAACTGGGCACATTTGGTTGGCATTCAGGCCAACTGGACACATTGGATTGGGATTTAGGCCAACTGGGCACATTGGGTTGGCATTCAGGCCAACTGGACACAATGGGTTGGCATTGACAGGCCAACGAGACACAATGGGTTGGCATTCAGGCCAACTAGGCACATTCGGTTGGCATCCAGGCCAACTGGGCACATTGGGTTGGCATTCAGGCCAACTGGGTGCAATGGGTTGGCATTCAGGCCAACTGGGCACAATTTGTTTGCATTAGGAGTACTGGGTTAGCATTGAAAGTTCGTTTGGTTCCATTTTAATTCAATATATAAAACAATAAATTGCTTAATTTTGAACCAAAGCAGGTTTTAAACCTGCCAAGAAAATATTTTCTTAGGCCTACTGTAACAGCAAAACTAAACTCGATAAGTAATGTCAGCACTGAGCCTTCAGCATTTCGATAAAATACCAGTTGTGCCAAAAATTTCCTGGAATTGGATGAACAAGTAATTCATTCTCATAAACATTGCAGTCTTCTTACAGAGTGCATGTGAGGTTCTAAGATTAATAATTAGAAAGAACGCATTTGAGCTTTTTATCCGGCAATTAATCGTTTCCAAAACACAAAAACCAGCCCTACTGCTAAGCGATATGAAATTAATTAAAAGTAAACTTCTTGGAAAACCTTCTGAGAGATGATAAGGCATATGTGCGCAAAGAAACATTAAGCTCTAATATAATTCCTAGGTAAATTACTGTGTTAATTTATAGTGCTAAGAATAGAAAAATGAAATACAGATAAGCCAAAATAAATATTAATATGAATGTTTATACAATTGATATTCTTTTTATGAGTTTACAAGACTGAACTGAAACAAAATATGAAGTAACATTTAAATATGATCGTGGCTGTCCGGCTAGCGCAGTTGCTAGCGCAATCGCTTCTCATCTAAGCCACCCAGGTTCGATCACCGCCCTTGGCCAACGTTAGTTTGGTATGTGGTCACCAAGTGGGTTTCCTACGGGTACTCTGGTTTCCCCGACAACACAAGACCACACTCTCGAAATTTACATTGTGCTAAGAGAGTGATTAATTTAATGTTGTAAAATATAATTTATGTTTAAACTGAAATATATATGATCAAAATTGCTATTGTTTGTACCATTTTTAAGAAACAAAGCAACAATCATACATTTAGTGTTTGCGCTTATGTTTTGACCATGTTTTGAATACTGATATGTAGTAAATTAAAAGACTTCACACTTTCACACACTGCCAAAATAATGTTTTGACATTGATTGTTTTAAATTAATCATTAGGCTGTTCGTGCCTAGTCGTGCCGGCAAGAAAAGAGACATTCCTGCTAACGCTTTGAAAAATATTGAAAACAAGAGCTGTCACAGTATGTGACGAATGCCCCCGAATGTGACATTGACCTATGAACAAGTTCAGTACATGAAAAGTTGATCTTGCCTTTACCTGTCAAATACATATATGGCAAGTCATTTCAAATTGCCTCTGAACATAAAAAAATACCACCCATATTTGACAACCTACACTCTTATGACCTTATATTCAGCATTCCATTGTGAATAAACACTAAGTGTATCTTTCACCTTAGAGGTACGGACATGGGTCTTGCACACGACACATCGTCTCGGTATGTTGAACACATGTGGCAAGTTATTTTAAAATCTGTCCATACAAGAAAAAGTTACAGCACGAACAAGACAACCTATACTCGATGTGCTTATATGCAGCATTGTGAATAAACACCTAAGTGTGACCTTGACCTTAGAGGTAAGGACACGGGTCTTGCACGAAACACGTCCTCTTGATATGTCGAACACATGTGGTAAGTTATTTTAAAATATGTTCATACAAGAGAAAGTTACAGCCCAGACATGACAACCTATACTCTATGTCCATATACCCAGCATTTCATTGTGAATAAACACCTAAGTGTGAGCTTGACATTAGAGGGAGGGACACAGGTCTTGCACGCGACACGTCGTCTTGGTATGTGGAACACATGTGGCAAGTTATTTTAAAATATGTCCATACAAGAGAAAGTTACAGCCCGGACGCGACAACCTATACTCCATATCCTTATATGCAGCACTCCATTGTGAATAAACACATTAGTGTGACCTTGACCTTAGAGGTAGGAACACAGGTTTTGCACACGACACATCATCTTGGTATGTGGAACACATGTGGCAAGTTATGTTAAAATCTGTCCATACAAGGGAAAGTTACAGCCTGGACACGACAACCTATACTCTATGTCCTTATATGCAGCACTTCATTGTGAATAAACACTAAGTTCGACCTTGACCGTAGAGTAAGGGACACAGGTCTTGCACGCGACACGTCATCATGGTATGTGGAACACATGTGGCAAGTTATTTTAAAATCTGTCCATACAAGGGAAAGTTACAGCCCGGACACGACAACCTATGCTCTATGTCCTTATATGCAGCAGTCCATTGTGAATAAACACTAAGTGTGACCTTGACCTTAGATGTAGGAACACGGGTTTTGCACGCGACATGTCGTCTTGGTATGTGGAACACATGTGGCAAGTTATTTTAAAATCTGTCCATACAAGGGAAAGTTACAGCCCGGACACAACAACCTATGCTCTATGTCCTTATATGCAGCACTCCATTGTGAATAAACACTAAGTGTGACCTTGACCTTAGAGGTAGGAACACAGGTTTTGCACGCGACACGTCGTCTTGGTATGTGGAACACATGTGGCAAGTTATTTTAAAATCTGTCTATACAAGGAAAAGTTACAGCCCGGACATGACAACCTATGCTCCATTGTGAATAAACACTAAGTGTGACCTTGACCTTAAGAGTAAGGGACACGGGTATTGCACGTGACACGTTGTCTTGGTATGTGGAACACATGTGGCAAGTTATTTTAAAATCTGTCCATACAAGGGAAAGTTACAGCCCGGACACGAGTTATTGAGCCGGACACACGGACGGATGGACGGACAGACGGTGCGATTTTAATATGCCCAGCTTCGGGGGCATAAAAATGTATGAACGAAAAGTTTTTTTCTCTTGTTTTTTTTTTTTTTTAAATGGATGATAATGTTTCCAAATGCTGCATGTAATATGTATATATACAGAATTGTTAATCATACAAAAATTGTCTCAGAATTATAAGAATTGTTTTCTAGATATACAACCACGTTAATACCACTTTCTATTGTCACAATCAACTTTGGTGTAAGACCTTAACAAAGGTAAAGACAATTAAACAGATGTATGTAAATGACAGTCATGTGAAAATAATGGATTATTCCCCCATATAAATATAATAATAGCATTCTCCTCACACTATAAATCCTTAATAAGTAACGCTTTATCATTTCTATAATTATAGAACTATTAATAACCATAGTCAGGCCCAACTTCATGAATTTCGCAGCACATTTGTTATGAGTTCAATTAACATAATTAATGTTTAACATAATTAATGTTTAATTTTGTTGCCCCCACAGTGAAAATAAAACTAATGGAAATTGTCAAAAACTATTGTTGATTTAAAATAAATATTTAAAAAAAAATAATTTCACTTCTATTAATCAAACACATTATATCCTTTTATCTTCCCATTATATGATTGAATGATGTGTAAATTAACTCTTTATTATTACTGCATGAAAATAGAAATCAATTCTTCAAATGTTAGAAAACGTAAGTAAAATGCCAAGGCACCTAATTGCATGACGGTATCTAATTAGCCTTACTGACAAATGCCCTCGTAACGACTTCTTAGCGATCACAAAGTCATGAATATCATTTAAGTCCGCGCTATTGTCACATTTCTATGGGTGGCGCGATAAGATACCAATCTTTACCTAAAACGGATCATTGGAGGTCGCACGAAGATTAATATAATGTGAAAGACGTTGATAAACTAGTCTTTATGCTATGTCGATCTTACAGATCCGAACAATAAGAGCTTCAGGTATTATGATATGCTCGGGTTATAGGTCTGAATGATTTATGACACCTTCCGTAAAGAAACGACACTGTACGAACCATTATACATTGACAATACTATCTTGCTATGCAAATTTTACAAAGATAAATGCGCATCCCACAGTTAAGTTCATACATAACTTAAGAAGTCTTTGTAAAGTAATATATTCTGATCATAAATATGCCTTTTGATGTAAATAGACCAATTTTCAAAACTAGTTATGTATTTTATTACAAGTAACATTAGCCAAAAAATGAATAAATGCTTCATAATCACGCTTTAAAGGGCTGAAAAGTATGTTATAAGATCAAATTATCTGCGCATTAAATTTCTTAACATCAGCGTGATGAAATCTTACAGACAGCGCTAAGGATGTTTGTATAAGATCAATGAAATTCAAGTTATGCAAACATCAGGCAATTTCGATAAAAACGGTCTATAGAAAGAAGTTATAATCAACATGTTTGAACGGAACATGAATTACCTTTGTGAACATAAATATTATCAAATACTTGACACAAAAGAACAGTTAAGACCAAATGTAAGTAAATATTTAAAGTTCTCTGTATCTAGTGAGTAATATGAAGAATATTTTACTGAAATGTTATTATCCCCACCTAACCAAAGTTTCGGGAGGTGAATATTGTCATGGCATAGTCCATCTGACTGTCACATTTTTCTCTCTCCAGAACCATATCTTGGCTAAGGTTTGGTCAAATAGTTTTGAAACTTTGTCAGATTGTTACCCTTGATGAAATCTTGACAGCTTGAAAAAGTGGGTCACATTGGGTGAACAAATTGTTCACTTGAACCTGTTTTCTTGATGAGATTATATAAAAGACCACCACAAGCGTACAGAGGAGGTGAATGCGAAAAGGTTCTAAGTGACATTAAATAAAGTAGCAGAACGAACCTTTTCGCTTTCACCCCTCGATTATTTATTATGCTGGGCTAATCATTGACCATAATGCTACTATTGCCAATGGTAACATATATACAAAGTTTCATGTGGATGTCTAAAACAGTTTTGTCAGTTTAAGACCAGTTTAAGACAGTACCTCAACTTTTTTCCTCAAGAAAACCCCAAGACAAGCTAAACCAATTCAACTAAAATGTACAAAATTTTGAAAAAAAAGGGCAAAAACTAGGCAATCATACAAATTGTTGTGTCCAGAATTCATCGTCTTTATCTTTTTTCTAATCAATCAAACTCGAGCATGTTTTTTATAAGCCTTTAAAGCATAAGTGGTATCGAGTTGTTAGCTTAAGAGAACGCTATGACTGCTTTGCTCATATTTTTATTTTCCTCTCAAGAGAAATGTGAAGTGATTTAAACATGTTTGTTAAACATCTAATAACTTTGTGTAAAGTTTCATGCAAATATTTAAAATGGTGTCCAAGCATGGCAAACATCAAGTTTGTACATGAAATCCAAGCTGCCGACCTCACAGAGGCTTAGAAGTTTTTTGAAACACAGTCTGGTTTAAAATCTTGCAAGTGCATTGCAAGGTGATGCCATAATACAAATGCTTATCATCTCAAACTTCCCCTAACTTCAAGCAGAACTCTTTTTTTCATACTTGAAATATTTTAGCTCTCAAAAAACATTCCCGTATCTTACCTGATACATAGACCCGACCCGTATCTGTCCCTGTGTGGTCGCCAGCCTCTTGGTTTCCGGGTTGTATCCGAGGATACAGTAGAATGTGTCCGCGGCCGGATGGAATGTCCGCGCCGCCTCTAGACTGTTACAGTGAACAACGCGACACTTGCCCCTGAAATGTAAATTTTTCAATGTACACAATTAGGTCAATTGTGATGATATCATTTTTGTATCATTTAAAAGAGGTTTATAGGTCTAGAAATAAAAAAAATAATAATTGTGGATTGAAATGAGGCAATATTTCTTGTTTTACGTCTGATTTCAGTTGCAGAATAAGAACAAAAATACCAACCGATGTAACTTTATCCATGATATATTGACATTTCATTTCAATTTGCGACACTCATTTTATCATATTTTGTCATACTTTCATCCATAAGATGGCCCCATTATACAGAGTCCACATTTATAATTATTATTATTTCTATTAAGTAATAATGGCCCAATTTTGCAGTGTTCTTTTGCTGGAGCACGACGGCTAACACAATATCATAGTATAATTGTACACGCTGAACAAGGAAAGAGGCAAAAGATACAGCAACTAAAGATAAGAATCTAAAAGGAGCAAAAAGGAATTTAGTAATGAATTTATACCTGAGTGCAGTGACAGGGTAGGTGTCGGTGGCCTCGGAACAGAACAGTTCCCGCGCCTTGACTGCAGGGTTCAGGAGAGGATGGTCACTCTCAATCTCTGAAAATAGATAAAATTCAAACATAACTATGATGTAAAAATTAAAACATTAGTGTATAATCTCGATAACTCAGTTTTGGGTGACATAATTGTTATGTTCCATGTTGTCAAGGACAACGTTCAATAAATAGTGTGCAATATAAGATCATAGCATAGTTGTAATTTATTTGAATTGTTACATTATCTTTTTTATGGAAGCGCAGGGAAGGAACTCTCTTCTTAACCAGTTAGATTTTGTTTAATCTTTAACTTACTATATAATACATGATTGTAAAACAACATTTTATTTATGGCACTTGTTGGCACAATGCTACGCTTGTGGTCTTGTGTTGTGGGGAAAACCGGAGTACTCGGAGCTAGTACTGGAAACCAACTTGACTGGCTTGGCGACCACAAATCAAACACACATGTGCCCAGGTCGAGAAAATCAAACCTGGGTTGTCTGGGTGAGAAACGTGTTGGCTAACCACTGAGCTAACTCATTACATTTAACTTAATATCTGCTAACTGACTTAAAACGTATCCTTCATTTTGATCGATTCTAAAGTGTCCTATCAGATTTAGATACAATAAATCAGCGAAGATTATTATTAATGCATGTTTGCATATTTTGAGCCAAGTCATAACTATTTTCCCAGTATCATAATAATTAATATGTAGCTTCTGACATTCAGATTTGTCAAGAGACCGACTTAATTGAAAAATGTTGTTTATGAACTTAATGCACAAGAAATAAGTGCGTCAACCTTTTATCTATACAAAAACATATGGATTAATTCACCAAGGTACAGGCTTAAAAATAAATCTATCTATCAAAATTATTAATGGTATAATAATCAAAATGCATACCTGAATAAATGCAAAATAAACATGTCCATTTTTAACAAATAGTGATCCATTCGCATATAGCGATAATTCAAACAGATTTGCAGAGTCACAAGAAAAAACGTTAATACATTCCATTTACAAGTCATAAAACCTTACACTTCAAATAAACCAGGTTGAAAATCAAACCGATTAAATAAATTAATGGAATATAACCCTTTTCAAAATCAATCAATTGAGCGATACCATATTTCTTAACCTTTGGCTACAGAACAATTCTACACATAATTATCATTAGTTATGCATTAATATAGTTTATGACTCTTTGATTTTTTAAAAGCATTTGATAACGATCAACATTTTACTCTCTATTGGACGATTATTCAATTGCACAAAATCTAATTGATCATTTAAATGTAAATCTATATACTGTATTTGCAACAGCTTAAAGTCGTAAATATGTAATAATCAAACTACCAACCATTAAAAATAAGAGCGTCGCATAGCAAGCGCAATGTCTCGTCTGTATTTTTCTCAAAGAAAGGGGCATTACTCAATGATCATAAAAGCCAGAGTCACGTGCCTTGCTGTACATGTGTGTATTGTCTCTGGCAACATATGTACCAAGTTTCAAAACATATTTCAAGTCGTAGCCAAGGTTATGAACAATGACACAACTGACAACAACACCAACAACAACGACAACCAGGCTATGACAATACCGAGAATTTTTTTCTTTGATAAACAGTTGAGCTTAAAATGCATCATCAATTTTCATTAATATAAACCACAGTGAAAGAATAAGATGGTAGCATTTCATCATATCATCAAATGTTAGCAAATTTCATGAGAATCTTCCCAAGCAGATAATCTCATGCTAAGATCTGATAAAAAGTCAGAATGCAAATTTGATATTGCAAATTAAAGATATTATTTAGTATCATGAACCAAGGAAAGAAAATACTGACAGGTAAAAGGCAGGTATATCTAATGTTTTCTCATTTCTCAAAAACTTCACATGAACAAATAATGAGAAGAGAATATAATACTAAACAAGAAATTGTGCTGAATTATCCCATTGTATGAATTTGAGATATGCATTTCAGGGGGGTATCCAGAAATTGACACAAGAGGGGGCATAACCTTTTGACATTCGCCCGTCCCTAAGAACTGAAATTGAAATAGTTAAATGTTGGCAGGGGTGTTAGGGAAAAATTGTGCAATTAGAGCTTTGTATTACTCTTTGTTTCTTTTATATATAAAAATAAAATATAAGTAGGATGATTTTGCCTATCTGGCCTGGGTTTAGCATGCTGGAATAAAGTTGTAATGTTGTTATTTTTCAAGGCCGAAACCTGCCAATTGGTCACTAGATTTTACATACCAATCAGAACACTCAGATTTAACTCTTAAATTTAAGTTCAACTTTTACAAGTGAGCCTGACCTTGATTAGTTGAACAAGACGGCTTTTCCACCATTCCAGCACATTGTAGCGCAGATTTCATCAATTATAGTTTTCAATATTGGGTATTCTCAGCTGATGTCCAGAACCTCTACACATATAGTATCATGTCAAACTGGTGAGTTTTAATGTCAATTGTCAACACAAACGACCATCATAACTCCTGTTTTCCCAATGTTTAACATTCTGTTGTCACCACATGTATAACACATGTATAACAATGAAAGTGACAATTAACAAATTGCTCTAAATACTGTTGTTATCATTTTTGTCAACTGTCCATTACGATATGATTGATATGTCCACTACTTAAACATCTGAACTGACCACTGACTTTATCACTAGTAAACATCTGAACTGACCGTTGTTACAAATATCAATATTCCGATTACAATTATATTTCAACAGGTTTTACTTGATCCATGTGACAAGACATCCAACATAAAAAGGCTGTAAACAGAACCTTCAAATCAAATCATGTTTGAAACACATATTTCAGTCACTGTGCGTTTTTGTCCGAAAATTCTCAAATCACTGCTTGTACGATCTATTTGTCACCTTCAACAAAAACAAACCTAATCCAGCGGTCTACAGATAAAATCTGTCCTCCTCGTTTTCTCTTGTGTAAAAACTCTCCTTCCACACAATTAACATCACACACGCAGAACTATTTTTATCCCCTCGTCAAAACATAGTCTAATCAACAGTAGAATTTGACACATCGGCAGAAAACCTAACAGATCTTCTTAATCAGATAAATCATAGCCATAACTTGTAAATAATCCAGACGAAACTTGTATTTAATCCCAAAAGAAAGTGTGGCCTACAATTCTTCCATTTAATCATTGAGAGATGTACTAGATTATGTATGGTCTTTGCTACTGAAATTCCCCAAGCAAAGATCTGAAGAAATTAGGAAAATGAGTTGGCAGCCACTCAAGTAGTTTCCTGCAACTCAAGGGAGACAACTTTAATTAAAACAGAAGACTGCTCATAATTAATTTTTGCAGAGTTACTGTTACTCTCGAACTGATAATTAATGAATTTATCATGATAAATTGAATCATTTTATGTGACATATGCTTTGTTCAAAGATTAATCATAATTAAATGATCAACTTTTCGAGTGAACTTTTATAACATCGTTAGATTACAGATGTAAAATGTCATTTTGACAATGAGCACATAATTAAAGCATGACTCTTTTGTTTTATTAGAAGCGAAACATTTTGTGCATTTCTGTATAACAAAAAGTGGCAAAATGTATGGTTAATTGATTATGAAAATAGAAAATTATCTTTCAAAAATAATAGTTACAGAATGAAAACCAGTAATAATTAAACAACAAGAGAGCTGGGAGTAAACACCAGCCCTCGTCTGTTCTTGTTCTTTTCAGTCGAACAAGGGGCATAACTCAAATAATGATTAATGCCAGAGTTATTCATGCACTTACTGTCTCTGTCAACATATGTACCAAGTTTAATTTGAATGTCTTCGACAATTTCAGGTTATGGCCAAGGTCAAAAAAGGTTTATGACACAGCGATGACACTGATAATTACATCAAGACACTCATGAACTATAAGACAAATATTCGAACTATTTTGCTGTGAAAAATGGAGGCACTAAAAATGCCAAAATTGTTTTAAAATAAATAGAGGCATACATTTCTACATGCATAACTAACCTACATACATGTAGAAATGATAATGAAAGAGAGGATAAATCAAGTTGTCCATTATACTTTTACATTAAGGAAATTGAAACACAGTATTACATGTTTAAGGAATAGATTTTATAGCCATGCTGCCAATTAAATTGATCAAAGCAAGTTAAGAATGACTTTCTTAGTGTTGCTGCAAATGTCTACAACCTTAATATCACATACATGCACAAACTGCTTCATCACCCACTTGACAAAACCAGTAGATGAATAAATTGAACTTTGGTGGTTGGTTTTTGTCAGGAGCTTTCTACATGACCCAAATCTGAGAATCCAAACGTTGAACCCATATAGGCACAGACATAAAGGCAAACACTAACATATTTATAAAACCTTTTCTTGTCAAATGTATAATAACAAAGGTTTTGACTGTAACAAATGAATAGAACAATTCAAAGAACAATACCTGTTTATTTATAATCCAACACATTGAAGTACACGCAGATTTCGAACAAATACAGGATTTTTTTTAATAATCCATAACTCGAAGCAAGTTAAAAATGCCCAAAGTCACACCAAAAACTGTCAACTTAATATTCTAACCCTCCACAAAGGCAGCGTCACTTGTAAACTAAGCCCATTTTCAGTGTATAACTTCCATACAAGGGCTGTTAAATGCAAACACAAATGTTTAATCTTCGGGTAAATATCTGTTTACATTAGACTGTCAAGTCACTTCACATTAGTACTGGATAATCAACAATATATGTTTACAGCCCATTGTCGCTTTGAGATAAAACCTGATTTGAACAGACAACGTAGATAAAATGTCAATTTACTCTGTCAAATAGTTTGTTTCATTTTCTTTTAATCGTTTTAATTAAGACATTGAAATGTTTGTAAGGGATAAGGGTTAATCGAACATAGAAAAAAGGCCTTAAATGTTCAAATGAATTTCGGGCAAATCAAACACAGAAATGGCCTTTTATGTAAAATTCCATTTCAAGCCAAAACCTTAAAATAGTTAAGTATGTAGACTTAAGTACACAAAACAATGAATTCAACGAGAATAACTTTTATGAAGTGCTTTTTCAAGTTTAAGCAACTTTCCAAAATTAAAATCAATATCAGATTATTTCCCTTCAGAATGACGATGAATAACGAAAAGACATGGTACTTAGTTTATACCTAATGCCTATGTATGATATGGGAAATCACCATCCAAATTAATTATGTAAATTCGATCACTTTCAACAAATCTCAAATTTACCAAACGTAAATTGGATTAAAATCAAATTGAAAAGCTATAGTACCTTAAACTTTTCATAGGCACAAAATTTCCTTTAAGAGCCGTTAAATAGCTTTCGAGATGTACTTAAATATAATATACTTTAATAACCAAAAATATTTAAAAACTAAATTGTAAACTTGTACCTGTGTCAAAATAGATCTTAACATCAAAGGCATGAGAAATTCAATACCTTTTAGACCGGCATATACAAGTATGCTTAAATTGAATCTCAAGAGGCTTAACTAACATAATTTGTGAGAAAGTGACAAGTCGACGTTGATTTTGTATACCTATACCACAATGAATATCAATTTTATAAACGAAGGTCACTATGAATAGCAGAGTATTAAAATTAAAACTTACAGGCAAGAATGCTTTCAGGTATTTTAACGCCGATACAAGAAAGAACAAAATAAATCCCTCAAGGAGACGCCAACAGTCAATCTAATTTGTGTTCACAGTTGATAAAGGGCCATAACTCAACAATGAGTTAAGTCAGAGTAACTGGACTTTCTTCATATATGGCAGCCATATTGTCAAAGAACACATACCCACATGAACAGTTTCATGGCAATATCCTTTAAGGATTTAATAGGGAATTCAGAGTATTAATACCTAACCATTTTTGAAGTATAATGAAGTGATCATTAAAAATACTGTTAATTAGTATTTAAAGACTTAAGCGAATTGGATGAATTACCTGTTGGGAGCGCAAAGGACACCATGACCTTCACCTTCTACCTACTGACCTCAAAATTAATTGGGGTCATTTTCTGACCATGACCAAATGCACAACCAGTTTTAAAACCCTACAACATGTCATACAATCTTCATTCAGAATGAAAGTGTGCCAACAACAACTGCCAACGATGACAACAGTGTCAGACAAAATATCCCATAATATATATGGCTGCCATGTTTTTCAGACCAAAAACACTGTTAATGAGCAGGAAAGTTTCATAACCTTTTTACTCCAAGACGCATAATTCTTATTTCTTATATATCTCAAGAATCAAAGCCGGTCAGGTAATAACTATGACTACATAAAACCGTTTTCACCAATAAAATGGTAGACACATTATTCAAAAGAACTTGTCCATCCATTACTTTTCCTGAAAAGAAACATCAAAATCAGATTACCGCTACTTCTCAATACATTTGAATGGCCTATCGTGAGGCTTGTAAAAACTATAATTAGCATAATTTAAGATATGCATTCAGATAGCCGATATTGACAACATAGTTCAAAAACATATTTAATTTAAAAGTTATTCCCATTATCAGCTGTATAAAATCACGATCAATTCACACGATATTGACCGTGAAAAGCGATACAGTTATTTCTTAACGTCTTTTTTGTCACAATGTTTGACTATCGAGTATTAAACATAACCATCGAGTGAACAAGTATCAAACGAGAATCAACTATCAGCAACTGTGAGGGCTTAATCTGCAGTCGATGAATGTGTCATATCAGTGTGTAAACAGCCGTGTAAACACGCTCCCCTCATCAGAGTGTAAACAATCAGCTCTTTGTCTGCGTACAGGTCGGCTTCTTCAATTTTAAAGCAGGTGACAGAGTTGAGGACTTCTATACAGCCCACTATGCAGCACTCATGCAAAGAAAATGCAATTAGGGGAAACCCTTCTTTTGATAATGATGTACGATAATGCTTGACATTTGGTTTTCTTGAAATGAGAGCTAAAACTACCAAGTTTATATAAAACATATGCTGTGGAGTAATTTGCATCTATTTGCATGACATTTACAAAAACATCAGCCCGGCTTTATAGCATGTAATACTTTGCTAGTCATGTTTCTCTTCACATAAAAGGTGACATCTTGTGAAAACTGTAATATGATGAGAAATGATTGATTAAAATCTCAAGTTTCATGTAATTTATCGCAGGGTTATTATTCACAGTTAATGCACTTAACTTTATGAAGACAGAAAAACATCATTAAACGATAAAAATCATAAAGCTCATGACATCATAATATATATATATATAAAACCAACGCATAACTTAGTTAAGAGATAATAATTGATAAACATAAAACAATGTTTACTGGCATATATAAAAGTAGACCCCACTCACCTCCCATTCAATCACATGCCACAAAAACAATGCATGCTTGACATGACAAACCCTATCAAATGCCTCTCAAAAATCCATTAACACACCAACAATGACATTTATGTAATGTTAGTAGCCCATTTTTATAAACTGAAGGGAAATATAAACCGAGCTTACCTGATTTAGCTAAAACTTGAGTGTATTAATATCCAACATTAAAGCATTTTCATGTTACATCTGCATCATATCCAATGTTCACAATAAACCGACTTCCATCATGTTTAATCCATTATGAAGTTATTTGTAACCAGAGAAAACCATTAAGTGTGAGGCAAATAGTGTAAAAAAACTCCCAACTGGATCACTTCACTTCCCAAACAACATAAACAAAGCTAAAGATTTCTCGTTATTTGTTGTTGTTTTTTAAACCAGTTTAACACATCCGTGATCTTAAATTGATCAAACACTGAGGGAAGCTTCTTCATTTAGCACAAGAAAAATCCAAATACCACAACACAAAATCTAAACAGTACATTGGCTACATTCCACCTTGTATCTGCCAGGTATGTATAGTGTCAAATAGCCCAGGTAGCATAACGATTTTCACCCCAAGTAGCTATTTAACTACAAAGTAATTTATCGCAATGTCAATCAACACTGTCGGTTCAGATAACTAAGGGAAGGAACTATGTTTATTGGTTTTTAATCTGATAACCCCTATTTATATCATGTCAATTTGTGATCAAATAGGACAAAGCTTGCTCTTGTTTAATAAATAAATAATTAACTCCGCTCTATAAACACGGCCAAAATACCGCTTAGTATATATAAAATGACATTCATTGTTTTCCTTTGTGCTTCTAAATGCCTGATAAGATGTAACCATCAATAATGATTTTAAATATACTTAAACTTTATAAATCAGGTTCAAGTTATTTTGAATATCATTAAAACAGAATAGCAAACCCTACCTTTCGGAAATCATACCGATCCAGACACATTTCAATAATTAATGTCCTATTGTAATCCGCTAACGATTTTTTTCCTCACACAAACAGCACATAAACGTGATGTTCTTTTTACACCATACTGCCTGTATATACTTAACTTTCCACATGAGCTTAACAATTATGACTTAAGGGTCTCACATTTCCGCACTAAATGATAGTTTCACAATAAACTGTTCCTGTTAATACAAAACACAAGTGGTAACGTTCATACCACACTCAAACACTTGAAAACCACTTCTGACTCAATTACTTATTTCGAATATATCTGCGTGAGCCTCATATACGAAACACAATTATTCAATGCATCTAAACAATATGTTTCCTAGATTTGTAACACAGCTGACACGAAAAACATTGTAATTACATTTACGTGAAAAAAATTGCTGTAACATCGTACATAATGGAGGATAATACAGAATTTAAGTAAGGTCTCCCAGCACATCAGAAAGTGAACAATTAATTACAGTAGTATAAACATTGGTGAAAGGCCCGAGGTGGAAATGAACTGTGGTGACATTCGAGTTACAACATTTAGCAGCTACGTCTGTCAGTATGTGACAGATTGAAACAAGTAAATTAGAGAAGACGATTGTTGTTACGACTTGTAATACATTCCTAATGGTCAAATGATTTCACATGACAATAAATGACTGTTCGATTGGACAGTATTTGCAAAACAGTTCATCTAATAGCTTAGTAGCTATTTAATATCAATAAGGCTCTGACATGTCGTCCTGTTAGTGACAGTCAATCCTCAAAGATTGGATAACATTTTATTGACAAACTGGGTAAGTGTTCTAATGGTAAAGGAGTCCAATTCTCACCACAGAGGTCGTGGGTTAGATCGCCACCAGGGAAATGGTATCTTAGCCTCTCAAAAAGGACACAGCAATAGTTTCCATCATAGGAAAAAGACTCAAGAGTGACTCATAGCAGCTTTCAGCTGTCTTCACCAACAAGATAAAACAAAATCAGTATAAACCATACTGTATGACTTTTATTTAGTACCAGGTTCGAGCTCCAATAAAACTAAGGGAACTTTCTCTGCTCTGACAGCCTTCAAAATAGACACCAGTTCACGCAGGATCTTACACAGGAACCTGAAGTCTAGACTTAGGCTCTGGCCAGTCCAGCTCTCCAACTCAAGTATTTAAAATTTCAGGTAATTGTGCCTAAAATTTAAACTTTTCAGTCCGAAAAAGGGCTGAAAAAACAACACTAGAGCCTTACCTTTAAAATTCCGACTTTTACACAAAGAGTACGCAAAAACAGTCTGCACTACAATATATCTCAATATTGAATAACAATATTTAACGGCAACTCTATTAATTTACTTTTTCTCAAGGCTTTTAGTCTATTCATTTTCAAGTTCTTTATACTTATGTTACAATCCAAATACTTTTGTATTTGCGAAAGTAAGCAAACATAATATCCTCCTCTTTAAACACAATTTATTCTGTTCTTGCCTTCAAAAATGCTTTCAAGTTAATGTTTGCAGATTTTATTAAAACCCTGGTTCATTTATTCGCAAATACTCTTTGAAAACTTACGAAAAGGCTTAACACAGTTTAGCCAATATATTTCTCATTGTAAATTTCATTATGGCAAATCTGTTAGAATAAATGCTGTTAAAAGATTTAAAATTATTTTAGCTTTATATCAATTCTTGAAACATTGAATTTGTTTACATATTCTATTTTCAATATAATTCTTATCCTTATCCTTGCTCCTGAATTATTTTTGTCCTGTATTATCCTTGCTCCTGAATTATTTTTGTCCTGTATTATCCTTGCTCCTGAATTATTTTCGTCCTGTATTATCCTTGCTCCTAAATTATTTTTGACCTGTATTATACTTGCTCCTGAATTATTTTTGACCTGTATTATACTTGCTCCTGAATTATTTTTGACCTGTATTATACTTGCTCCTGAATTATTTTTGACCTGTATTATACTTGCTCCTGAATTATTTTTGACCTGTATTATACTTGCTCCTGAATTATTTTTGACCTGTATTATACTTGCTCCTGAATTATTTTTGACCTGTATTATACTTGCTCCTGAATTATTTCTGTCCTGAATTATCCTTGCTCCTAAATTATTTTTGACCTGAATTATTCTAATGCTCCTGAATTATTTTTTCCTGAACTATCCTTGCTTCCTGAATCAGTGATTCCATTTAGTGTATCGGTCAGCTATTTTTACAATCTAATCAAAACACTCAGATCTACTCTTAAACTTACATTAGATCAAAGTTATTTATTGAATATGGCCCATGAACTTCAAACTTAACTTCTTTAAAATAACTTGTTTCCAATTGAATACAACATTTGGTAATTATTCCACATTAGTTATCCTTGGGTAAGTTTGAGTGATCAACTTATTTGGTTGGTTAATAATTATTGGATAAATAATAAATTAATGTCTTAGCTTTGAGAATTGGACAAAAAATTCCGCCCAATTGGTGTAAAAAAACAACAACAATGTATTAATCTAAGAAATGGTTAAAGGTTGTAAGTATGTGCATCCCAAAAAAATAGTTTGATGCAATGCAATCACATAACCATTTATTTGGTGTAAGAACATAATAACAATTTAAACTTATTTAGTGGTCTACATTTTATTGTGTAAACTGTGATCATGCGACTGTTTATATCTTTTCCTTCACCTGGTTTAAATCAATAATGGCTGTCTTCTGATTTACTGAAATATATGTATTGGAAAACTTAAGAAATACTGCCTTTTCATTGGACAAAATAAAACACTGACCGCTTTAATTACTAATATTTTTTTAACAAATAAACTAATTCACCAAAGTGCTTCAGGGAATGATATAGCCAGTTATTAAATGACAAGCAAATATTAATTGTCTTAATAATGTCAAATTAGCATCTTACTGACTGCACAAGTTAATTATAGCCATCAGATTCTAGTTTCTTTATGTGATATAAGATCATAATTTGATCATAAAAGTTTCAACAACCAATAATTATTTATTAGTAAAATAGAAAGGTTGTCAGTATAGCCAATCCTATAGAAAACTGTTGTCTGTCTAGGGCCGATTGAAAAGGGAAATAATAGAGAGAGATTTTATGATAATATTACCAACAGACATACAAACAGACAGATTACCAATAGACATACGAACAGACAGACTACAGAGAGACAAACAATAAAACATTAATGTCTTCAATATTACTGCACTCTGTTTGAGAACGCAATATATGTTAGACAATTATTCACTTCTTACCTAAATTTTCAACAACAAAAAGACAGAATTACTTACAATTTGGCAACTGGTTGAAGATGTGCCTCAAATAAATTTAAGAAGCTCATTACAAATAGATAAAAATAATACTTTACCTTATCATAAAAAATATTTCTTCATTAAAAATAAAAACAAGCTAACAAATGATCATTGAGGCATAATGAAGACTAAGTTGTTCTAAGTATTACCCTTGTTTTATCTCAAATGCTGAGTTAAAAGTTTGTAAAACAAACAACAACAACATCACAATCAGTTAATATTTTGCAACTATGTACATTTTTGTTACTTTTAAATAACTCACCATTTGTATAAAACAAAAATCAACACATCAAATTAAGTTAAGAATTTGTTACTATATATATATTTTGGTTACTTTTAAATAACTCACCATTTTTATGCAAATCCTCCAATGATAATTGAATAAAAAAAATATGAAAACATCATTAAAACTATCCAAGAAGCAAAACCCTTTCTTTCTCCTACATGTATTATAAGTGTTATCATGCCCAACTAGTGCCTACGCACTCAAAGCAAAAAATATCCAATCTCTGCGAAACAGGTCACACGTCGAAGAAATCACAATACAAGATTGACAAACATGTACACATCGACGTAAAAGCACACGGTCACTCGTTGTCGATAGACAAAAGAGTCAGTAGCACTCAATACAGCACGATAAACATTATCTTCTTGAGTAAAAACACAAGTCCTGAGTCCAAATACACAATAGACTCAGCATTCTCAATACCGCTAAATAACCTACTGGGAACCACAGCGTTTAGACGGTTGACAATAACTAGTGTCAGTAAAAGTGATAAACACCAACCACCTATAGTTTCATACAACCTTTTCCAAATAAAGCCACATTTACATTAAATCGGCCGAACAAAAGAAACCAATATTTGAGATTGTTATCGGTAGTGCTTCTGGCCTTCTTTAATCAATATTTGCAAGCAATCAAAGTACTATCTGTAGATATTTGAGCTGTAAAGAACACAAGTAGATATTGGAATCATGACTGAAGCTTGATATGATTTTGCGCTAGAGATAATTAAAGCAGCCGCGTATAATTAGTTTGCAGTATTGGATTGTAATCTCTCAGCGCCTTCCTTTTATTACCGTTAAACAGCTTGTTGAATTAGCGATTGTTTTCGTAATTATAACTGGATTATCTCTTGATTCAGAAGGCGATATAGGATTATTACTTCATAATGAAATATTTATTTCATTTGTCAATAAAAGAGAAATAAAGGTTAGATTATTTGTCAGATCTTGTAAAATAACTCAATTGAATGTTGTCATGAACTTGAATTTTTTTTTAAATCTGTTACCAAAACAATTCCCTAAGAAATATAAACGACCACCTTAGTGCTATAGGTTTCTGTGAAAATACTGAACGCATTAGAGAACCAATACATAAAACATATCAACAATTCTTTCCCAGAACCAGCCTCTTACAATAAATCCAGAGGCTTCCCAATTATCTGTTTTCTTGTGGAATAATACCCCCCATCTAAATACAATTTACGTAGCCTAATTCCATCAGACGAACCAGCCGTCTTAAGAAGCGTTTCCATGTTTGATGCCACTAGGCTATTTCTTTGTCATATGCCTTCCATAAGAGAAGATGTAATCTAATAGCTGACTTGTCCACTTCTTCAAATGTGATTTCCGGAGCAGCAGAGGGATGTTCGATGTAAATCATCGCACGGTGCGATCACTTCCTGTATTCTCCGAGGGTTTTCACCCACAATGCTCCGGTAACTGCTTATCAAATCAATAATTGTAAGAAGGCATGACTTTTTTCACGCTACTCGGATTATTTGCTTCCGTTAGCTCCAAGACAATTTGAGCCATCAGATTTACTTAAAATAATCGCGATTCACTGACCAAAATGCTTTCTACCATTTGGTGATAATGTCTAATTCAGTAACAATATAAGCTTTGCAGCTTCACACTTAGGCCCAAAACAACATATTGTATGGTTAGAGTTACATCATATCCATAAAAGAGGATGGATAGGTTATGGATTTTTAATTAGGCTTTATCTTTTTGTCATCAATGAAGATTGGCATAAAAGTGATCTTCAGTATAACTTAGCTTTATACAACATATTGAACCACACATTTATTTAAACATTTCAAAAAGAGTCCATTTAGCACAAACAAGACAAATTTGAATGCCTACCTGTGCCAGGTACTGTTTTGACTTTCTTTAGAAATGACATTGAATATACTTCACCATGTCACCATGTCAATATGATGATGCTGCTTTAACCAGCCCCAAATACCCCTACCCCCCTCTCTCTGTCCCCCTATCCATATTTTCAACATAATTATGATGCTCAAGTTAAAAAGTAAATTCAGATTGCAAAGCATCCAAATTATGTACATGGGCTTCTAAACTCATACTTACATTGCCAGAAAAGCAAACATCCGGCACTGTTTCTTGTCAATCCAATCAATTCCTCCCACAAGTGACACTGCTTGGGCATATCCTAGTCATATTTCACTCGATTTTCATACTCTCCAGGGAGAGGTTTTCCACAGTTTTATTTCAAAATCAATTCTTTGATAGCTTTTTAAGACACGGTCAGAATTCTACAATGAAACACTTTAAATACTTCATTAAAAAAAACAAAAAACGATTCCACTGTCTGAGTTAAGTTTTCCTAGAACAAGCATGTTCCTTTATCAACTCATAGCTTTTTTACCAACTCTGGTAAGATACATCTAAATTATTTAGCCGAATGTTTAGACCTTCAGTCCCAAAATTCAACAGAAGGATACACATAGATATATATCAAAGACCTGTGACTCTTCAACTATACTCTGAACACTTCTCCAAGAAAATGCAATTGCACCATTAATTCATCCAATCATTCCAAGGCATCCCGAGCTGAGCTCGACAACAAAAGAGCATGTCAAGACAACAGGAAAACAGATATTATGATTATCCTCTCTCTCCCTGCAGTCAAACAAGTGCCCTAGTATTTTTACACATACGAGGCTCTTAAAGAGAGGATTCCAATTAACTTTGCGTTGACAGCCAATCAATATTCATTCCATACATCGCTAAAGCTCGTCCACATTGTCTATTTTGGCATAGATACATCAGCGATCCATCGCCTTTCGATGTTTCTGAGTGCACTTATGTATTGTTTCTGCCGATAGTTAATCATCATGATTTTTTTTGCATAGGTGATATCACGAATTCCCGGAATTTATAGCAACCTGAGAATAAAACAGCTACAAAGAACATTATTACAACATGTTTTTCTTAAACAATAATTTCACCATAATTGATGGTATAAAATTTCAGTGAGATAAAAAAAAATGTTAGAAAAACCACCTTTACTTACAGGCTAATAACTTTCTGGAAATTTCTCCTGTATCCAGATACAAATTATTCCCGGAATTTACACATGGATTTCACATCTTATGGACGATTTTCCATGATTTTCTACATGTTTTTCACTCAATCTCAGAAAACAATGAAATGTATATCAAACAAAGTTTACAGCCCATTGGATAGAAAGCCTCTTAAAAATCTACAAATCAACACAAAATACGAAATGTATACCAAACTTGTTTCTTGTCTACAATAAAACCAGCAAAAACAAACAAGCTCTCAGATCTTATCCCAAACAACATCACAAGACCCAAGATAACTGCAAACAATCACAGTGTGCTCCCAGAGAGATATGGTGAGGTAGCCAACAGCCAGACAAGGGCTTATCAGTAATTCATCAGGAGAATAATGGCTGCTACTTAGCCCCTGTCTTGTTCCACCCTGCTGAGGGGTGGTAGATGTTAATATAAGCTCACTGCTACTTATACTTCGTATAATTAGCATTTGGTTTGAGATGCGCACTTATCCGAAATATTTGGCACCATTATTGTAAAGTAATCTGAAATTGGTGCCTGGAAGTATTTATTGTAGCTTTAAAGGGTGGGATGCTGAAGTGAAAAGGTTGGTCACCTGTAGGGGTGAATATTGCTGAAAACGTTAATCACTCAAATTTACATTGGGGTGGGCGCTGGGGGTCCTGCGGCGGCCAAGTAAGGCTTCTTGTGAGGACAAGGGCATTGCATTGATGAAGTTCACAGGAGGTGAACCATGATTCAAAGCATTTTAAGAGCCTAAGATTGCATTTAAACATGTTTGTACTCAAAGTTGTCAAAAGGAATCAAATCATATATATTTTACATATATACGGACTTACTGATAGATGAAAATGGCCAATATATACAAACATGACCTTGTCTCTCCAGAAAATCAATTCAAGTTCACAAAGTTATCGAGTACCCGAGTACTCGATCGGAAGATTGTCTGAGTACTCGAGTACCAATTTCACTACTCGTTGTCATCCCTCATATTTAGTTTTGTCCAAGAGGCACAAAAAATCCTGCGAATCTGTTGCAGATTATCACCTTTGGTACCTTGTAAACATAACTATACCAACAAAATATTTGCAAGGTACAAGGCATTTTGGCGTTAAATGTTTTGCTTGTTTCCGCACTATATAAAACCTCCAAAAAAATGAGTAAGTAGATAGGCATAACTTGTTTTTCACCAGAAACAGCATCTTGCTTTAAAACCGCTGGTCTGGCTTGGCATATAACAAGACCTCCTGTCAGAACAATCCGCAAACATGAAATAGCCTCATTACATGCAGGTGATACTGTTTCTGGATTCAAGGGAGAAAACAGCGGGAGAAACAAATTATTCCTGGTAATGAATTAAGGCATGAGAAAAGTTAAGCCTTAGAACCACATCCAACTCTTATCCAGATTTTCTTTTTAAAAAAAGCGTGGTGGAGAAATACAAACACTAGTCATGATTTTTTCCTTTAAAAAAAAGGGCCCAGAATATTACACAACAATGATTGTATTCTGAGTTATGAGCCTTGCGATAATAATGATCATACGCAAGCCTATTAAATGTCACTAGCAACATGTGTGCCAAGTTTCATCCAAATATCCTGAGCAGGTTTTATCTTATAACCAAGGTTAAAGCTATTGTCACAGGCAACATATGTGCCAAGTTTCATCTAAATATCCTGAACAGGTTTCAAGTTATGGCCAAGGTAAAGTGAGGCTATTGTCACTGGCAACATATGTGCCAAGTTTCATCGAAATATCCTGAGCAGGTTTTGAATTGTGGACAAGGTTCAAGTGAGCCTATTGTCACTAGCAACTTGTGTGCCAAGTTTCATCCAAATATCCAGAACAGGTTTCAAGTTATGGCCAAGGTAAAGTGAGGCTATTGTCACTGGCAACATGTGTGCCAAGTTTCATTGAAATATCCTGAGCAGGTTTTGAGTTGTGGACAAGGTTCATGTTTTGTCAATAAGATTAAGAAACCTCTAACACCAAGCCTCAACTTTTATCATGATCTAAATATTGGACCAGTGAGTATGTCTGGACGAAAGAACCGAAACTTCAAATTCTGGCATAACTTCTTTGAGTGTTTACCCTTCTTGCCCTAGGCAAATTTTTGTCAAGTATTAAAAAAAAATGTTGGGGCAGGTGTTCCATTAGCAGGGACAGGCGGGCTATGATGAAAATACACATAATTTTTTTTCCTCTAGCCTAACATAATAATGTTGCAAAGGAATCTGAGTGGTGTACAACATTGGAGTTATCGGTTGTGGCCCTCGGCCAGCTAGAGCTATCAAGAAAATCACCGTTGATGTCAGTAATGAGGAAACACAGGAAAGGCATTTATTCCTGCTATTTCCTGCTATTCATGTTCAAGCTATTTACCACTCTTTCAAATATGATTAACTTTATGAGGAGGGTTGATTTGATGGTCACTTCCTACTTTTGAGTTCCAACCTTTTTTAAAACAGTGAACTACACAAAGTAGGCTTACAAAGAATATATCCCTGGTTGCCTCCATTTTCATTCCTCGATTCCCAAAAGCCTCAATTGGTGCATGGTCCCTCTAGCTCTCTATATTTAGGCACTAGGCTGTTGTATTGCAAATCAAAATCAGGAATCGCCAAATCCACTTTTTGACATGACATGTTAAAAGAATTAATGCACCGGGGGTTAAAAATTGGGAAGTATAGTGTTATGCGGTTTAAAATAGTGTGACTTAAAAGACCACTTTATTTAAATATGTTCATACTTATTCTTAGGTAATGATAGGCACTTATCCTTTGGGTTTAACAGTTTGCAATCCTAATACAATTGTCAGAATCCTTATTCCATCCATTTATATCCCTAACACTCCTACACAATGCCTATAATTTCTTCTATCCCACCATATTTACCTCTAGCAAATATATGCCCAACCCATTTCTTCCCAATACATCCCAGTCTAGCCCCACCCCCTTATTTCAACCATCCATCCCATTCCCATCCCTCTTTTTTCGCCTTTGGAAGTTCTTTTAAAATCTGAAGTATATTTTCATATATTTACAAATGGGATTTATTTCTATCTGATGTATTTTTGTTCACCCCAACAACCAATAGACATCTTAATGCCATTTACATCTCTACAATAACAAACATTGGTAAGAAATATGTATACAGCTGATAAGCCCAGCCTGACAGGAAACACCTGTCAGAAAATACACAAAATACCTGGAAAATACATCGTAATAATTATATATAAACTAATAAGTTTTCTTAAGGCATTTCCTAATGATGCATATAATAAGTTCTTGCTTGTGTTCACATGGGAATGCTGCCTAATGTATTAGCAATAAACTCTAAACTCTTGAAACACTTTTACTCAATAATTTCTGAAATCCCTCGCTCAATTTTTTTAAAACACTTGCGCCAATTAAACTACCTGATTTACACCAAAATGACACCTGGTCAAATCATGCTTTTTGCAAAAATATTATTTTAAGTAGATTTTGCCTTATATTATTTTTGGCACTGACATTCTGGCATATTTTGCTAGTAATTCAAAAGCATATTTTTCAGCAGCTTAGCATTCATAGCAAGATAGGTTTTTTATTTCATCGGAAGGCTTTGATGTCGGTTTTTTCTATCATTGTAAATGACTGAGATTTAGACATACCAAATTCCAAACCATCTAATGGTTCTTTAAAACCTTTTTACTTATATACAGATAATTTATAAATTAATGACTAGTGTCAGAAATCCTTGTAAAAACTTATATCACCTATACCATCGGAGCTAAATTTCAGGAAATAATGCAAAAATAACTATGATTTCTGGCTATAAAATTCAACAGCGATTTATCTTCAGAAAAGCAGCATAGCTGGAAGAGGCCTGTTTCTTGTCACAGACTATTGCCAATATGTAAGATAATGTGGAAAAAAACACACCAACACTTGATGATAAGTAATTGGCACACAATCACCTAACCTGGTACATCCAAAGGTAAGGAATGATTTTCATAGATTTCGAAAGGTAAGGAATGATTTTTATAGGTATAATTTTTGCCAATTAAATGCATTGCTACACAAATATTTCATCTATTTTAAATAATGATAGTAGGAAATGTAGGTTTAATTATACCTGTTCACAAGGCCCATCAGCTGTGGACACAGGAATTTGCGTTACGATGGAGAGTGACTTTATAAGTGCACCCACCCCCAAAAAAGTACAAAAAATATATCATCTTAATGTTGTAAAGGAGGTTTTTCCTATTTAACAAAGGGGCAAAACACAAAAAAAGTCTTGAGTTATGAGCCTTGCTATAGTAATCAGTCAATTGTCTCTGGCAACATGTTGGCCAAGTTTCATCTAAATATCTTGAAACATGCATACCATTTTAGGGCGATGTTACTTTACCAAATTCAACCTTGTTAAAATCTCAAGATCAAGTAGTGTCAAGGCGTAATATTTTGAACTGTTATTACAATGTTAAAAATAATGCAAATATTTTTACTTCAAAATAGATTCGCTTCTTCATACATCTCTTTGACTTACAAATATACCTCTTAATTGATTATTTTACAATAATGAAATCAAATGGAAGTCTCATATACCCTGAGACAAATCAATTCTTTAATGCAAAGGCCAGAAACATGCTACTCATAAAAAGGCTAACAGCTAACAGACTGGTGATTAATTATTTACAGATTAATGCTCTGAGACTGTTTCATTAGATTCACAAAGAGCAAATAACACAAAACTAGTCAATAAATGATTTATAGCATCTCTCAGAGATAATGCAGATAAATCAAGAAGTGCTAGTGCTTGGTGGTGGTGGTGGTGGTGGCGGTGATAATGACAATGATGATAATGAAAAATATGATTCTCTGTTGCTTCTGCTGCTGCTGTTGTTGTAGCTGATGAGGGTAATGATGATGATAACAAATGATGAAACTCAGTTAGGCTGCTGCTGCTGATGATGATAATGATTATGATGATGATGATGATGATGATGATGATGATAATGATGATGATGATGATGATGATGATGATGATGATGATGATGATGATGATGATGATGATGATGACGCCTACATTGATGATGATGATGATGATGATGATAATGCCGACATTGATGATGATGATGATGATGATGATGATGATGATGATGATGATGATGATGATGATGATGACAACAATGTTGAGGAAGACAACATCGATGACAACGATGATGATGACAACCTAAGAATGATAAAATATATAATGATAATAAATTACAACAGTGAAAACTATGACAACCAGGCCCCAAGTTTCTTAAGTCCCTTATAACAGGATTAACCCTTTAGCACATAGACAAGTGGCCAGATTACACCTCCCAGTCAATAGCCATCTTACTGATAAGCAGTCCTTATCTGCATAGGCACTTTTCTGGATATTTGAAAATGAGAAAATGAATACAGCAGTATGACCTTAAAATCAATGTTACTCCAAATAATTGTGTCCAAATCTTTTTTATGTGAATTCATTTTTTATAGATAATTAAATTATCTAATAAATGGTGTCAATGATGAAATATTAAATTATTTTATTTCAGCTGTGAATGTATTTTCAAGATGGATTTGTAACATTTCTTTGAAATGTCATAATTGCATTAAATCAAAGGGTAATAAAATGCTGGGATCGATCTAATTTTTATTACCCCTATCATAAAAAAGACCCATCTGGATTAAAAAGCCGACAATTTATGTTCTTGTGTATTAATACACAGACATATGTCAGGAATATCCGGTGTCATCCAGCTGAGAGATCCAGTCCAAGGTGTCTGTTTAACTTTATTACCCCCTCATAAAATTGTTTACAAAAAAAGAAAGCCGATAAATGATTTTCCGGTATGAATAAAAAGATCTAGATCAGACAAAACGCTTGCACATGACCTATTTTACAGCCAAAACTATGATGGACATTATATAAGCTTCACAGAAAATTTACCCATCATTTTCTCATTTACTAATTGTTTCTTTTGTTTGTAAACAAAATATTACCTTTAAGTAAATATAATCTCAATTGATTTTAATGGTAAACTGAACTGACGTAATATATTTAATGATTTACGCATCAATGAATTTGGGGGAAATTCCATACAGTACTTAGCTCGTGGTCTTATTACGTCACAATGGGATATCACACCTGCGATTGGGAGTATAAACACCTTCTCAATTTAGCAGACGATATTTTCAAGGGAAAATCAATACACAAAAGGTTAAACTTTAATTTTATAAACATCCGGGATATTGTTTACAAAAAGAAAGATGCAAAATTGAAATATTGAAATGACCCTATTGAAATATGCGGGCCATGCGTTTACATCCAGTAATGGATACGGTCGGCCAAATGCGTATACATCTGGTAATGAGCTATGTCGGCCTATCTCGTATACATGCGCTAAAGGGTTAAGCTAATCTCATTATTTTTGGTTTTCAATAAATTGCGTTATATTGACTTCTTTAAGAGTTTTTATACTTTGGATAAAAATTATCTTTATGATAATAACAATAAACCATTTTTCATTTTTTGAAATTCAGTTTAAGTATGTATTTTGGCTATCTCAAATAAGCTACTTAAGCTTATTAAGCCTAAGAAGTTTCTAGAAATCAGGGCCTTGACTAAATCAACAAACAACTTAAATGTGAGACCATTCGAGGAAAAACTACACTCTAATATGGGTTTATTGATAGATGCATGCAGTAAAGTGCACCTTTCTTTATAACATTTCCGATGTGAATTTATTGAAGTCATTGGATATAAAACTGTTATCACAAAGTGGCCAGATCTCTGCAATTCTGACAACAAAATCGATGATGGCCTTTCTGTTAATCACATTATGTCAGAAGTAATCCCGAAATGATTACATGAGATTAGGAGAGTATAAAGAATGAGTTTAAGACATGCTTTTTCATGAAAATATCAGTTTATTTACATAGAGATATTAGAATTTGAAGGCATTAAAGGAATATAAAATATTTTGCATTTCTTTGCATCCCAAAAACTGGTGAATAGAAACTGATATCACAAATGTTCTTATGTTTTACCAGTTTTTTTATTCAAGTGTTTAAAATTAGTTTGAATTGGGATTGAAACTATGCTTTGATAAACAGTATTTGATAACGATGATAAAGTTATTGATGATGTTGTTGCTGCTGCTGTTGCTGACAAAGAGGAACAGCAAACAGTACCAATTATATAAATATCTCCCCATACCATACCACATACCAGATCATGTAAGCAGTAGTTCCAAGTAAACTTAACACAAAAATACAGACGCTGCTGCTGCTGCTGCTGCTGACGAAGAAGACAAGCTAACAGTACCAAAGATATTAAATGAAGTATAAACATCTCCCCATACCATACCACATACCAGACCATGCTAGCAGTAGTTCAAGGTAAACTCATTACAGAAATGTAGATGTTGCTGCTGCTGTTGCTGTTGCTGCTGCTGACAAAGTAGACAAGCCAACAGTACCAATGATATTAAATTAAGTATAAAAATCTCCCCCCCCCCTTACCATACCACATACCAGACCATGATAGCAGTAGTTCCAAGTAAACTCATTACAAAAATGCAGACGTTGCCGCTGCTGCTGCTGCTGACGAAGAAGACAAGCCAACAGTACCAATGATATTAAATGAAGTATAAACATCTCCCCCCTTACCATACAACATACCAGACCATGCCAGCAGTAGTTCAAGGTAAACTCATTACAGAAATGCAGATGGGAATGATTTATTGGTCCATCTTCTGGAAACTAAACTGGTTGCTTGCAAGCAGAAATACATTTATCACTTGCAAACATAATACTTTTTGCCATGAAGTGTTCTCTGGCACTGTTTACAAGGAATGGCATGAAAAGATGAAAAGAAATTATCTACTTGTCTCAATGTCTACAGTCAAGACTGTCAATTGATCCATTTTGTGCATGCTTGTTTGCTTCACATGTGTCTTTATCTCTCTCCCTTTGTCATTTAATGTCTGTCTGTTTGTCTGTCTGACTGTTTGTCTGTCTTTGTCTGTCTGTCTTTGTTTGTCTGACTGTCCATACTTTGGTCATTCTGTCTATAAATCCGTCCTTCTGTCTATCTAAATATCAGTACCGGTATATTCTTGTGTGTCTGTATGTTCCTGTCTTTTAGCCAGGTCAATCACTTTATCTGTTTGTCTTCTGGACAGCATGTCTGTCTCTTGTCTTGGCTGTCAGATTTTCCGTTTTTTGTTATGTCTGTCAGCTTTTCTGTCCCTTGTATTGTCTGTCATTTTTGGCCCCTTGTCTGTCTGTGGGTCTGTCTCTTGTTTTGTCTGTCAGTTTGTCAATCTCTTGTCATGTCTGTCAGCTTGTCTGTCATTTTTTCTATCTCTTGTCTTGCCTGTCACTTTGTCTGTTTCTTGTCTTGTCAGTCAGTTTGTCAGCTCTTCTATCAGTTTGTCAGTCTCTTCTCTATCAGCATGTCTGTCAGCTTGTCTGTCCCTTGTATGTCAACTCGACTGTCTCTTGCTTAGTCTGTCAGTTTGTTTGCTAGTGTGTCTGTCTCTTGTCTTGTCTGTCAATTTCCTGTCAGTTTCTCTGTTAGTTTGTCAGCTTGTCTGTCTTAAACCTTATCTGCTTATTATTCTGTCTGATTAGCTCAGGCTGTTGGTCTTACTTGCCATCATTGAGGCACTATTTCATCTCATCAAAATGTACATACGTCTGTCTGTCTGTCTGGTTCAGTAAACTTCGTGTCTGTCCTTCTGTTTGTCTGTATATCTGTGTAACAGTGTCCGGCTGCATGTGTTCATGTCTTTGCTCCTTTGCTTGTCTGCAAGGATTGTCTATATTAACACTGCTATCTATCTAATGTTTTGTTGACTGTTCATCCATTATGTTTGTCATGTTTGATCTGCTGTCTGGCAAGCTCAGCCATTTCATGAATGTCTAAATTGTCTTATCACTAGTCTGTCTACATCAAATTCATCTCTCCAACTTAATTGTCACTTACTGTATGTGACAAAGTATTAAATTTACCTAGTTTACATACTGCTTGCAAATGGACGCCACACTCCACCTGGTCACTGGTTGCAGGTTATTTGACAAAGGTGGTCAAAGTTATGAAATAGATTATATAACTATGTGCTATATTAATTATTGAGAAAAATAATCGCTCGTATCATATAAAATTGAATGCTTGAACGACAACCAGCATGCTGAGTGAATTCAGCAAACTTAAGTCTACTACTAACAGCATCGGCTATTAACAGCATGTAACAACTATCAAATAACCAGAATTATGCTGAACGCACTTACTTTCTAGATCCCCGCACCTCCTCTAGTATCCATTGCATGAATATATACGCTTAACCCTAAATCCAGCTTAACCCTAACTCCAGCTTAATCCCAATTTCAACCTTGCTTAATTCAATTTCCACCTCGTCTTTGAAATGTTCTCTTTCTCTATCAATATACAGCCATCTCTCGATCCAAGGCTTTCTCCAGAATGCTAACAACAATATGTAAAACATACCAATCCATTAAACGAGCTGTTATTTTTCATCAAAAATGTTCCAACCCGCACTGAATGGCAGAACCAATATCCTACATATGCATGAAGAATGCGAATATTTCAAAGAACACATGAGGTTTTACATGATGCAGAAGGGTTATCTGTGAGAAAGTGTATCTGGATATGAATGAAGCACTGATATTTTATGGTTTATCCACATGATGGGCACACAGCTAAAGATAGCTGATAGCCCAGCAGACATTAGTACTTGGATGATTGGCAGACCCATAGAATCAAGATATTTATCAATACGCCTCTGCCCAGTTGCCCAATGTATTTTTTGTTGGTGCATGTGACCTCAATGAAATTCAGACTGGTTTGATGAGTAATTTTGACCATGGTATTGATTTCATTGAGACCAATTCTAATACACTTTTTTTTTTATTAAACTTTAATCAGTGTCTTTTTCATTTTCAGTAGTAGGGGCGAAAACATTTTCATTAGAAAGGGGCGTACTTTGTGAGAAAACAAAATTGATTTCAACCATTATTTACATTATCATTTATTTGGAGGTGTTTATGAGAAATAAACATTCGTCTAGCTGTGCCTTTTCCCATTAAGACCTCCAGCAATCTAACCATACCAGATCAAAGCCCATTTTATTCAACGATGCACATGTTGCCACAGGACTTGTAACAGATTTTCTAGTATTTCCAATAATACTTGAAAAAGCCATTTAACAGAGCTTTTGACTCAATATTTCCATCATACATAATGGCACAGTCTCCCATTATCAATTTCTTCTGAATAATTTATCTCTGAATAAACTCAAACAAGGTGCACTCCATATACTCCATCAAACTTGATGAAACACAACCACTGTATCATTAAACAAAACCACAAATAATTCTGGTATTTTGGGGAAAAGAAATAAATTAACTTCCACTAATAAACTTTGTACAAAAACTGACCATACACACTAGTGGTCAAGCATAAAGCCTGACTGGACCTATTTACCCTGTAACCCGACCCGGGCCCCAGGTGTAAAGATGAGTGACCCTTTCAACCCCTAGCCCCTCGTAAAATAAGCAGTTAACCCACAACCCCTAGAAACGAATAGGGCACATTAGTTTAGGTGCTGTCTATTATTGCCAGCCACCATCACGGCCACCAGGGTATTGATGTACTAAGTGAAGGGAGACCACTGCTTTAACATCCATTAAAATCTGGTCATTCTCTATCAATACTAGAATTGTATTCCATCGAAAACTGAAAGTCATTCTCTTTCAACTCATGAACCTATCGAAAACTTATGTTTCCCCTTAGCATTTAACAAGGGGAGATAACTGTGGAAATAAATTAACCAGAGTTGTATTTCTTGCTCTGTACACAAATTTACTTTAACATCAATCAATTCTCAAAGTTTAAATCAATTCCCTCAAATAGTTTCTGAGTTCTGTTCTAAATTGATTGAATAGTAATAAAATGAATGATAAAAATACTGACAAAACAGAATGTCTCCTTTCAGTCCAATGAAATACATATGAATACCAACAATGGCTCATCACAAACACCACAATGAACACAATCGTTAACAAGAAAATATCAGCAGCAGCTATGATAGCAGGAAAATCAGTAGTGGTAGTAGTAGTGCTGGTGCTAGTAACAACAGCAGGTGATGATGATGCATCCCACAGGACAACACTGACCAACAACAGCAGCACTAAAGATACAGTAGCTACGCCAACAGTGGTATTACTCACGATTTGATATAGCAGCACATGTTCATTTGGGACCAGTTAAGCACTATTTTAAGGATTCAGGCTTGTTCATTCAAAAGTCTTATTTTGTTGAATGTTGAAATATGCCTTTTGTTAGCCAGCCCAATGTACCAGTCAATTGGGACCATGGTCCCGCCAGGTACTGGGAATAGCAGGGACTTTGACTTTTGGTCCAGCCAAGCCCGAGTAAAATCCCCTACCTGTGGGGACAAACTGCTAATAAAATCCCTGCCAAATGCCCCCCCCCCCCCCCCCCCAGGTACCCTGGGTAAGGCCCATGCCCTGCTATTTTTGGCGCGAAGAGAAAACCACCCCAGGGCCAACTGAAAGGTAAAAACACGGCCCATTTCCCTGGCTATCCCAGATATACCCCCAGACCTGGGGAGAGGCCCCCCCCCGGTAACGATTGACTGGTGCATAACAGAACTATAACATGCAAATGTTAAAGTACTACCTACTTAACAAGTTCTGGTAAGCCATAGGTATGCTGACTTGACCAACACTTAGGCCATAAGTGGTCATTAATGATCGTATAATCTCATTTTGTAGGTGTCCAGATCGTTTACCTGTCCCATAATTCATCTGGTTTATTACCCGAACCACAACATTAAAGCCGGCTTTATTGCAATGCCCACATATGTTTACAGCATGTTTCGACAATAACTATACCTTAAAGTGATACTTATACCAGATAAAGTCGGAAAAAAACTTAATAAAACAGAGTAACCAAACTTTATCAATAAAACATATCTCATATTTAAATGGAGAATGTTTAATTATATTTCAAAAATATACAGCCTTTCAGAAAAACATGTTTTGAAAACAAACAATTATCACTTATTTCTTCAAATCATTTTTAATTTGTAAAACATCAAAACAAAAATTTCTTTATTCAAGAATGCAATCTTCATTCGATCCCCATAAACCTTTTTTTAGAATAATAACTATTCAAATAACAAAAATCAAATCAATCGAGACAAAAATGTCATACACTACAAAAATTAAAATTCTGCATCATAACAACAACTAAACATGATTCCTTTCTTATCAAAATACATATTTTAGATCAAAGAAATCGACAACTAAAAGACTAAACCTATAAACTTCAGCAATTTACAAAGGATTATAAAAATCAAACATATCACAAGTGTCAATCTTTAACTTCCAGCTCTGGAAAACAAGATTGCAAATAATCTTGTAATTATACTTGACAGAACCAATCATAAACATACATAACTAAGTGAAAGCTGGCGCTATAAGTACTAATCCGATCAAATATGATTAAAGAACTATAAACTCCAGGACTATTTTTACAGATCAAAACAGCTTTGTAGGAAGTATCTAGGCACTACAATGAAAGCCAACATTTGTTTGTTTTTCAGTTGTTCCAGGGGAATAACTCAATTATCAGTGCAGCCAGTTTAATACTATCAAGGGACATAATGCAATGATTATTTGAACCAGACTAAGGTGATCAAGGGGCATAACTCCATGATTATTGGAGCCAGTCTTAATTGATCAAGGGGGCATAACTTTATGATAAATGGAACCAGTCAAATTTGATCAAAGGGGCATAATTCCATGATTTTGGAACCATCCACAGTTGATGAAGGTGTTTGAATATATTGAGTATTTACCAGTTAAAGTTGACTAAATGGCATAAATAAACAATTATAAATTAGAACCAGTCAAAGTAATGTTGATCAAGGGACATAACTCAATGATAATTAAAGTCAGATGACCATGGGGCAAAACTCAATGACAACAGGAGCCACTCACAATTAGCTTTGATTATTGAAGCCTGTGAGTCTCAGTTTGAACGGGTAATGATTCTTTGAACTAGTCACAGTTGCATAAGGGACACAATTCAATGATTTTCCACCCAGTCACAGATGATCAAGGAGCAATACTATGTAAATGCTTCTCAATCTGTTTATCTGAGTTGATCAAGCCACAAACGCACTTTACTCAACAAGTGAAGTATCACAAGTGATTGACTAAGAACCCATCAAGTGTACATTTTGAAACTTAAAAAGAAACCTTAAAAATCAAATTTAACACAGAAACATTATGTTAATTCCATTTTTTTTTGGCTGTATAAAGACAAAAAAAAAACTTGCACAAACACGATCACTGATTTTGCAACAAAAGTCAACAAAGGAGCAAACATTATTTGCAAAAAAATGTGAAATCAAAAGGTCTGAGAGCAGTTTTACAACTGTTGAACAGTACTAGGCTATTTATTTCTCATTTAAATGAAAACACCTTACCAGTTTTTCTCTCACAATGGCTATCCAATGCTTAACCACTTTGCAGAAATCAAAGGAAAATCCCCCAACAAAACAACTTCAACCCAAATATGTTTGTTACCATCCGAAATCGTTTTCTGATTTATAAACTGTCCCAATGTAAATACGGCAATAAAATCTTCATTGAAGTCAATTTAATGTAAACTGGGGGGTATATATCACCATATTTGCTAATTTAATCACAAGTACTTTCGCGACATCTTATCGGCAACAAAAAACATGGGAAACAGTGTTTCATGCCAATACACAGGTCAATAAAACGGAAAATGAGGCTAAGTGACGAACTGGAAATTTCTCTGATGGAATTGATCTGTTTCCTCTCTAGGCTCATTGATGAATTAAAATATTTTGTAGGAGTCTTCATATTGATCCTCACGATGCAAGAAACGAATAATCAAACCTCGACAGCATATGCAGAATAATTGTGAACTAGTTTAATATATACGACAGAAAGAAAAAAATGTTTGTGAGATTTCTTTGGTTCATTTTAAGATAAATGTTGATATTGCAATTCATTTTTATGGGCCTGAATGTCATTTTAGTGACCATTTAAAAAATTGTAAGGGGGTGGGGTGGTTGGTGTTGGTGTTGGGGGAGGGGGATTTGGGGGCAAGTGGCCAAAGGGTGGTTCCTGTCAACATAACTGCGGCCTAAAAACCTCAGAATTCTAATGTAACACATTATTTTTTCTTTCTAACCATGTTTTTTAGATAGTAGGTCGAAGTAGAGAAAGTAGTCTAGTGGTTTAGGTGTCTGCCTCTCACCCAAGAGGTTATGGGTTCGATCCTCACCAGGGGTACTTTCTTATAGCCTCTCAAAATGGACACGAGTACTGGTTTCTACCCAGAAAACAGACTCAAGCGCGATTTTATAAGGTATCAGCTTTCGTCACAATCTAGCTTAAAGTAATTGGTATAAACTAAACTACAGCATCTTAGTGAACATTTCCGTATTTTTTACAACCATTATTTCAAAATGTATTCACATGCGTAAATGTTTTATTCCATTTCCTATCTTTTTGTCATATTTTTGGTGTACAAACATTTTCAGTTTTCTGTAAAATTCAACTTACAGAAAAAGTTGTTTTTTTCCATAATTCAAAATGGTCAATAAATGCTTTAGGAGAAATGGCTCCTGGTTAATGTCAAATTCATCATTAATATCATAGATCGGCAAACATTTAAAAAGAAAGCTCAATAAAAATTAACTAGTCTCTTATACTTCATAGAACTAATACCTGATATTGTATTTGTATATTTGAACATAAATCCTTATGATAGGAACGTTTGTTTACATTCAGCTCACAGGGATATCTTAAAGTTTACACAAATGTTTAATAAATTTTCAAAAATCTATACATCTGCTTTAAAACGCCATAACCTCAAGATTAGTATAACATGTAATGCTCGTTTATCACATTCTCAAAGTAGCAATAAGCCGTTACTTCAATAAGGTTATTTGTCGGAAAATTCACTTCAGCTTTCGCTGATAATAAAGAAGCATTAGCAGATTTCGACAATATCCCAATACAGGCCTGTACAAGTGGCGAAACTAAGACGTCTAATCCCCATTCTAATATCTGCTACGGGAGGTCTTTAATGTAATTTCAAAAGAAAGTTGTTTTTTACCTGATTAATTTAAAGATATTAATTTTGTTGTGTTTTTTTTGGCCATTTTATTTTTATTTGGCCTGCATCAGAGTGAATCATTGATATTAGACTTTCAGCTAAACAAGACATCAAAAATTAGACTCTTGGATGAACGAGCCCAAAAATCATTATACCAATGCTTGCAATTAAAAGGGTTGACAAGCTCTGCTATATATATAAAATTGAGAAAGCCCGTAAGTCATATTACCAGTGCAAAGCTTGCAGGTTCATGCTTAAAATACCTCATATAGTAACATGGAAATTTAATAATTGGTCATAAATAATATTCTTCTTAGTTTATCATGAAGACATTTTGAAAATATACCTATTTCGAGGGACACAAAATATATTTTAAACTTTAATAGATCATCCAAACTTTTTTTAATACACCATACACATTTATGACATGCCAATTTTATGGGAAATTTTAAAGCTATACAGAACACAAGTGTGAAATGGTGAAGAACTGAAGGTAATTTGTATAACCCTTTTACTTCTGGACAGTCCAATTTTAACAATGCAAGGGAGATCACTCAATGAAGAAATGTGGCTTTTCTCCAAATGTTTTGCAAAAATAATGCTATCATGTCAGACCTGTTTTAGTCTTTTATCTTCTGAGAAATCAGACCCGATTACTGTTTTAATAAATCAGCTGCAACAGTCTCTCTATTTTTCCAGCACAAAAAATAAACATTCGGGGAGAAATTGTCTGAGATTAAACAAATAGTGAAGATACTGGATGTTGTATACTGAGAAATTGGGCTGTTGAAAATCATACAAGAAAAGAAAAACATATTGGAGCCTTCAAATCATCAAATGTTCAATTTTAAGAAACTTGATTCATGGTCTTAAAGCAATAAGTCATTTTTGAAACTAACATTTGGACAATAGGTTGACTTGAATAAATAAGTTAAATTCACTCTTTTAGTTTTCAATGAGACCAAGTCCCTTTGGTAAACGGGGTCACATCCAGGATTTAATGACAGAAGGTGTGCACTTAAAGGGTGACCCTCTTGGCATGCGCCCCTTTCCGCAGGAACCCCCAAAACAGATTCTAAACACGGCACGGCCGGGGCTCTCTCCGAGAAATGTTTCATTTTGGTGTAACTTATGCATAATTTATTGACAATTCTATTGACATGAAAAGTTAATTTGGCATTTGGTTGTCCAGTTAGCGCAGTGGTTAGCACATTCGCTTCTCACCAAGGCGACCCTGGTTCGATTCCCTGCCTGGGCGCACTTGAGTTTGTTAGTGGTCACCAAGCCAGACAAGTGTGTTTTCTCCGGGTACTCCGGTTTTCCCCACACCAAGACCACACTGTCGCGCAACATTGTGCCAACGAGAGTGACATAGTAAAGATAATCATAACTTTCTTCACAATCGTTGTAAAATAAATAAGGTTTAAACTTAAAGTTAATTTGGACCATTTTTGGGGTTGCCATGCTGAATTGAGTAAAAAAATTCACATTTATATTCACAGAATGCTTTGATGCTGCCTAAATATTGTGTAGAATGAGCTGATCTTTATAAAAAAATAATAAGTAAATGTAGCCGACAATTAAGTTTTGAGTATATGAACCTCATACGAAATGTCTCTTGTGACTAAAGTATGCCGCAGCCCACCTGACTGAGCTTTTGTGGATTATGGATTGAAAATATTATTTTCACAGAAATTTGAGTAAAACTCGATTTTCATTGCTCTCAAAATAAAAGCATCAATAAAACATTGTGTCTATTCTGCAGGCTCTGCTATTTTCTGTAATTCAACACTAAAAATATACAACATAAAATATGTAAAACTGCATTTTCAATGTCTTGCTAAGACCTCTGGTAACAATCAATTTGTAAAGAAGTCCTAAATTTCCACTGCCCATCAATATTGCAGCAAAACAGAGTAATCTCATGATGATGGCCAATCTATCTTTCATGAATATATTCTTAGAGAAAAGATGAATGACATATAAACATGGGAAATGTCTTTGATAAAATATCTATACCTTGAAAGATAGTCTTGGTGCTAATAATTGGTGCTTATTTTGAAGGCCAAAAAAAAACAATAAGTTTGATTTTGCTGACAGGAATGACACTAAATTTTGGGGCCAACCCCAATTCATTTTTTCATTTTGTGGCTGTCCGATTTTTGCAGTGGTTTGTGCACTCGCTTCTCACCTAGGTGACCCGGGTTTGTTTCTTGGCTTGGGCGAGTTTGGTTTGTGGTCACTGAACCAGAGAAGCGGGTTTCCTCCAAGTATTCCGTTTTTCTCCACAACACAAGACCACACTCTCCCGTAACATCGTACCAACAAGAGTGAATAACATAATTTTGCAATAACTTGTTTCAAAATCGTTGTAAAATAAATAAGTTTAAACTAATTCATTTTTTGGAATAAAAGAAATAGAGTGGGTAAAATTTGTTACAAATGACAAATTCTAGCAAAATGGTACATAAAAGCAGACAGTGTTTTAATAGTAACTAATTACAAAAAATGTCAAATGAACACTTAAATGCAAACATATAGCCATGTGGAATCATTTTCTACCAAAAATAAACACAATCCAACCAACCATCCCTATTTTTTCAAGCATGTCACAGGAACCAGACATATATTTTTCCTTTGGCCTATTCATAGAAATAATAAAGGCCTTGTGATCACAAATTTTCTTGTTTATATGCATGGATGATTGACCTGGCAGCTGAAGGGGCTGACACCATTTTGGTGATGGGTTTTAATTGGGTGCGCTTTAGGCCCCTGAAATGGGCTTCAAAGAGGTGAAGCACCTTGCCGCAGAAGCAAAACAAGATTTTGAGGGCTCTCCAGACTGGAAATTAACAGCAAACTTGAGTGCATGCAAATACTTACAACAAAGAAAGAAACAAGCAGTATTCAGTTAACTGTGTTTTTAATCAGTTTAAAAAATATAATCTTTTTTTTTGGTCCCTTGATGCCATTAGATTTGCGAAATTCTGCGAATCTACAGACAAATCAAAACCCCAATATGGCATTTTCCTGCAGATCAGAGCCATGTGAAAAGCTTTAAAATTATTCATTATATTAACGAGATGATTTTGTTTTATTTCGAGAATAAAACAACCATTAAGTATTACACTTGTGCAACATAACTTGACATTGACGTCATTTCTCTTTTAATATTGAATAAGCATCAAACCTTTTATCATTTTTAATACTGATTTATGTCATGTGAATTTCGCATTAGTTGGTATTCATAAAAAAATTGTAAAAATTGCTATATATCTTTTCCTTAACAGGTTTTATATTTTTTTTGTATTAAATGGCAACATGTGGAAGATCCTAATGTGTATCGACATTTTGTTAGCAAAAATATTAGCAAAAAACCAGGAATCTATTTGAGTATCTGCAAGTTTCCAACAGCAATTCTATTGCACTACAATGCAGGGAAACGCATCAAAAACAGGTCAATACTTTATAAACCAACCAAAACATTCATGAAAAAGGTTGCAAAAATTCAAAATACCGAAATATTCTGAGTTGTTTTCTAGCTTGAAGAAGTAGTTTACCTTTGTGTAAAAAAAAACATTATAAATGCCCTAAGTATTTAAACAGCGTTAAATTTCTTTTAAACTATAAATTTAAATAATTTCTCGAGCATTCTCTGTTGATTCTTACACTCGAGTCATATGGAAACCATGACACTGTTTCAAAAACGTTGGTATTCAAAATGAAACCCGATATTCATTCTATTCAGCGATTATATCAGGACAAAATTTCAAAGTAAATTTGCAAATTATTTCTGACACCATTATAACAGCCCTCTACATGTTTCAGACTCGTGCTAAACACACACTTCAGAATGTGACAAAACGGCTATCAAACTTTGCAATGAATTTGACACCCAAGTTCCATATCATATCCCCAAGAAAAAGGGACAGCAAATTGGCTCACTGTCGTTAAAAGCCCTGTTACCATGGGAACCTGATGGAATATTTTCCAAGAGACTGGTTACAAAGCTATCGATAGCGACACTGTTTATACAGGCAGTTGTCTCTCTGCGGGTAAAACAATCAGCAAGGCTTTCACACCAAAAAGGAGAAAGGCACTCAACAGAGAGGCACTCAAGTTATTTCTTTTTTGTCAAAGACGTTTATCCAAACTAGATTTAAGTGGCACTTGAATTTAAAATCAATACATTCACATGTATAACAAACATAAATTTTGAGTGATAAACCTTTAACTACTTACTAAATAATGCATTTAAGGAAAATATTAATTACAGATACCAAGATTGTAACCGTGTATATAATAGCTGAAAACACACAAATATTAAATGACTAGCCAATGTCCTAAAAGATTTACAGTGATCCACTATTGTTTCATAAGGTAGAAATACCCTGTTTTCGGCACCTTTCTTTCAAATTAAAAGGTGTCCTGCATACAAACCATTGTTTTCGATAATCATCATCATTTTCTGTGAATTTAATCAATTATATTAATTGTGGTACATCTTATTTCATTTCTGTTTTTTAATATTCACTTCAAAGCAACGATACCAAAAGAGGCAAAAATAAAAAAAAATATTTTTGGGAAGTAAATCATTTCTTTATCAAATATTTTGACTGATGTTTTTATACCAAGTAATTTTTTAATGTCCTTCGACTTAACGGATTGCACAAGAAACTGACAACCAGCAGAGTGAAACAACACTATAAGGGAACAATATCACAGTTTGTTACGTACTTTGCGAGTATCTGTCCTGCACTAGATGTTGGTACACGCTGTCAGGAACTTCTGTCACGCGGTAATACCACTTCACTCGCAGCACCAATGTGTCTCGTTTTACCTGAATCGAGGAAAGAACTGCTATATATCAAGAATAGTTTAATAGAATGTTTTACGCCTGCACATGAACATGTATCACCTGGCAGCCAGAGGGCTAAAACCATTTGAGCCATGGGTTCTTGGGGCTCCTTGTCAAAAGCACACTGCCCTTTATTTGGGGTATGTGTGTGTGTGTGTTGGGGGGGGGGTGCCTGGGGCCATAAGATCCGTGGATTCCCTGAATCCGTGGCCAAATCACATCCCTGATAAACTAAAGTACATGGCAGTCTTATAATGGACAGAAATCTTTGTTGTACAACTTCACTCTTGAGTGTCATTTTTTAAATACATGAATACAGGAGGGGTGGGGGAGGAAAGGGGGTGGGAGGGGGGGAGGTTGTGATAAAAGGAATTTTCCAGCAAGCCAAGAATTGCCTATTAGTGTGTACACTGAAGCATTTCCTTATTTTAGTTCATTCAATAATAGGCAAAGCTTTTTCTGTGCAATAGGTAGCAAGGAGATATAAATTATTCACTTAAATGCAGAGCAATTACACCCACTTACCTCTTGATCGAAATTAATGCTTTACGCTTGTGTATAATTTCAATAACTCGGTTGACGGTACAGAAACTACTTCTTGAAGATCACAACATAATTATTAGAATGCCCATAACCCTCGTATCATTTGAAGTCGCCTGTCAGCTTTTGTTTTTTTACTCTCCCTATGTGAAAAATCCCCTTTCAATTATTCATATATTTTTCCGAATGTTTTAAGAGCAGAATATAAAGCTATGGTAACAATATATATTGCCATTCATGAATTTCTCCATAGGTTTGTTAAATAAAAGGTTTGAAAACAAGTGGAACATAATTGTTTTCACAAAAAGGGGAAAAGTTAACTAAAGAAAATAATATAACTTTTCCCCTTTTTGTGAAAACAATTTTGTGAAAACAATTCTATTTTTCCCCCATTAAAGGGCCAGCCACAATTCCCATAAAAGCGAAAACAAAAACACACTGTCTGGGATGTAGGCAGTGCTCCAGCTAGCCCGTTTTTCAATGGCGCAGCGCCCGTGCCCTTTTTCTTACCGCCCTGCCCCCTTTTCAGTAGTGCCCTTTTGACAAATACTATATTAGAGCCAATTATTCCATTAGTGCCCTTTTAACTATTGAAATCATTATGAAAGAGCAGCAGCCCTTAATCCGCTGTCATAATTTAGACAAATTACGTAATACTTTATATGATAATAGTGTTCCAGCTAGGTGTCACCATGCCCCCATTGTCTGCTTAAAATATGCCGTACTGCCCTTTCATCTTCCCATGTGCCTTGTCCAAGTCATATGACAGCTAAGTGTGTATTTGTGTAATGAGCAGACGACCTGTGTATTCATAATCGGTCATCTTCTAATCCAATAATTAGGAAGAGCCAAATACAGAAACATCGGCAGGAGGCAGGGCTATTGAATGTCAGCCAATCAGAATATACATTGAGAACTCGTTCATTCAATCATGAAAGTTCGTAAAATGCGATTGAAAATGTGAAGGGATGGTAAAAAAAGTTGTCAAGCACAAATTTTTAAAAATACTTGTTAATTGTATTGTTCTGACGATACTCGCCATTTTAATTAAAAATTGTTGATTTGAAGCAGACGGTCACTGCCGATTTGTAAACATAAGAAAGGTGGCGCTGACACAATCAAATACATCACCTTTTCAGTAAAAGTTTTGAAAGTTTATTTGTAAAATATTCATCATGAAAATTTCTTTGTTACCCACATAATTATGTTGATGTTTTATGTAGCATTTATCTATCATGTCCACGATCTTGTCAAAATTCGCCGAAACCGCCATTTTGTCAGAACGATTTTCGGAGATATTTTATCAATGCTCTGTTTTATAAGTCATTTTTTAAACCAGGGAAGTGATTTTTATTGTCATTTTATTCTAAAACATCAGCATATTAAACATTATTTTACCAAAGACAATTAAATAACAGCCAGGCTGAATGTAACATTCGTACCCAATCCTGATCGTACCAAACCAAGATTCGTTCCCTACATATTTTTTTTTGGTGTATCTATTTATTGGATTGCTTCAAATGTTTAACTGTGTTTGTTTTTTTCTTCATTTTACATAATTTTTAGGAGAAATATGTGACATTGCACTAAAAAAGATGCCAAACAAGTACAATCATACTACAACAGACAAAAAGACAAATTTTAATTTTGATATTAAAACACACCCTTCTAATTTTAGAGAAAAAACAACACCATTTTGTATAAGTGTGAAAATCATGGAAAATGATTTAAATTGAGTATGTAAACAAAATAAATTCTAGGGGGAGACCCCCCCTCCAAAAAACAACAAAAAAAAAACACCTTGTGACAGGGGTGGACCCCTCCCACGACCACCCCCAATCGCCCCTACACGACTCATGTAGCTTGCCCTTTTCAAAACTCCACCCTGCCCTTTTCAAATCCTGGCTGGAGCACTGGTAGGAATGAATTATATCCAAAAGCAAAATGAGAATTTGGAAAGGCTTGAAACTCGAACAAAAACCATAATGGATTATCGGAAAAAAGCATTTTTTATCAATCAGCAGTTTCATTATCAGAGATAATTTATGTTAAAATGGAAAATAAATGTTACCAGAAATTGTACAATAGTCATTTCAATGTTTTAAAAAAATGAATTCAGAATCATTTCGATGGGTAATTGTATTCAATAACAAACTAAGATTTAAGAGAAGTGTTTTGATTGGACAGTATAATTAATTGGCCAATAGACAGAATGGAATCACTGAGGCATGTCGAAGGATAAGGATAATAACTATATTGAATACTCTTATCCTAATAGGTCGAGACTTATTTTAAAAGCTTATTTATAACTATGATTATGTTTACTCAATTAATAACAGTTCAGTTTTGAACGTTAGTCTATAGATTTTCATGAAAGAGAATATTTTGCATTCGATAGCGCTAATGACAAATTTTCGTGAATTGAAATGGATTATTGAAAAATTTGGAGACAATCAATGGGTTTTCTACAATATTCTATCATTTTTAAAGCCCTTAAATGCAGGAATTTCAAACAAATACAACTTAAATTACCACTTATATACAAGGCATGAAAAAAATGTTTGGTTACAGTAACATCTTGTGCAAAAACTGGTAGGTTAGGTTGGCTTTTATTCTTTTTGTAAGAATGCTTTTGTCCTTATTGGGTAATGAAGTGAAAGCAATTTATATTTATCTTTTCAACTTTTATAAAGCTTTTTGAACTGCATATTAAAACACACTCTCCCAATTTTTTTTTAACCAATGGACTATAAACATGGTAGGGTCGGGGCCTATTTCGTAGGCAGGGGTCGGTTGCCAGCATCAAAAGTAGGGTTTTCAGGCCTACAGCAAAAAACCCTGATCAGAGTATAAAATTTCACCAACTTGAGCAGTAGACATATTTCTACATCTCATTTAAATTTATTCTAAATTTTCTCTAAGAATCTGATTGGAGTTTAAGAGAGTGTCTACATTCAATAACCTTGGTAAAAAGACCCTCTCTTTAGAGAAACTTGTGCCAGACAGAAATGGAATTACTTTATCCCCTGGTTTCTGAAAGTTCTTGGCACGGCTGTTAAGACTTTATCTTACAAATGATGATATCTCAAGCTCCTTTTAATTTGAAATGACAATACCTAGCAGCTTTTGAGTGGACTGGAGTGTGTATTTATTAAGTGGAGTGTATATATTTATACATTGGTATCAAATTGGAACCCGTATTTATTTTTTACAACCTGAAAAAAATATATGAAATAGCTAGATTTTATTTTTGGTCTTCTACGTAGTGCAAGCCAGACAGAGCAATTTAGAAGACCGAAAATAAATGCTAACTTTCTTAGTGTTCAGCATAACAATTCTCTAAACTTAATTCAGGGCTCATGGGAAAGTTTCTATTTAATTGTAAACCAATTAATGACTAAAATTTCAAATGGAAATTTTGCGCTTGTTTTTGTCAGAGGCTTTCTAAATGATTACACGTGAGGAATGAGCATAGACACTATATATATTAAGCTGATGTCTTCGCCAATAGGATCAGTACTTAAAAAGTTTCGAGAAATTGGAGCCTGGTCCAGGCTCCAATTTCTCAAAACCTTTTAAGTCCTTTTTAACAGGATTAAGCTAAGCTCACTAATTTTGTATTATAATTTGCATAACATTGAATTCTTAAGAGTTTTTATACTTTTGATAGGAATGATCTTTATGATAATCACTATTAACCTTTTTTCTTCATCCTTATTCAATTTAAGTATGTATTTTGGCTAATTGAAATAAGCTACTTATTATTAAAAGCCTGTTAAGCTTAAGAAGTTCCAAGAAATTAGACCCAGAACAGTTCATATGTAACCATATACCAAAGACTCTGATGAAAGGAACTGCCAAGTTTCAATTTAATCTTCAATTAATTGGGTTATTTAGCAGTTCGCGCATGAACGCTTGCTAGTATAGGGCCATTAAGCGCCAAACACTAAGAAAACGCAAAATAAATGGCTAATAATAGAGCAAAAAATTAACAATAACTATTGTAAGGACGTTTTACCAGATAACAGACACACAACAGGCGATTATATTCCTCTGATCATGTTTGTATATTTATTCGTCCATAATGATAGACAATTAATAACTATAAATTCTACACTGAAGTGGCATATGGAGAGGGAAAAAAAATAACAAAGCTCGAGTTCCGATTACAAAACATTTCCTTCATCATGTCGGTGTAGAACACTTAAACCACTTTGTGAAGCCACTTGACGGGTAATTTATATGGGCATTTTCGCATATTAATTTAACAAATTATTGTTTGTTTTACCTCACCAGTTCTTTATAAGCCATTTCGTGTGTTTAATATCTCCCACTTCGGAAATTATTAGTTTTAATATCAGTTGCTGCATGATTTCCTAGCTCATTAAATTCAAGAGGTTTTGAATAAAATTAACCTTTTCGAGAGTATTCAGCAGATTTGTTGTTTGAAAACACAACTGCAAAACGAGTATACATATATATATATAGGATATCACACGAGTGGTCATTCAATACAGAATTTAATAAATGAGTTTTCTAAAATTGATAAAAATGAGTCTCGTTTAAGGAAACAATAAATTAGTATATTCAATGACCATGAATGTGATATATTCTATTTATATCATAAATACTAACTTGATGATTTACAATGCTGTATACATCAAACTTTACTATATTATGAACAAGCACATTTTCATAACTGTTCATTTATGATGATACATCAAAAGTTTTTACAATTGTTAGTGGTCAATTTTTATTTTTATTAATGGGAAGGCAGTATATATCTCAATATTTTCCAAACATTTATTTCAGTAAATGTCAGGCGTTATCGAGGTAAATCAGGTGAAGTGAAAGATATATAAAGTGGCTGGCCTATTAGTAGGTAGTTTACACACAAAAATGTAGACCACTAAAAATTGTTTAAAGATTGTTTGTATGTAAGTACACGAAATAAATGGTTATGTGACTGCTTCACTTCAAACCATTTATTGTTGTTAGAATATGCTAGCAACCTTTAACCATTACTTTAATATCAAAAATATATAATAAAACATTCAAACAAGTAGAAGACACGGGCAATATTTTCTTATTTGATATTTTTTTCTTTATAAAATCAAACAATTTTCACAAATTTTTAGGATCTAATTTTGAATAAAAAAACTGATGGTGAGTGATGCTATCAAATTAATAATTAATCAACAATTTTGCATCAATCACATAGTTCCCATCCTATGCATATTCTTAAAACAGAAGACACATTGTTAAATACTTCAAAAAAACTGTTGACTCATATCCCACAGGAAAAAAAACGAGACTAAATATATCACAGTGAATTAAGTTACACACACACAATGAGACTCTAAAGTTCACTTGAAACCCATTAAGATCACTTTTAAAATGTATATATTTTGCCCTGTTGATTTGCTTCGACATAAAATCTAGCTTTTTTTCTCCCCGATACTTAAGTGTTTTTTATATATTAAGGATTTAGCCTTTTCACAGTTGGGTTGTTATCAGCATGCTCGTTTCAGATTATAAAGCTGAACATTGGAAAAACTATACGAATTTGCTTTGTGTAAAATCAATGAATGGCTCTAAAAAGAGCTCCTCATGTCATGATAAAACTTAATTTGACATGCATATTATAAGCGCAATCATTATTTTATTATCCTAATAAATATGCCTGTTAAATTCTCCGCCCAAAGGCATCTTCACCAACCTCTTTTACATAATTATTCTGACATTTACATTTCAACACAAACAATACAAGTTAACCAAACATTTATTCAGGCCAAAAAAAATACATTTGGTTCGGGTTACCCAACTCTACCTACAAAAAAAGGCGTCGACCCTACTGATTTTTTCGTCTGTTAGTTAAAAGAAATGAAATATAAGTGTGTGTTTTAATATGTAGTTTAAAACGTTTAAAGCTTTATACGGAAGAGTACGTTAACAAAATTTGCCAATGATGAAAATAACGTTCTTATATAAATCCCTAATAAAAAAATAAAATACATAAATAGCCTCCCTACTCTACCTGTTTTTGAAAAGGATGTAACCCTAACCAGACAATTTAAAAAAAAAAAAATATTTTGGCCTCAGCAACTATAATGTTTTGAAACACAATCACAGATAAAATGTCCAGGAAAAAATTATGTTTAATAAGTTACCGGTAGTTTAATAAGTTTATAAATACAGAGCTAAACTATAAGTATGCGGTTTATTGCTGGCTTCAACAATCCTGTCTTAACAACTTGAGGTATTTCAAAAGCGAATATAAATGCCAAAGGCGAAGGCAATTGCCAATTTCATCACGTCCTATTCACGATATAATGAGCTCTCAACAGGCTTACTACTCAGATACATTCTTAGGAAATTGAGTATCCTTCCATTTATATCTCCTATTCATTTTAGTACAATAGCAAATATAGCTTGCAACTTAAGTCAAAATTAATACACAGATTTCTATAACAGAAGCCTTATATTAGACAATTAGTATATTTAATATCTTCAACAAGAATGACTCAAGAAAAGGTGTAAGAGAGGGAGGAGGGGGGTTCTTTTGAAAATTTTGCACACAAAAATTAGGCCCATAGGTTTCGTTTTACAGTTTCATTAATGGACCTTAGTCAGTGGTCGAAATGAGCAGAAGCCCGCAAGTCCTGCACTGGTAAAATGTCTTCCGGGCTTGCTCAAATTCTGAATTTTATATAACAGGGCTTGTTCGAAAATTTGATGCCAAGCTATAGTATATGAATTCGGGCTTGTTCATTCAAAAGTAATTTCAATGACTGCTTAGTCATACCTTCAATAATCTTATATCTGTATAAATGTCCAAAAAAAATCTAAACTTTGTGTTCATACTAAATACTGATGAAAGTTCAATTTACACACATTAATGTACTGGCAGCAAAATAGCGAAAATATGACAGTCAGATCATTTCAATTTATGGCTCTTATAGATCTTTATTGAAACTGGCAAAGGACCTCTTCTGTAAATAGGACCTCTAAAATTATCCTTAATTTTCTGAGGAAAAAATGAATCTCCCTTTTTAGGTGAAAATGGCATGAGGTTTAATTCCAAAATCTTCTTGTGTCTAACTTTTACAATACAAAGACTTAGCTAAACATTCTCAGGAAAATAAGCGGAATTCAATACCGTATTTTCAACTCTCTGTTCAGTATGTTCGTCAACAGGCAAGCAGAACACTGGTTAAACATAAGTTGGGCTTGCTTAAAATATGAATTTTTCATAGCAAAGCTAATTACAATTTTTAGAGTCATGTATTGTAACTTATGTGAAAGAATTTGGGTGTGATAATCAATATTTGAGAACTTGAGACAAACTAGTATGAGGTCCCTGGGTCAAAGCGTTCTCAAGTTATTGATCGGAAACCGTTTTTCATGTTAAGGTCACACTGACCTTGACCTTTGACCCACTGACCTCAAAATCAATAGGGTTCATCTGCTGGTCATGACCAATACACCTACCAAGTATGAGGTCCCTGGGTCAAAGCGTTCTCAAGTTATTGATCGGAAACCGTTTTTCATGTAAAGGTCACACTGACCTTGACCTTTGACCCACTGACCTCAAAATCAATAGGGTTCATCTGCTGGTCATGACCAATACACCTACCAAGTATGAGGTCCCTGGGTCAAAGCGTTCTCAAGTTATTGATCGGAAACCGTTTTTCATGTAAAGGTCACACTGACCTTGACCTTTGACCCACTGACCTCAAAATCAATAGGGTTCATCTGCTGGTCATGACCAATAAGCCTACCTAGTATGAGGTCCCTGGGTCAAAGCGTTCTCAAGTTATTGATCGGAAACCGTTTTTCATGTAAAGGTCACACTGACCTTGACCTTTGACCCACTGACCTCAAAATCAATAGGGTTCATCTGCTGGTCATGACCAATACACCTACCAAGTATGAGGTTCCTGGGTCAAAGCGTTCTCAAGTTATTGATCGGAAACCGTTTTTCATGTAAAGGTCACACTGACCTTGACCTTTGACCCACTGACCTCAAAATCAATAGGGTTCATCTGCTGGTGATGACCAATACACATACCAAGTATGAGGTCCCTCGGTCAAAGCGTTCTCAAGTTATTGATCGGAAACCATTTGGTATTCCGACCGACCGACCGACCGACCGACAGACAGACAGACCGACCGACCGACCGACCGACCGACATGTGCAAAACAATATACCCCACTTTTTTCAAAAGGGGGCATAATCATATAAATCTAAGGTTTACTAGGGTTACTTACCACAGAAAAATCGAGAATGGAACAGATGAAATATGGATTGTGATGTCTGTTGTTTTCGATGTATACATGATCTGAAAGTAAAAGAAAAACAAATCATAGTGTTAAGTGAAATAATTACAGTTTGCATTCCGATATCTTTCCAGCCATGTCTGCACCACCACCCCCTGCCCCCTGTTCCCAGCCATGTCCAAAAAAGCCTGCCACCTGTTCCCAGCCATCTCTGAAACCCCCTGGCCCCTGTTCACACCCATGTCTGAAACGCCTGCCCCTGTTCCCCTCCATGTCCCAAACCCTCTGCCCCCTGTTCCCCTTCATGTCCCAAACTCCCTGCCCCATGTTCTGCTTCATGTCCAAAACACCCTGCCCCCCTTCATGTCCCAAACAACCTGCCCCTGTTCCCCTTCGGTGTCCTAAACCCACTGCCCCCTGTTCCCCTTCCAAGTCCTAAACCCACTGCCCACTGTTCCCCTTTATGTCTGACCCCCCCCCCCCCGCCTTTAGGTCTGAAACACCTTGCCCGCAGTCCCCTGTTCTCAGCCATGTATGAAATGCCATGCTCCCTGTTCCCTGTGATGTCCGAAACACCCTGTTCCACGTTCTAAACACCCTGCCCCCTGTTCCCAGCCATGTCCGAAACCCCCTGCCCCCTGTTCCCAGCCATGTCCGAAACACACTGTTCCCAGCCATGTTCTAAACACCCTGTGCCCTGTTCCCAGCCATGTCCGAAACACCCTGCCCCCTATTCCCATCCAGTTCCGAAACACCCTGTTCCCAGCCATGCTCTAAACACCCTGCCCCCAGTTCGCAGCCATGTATGAAATGCCATGCTCCCTGTTCCCAGCCATGTCTGAAACACCCTGTTCCCAGCCATGTTCTAAAAACCCTGCCCCCAGTTTCCAGCCATGTATGAAATGCCATGGTCCCTGTTCCCAGCCATGTCCAAAACACACTGTTTCCAGCCATGTCTGAAACCACCTGCCCCCTGTTCCCAGCCATGTCCAAAACACCCTGCCCCCTGTTCCCAGCAATGTCCGAAACACCCTGTTCCCAGCCATGTCCGAAACACCCTGCCCCCTGTTCCCAACCATGTCCAAAAAACCCTGCTCTCTGTTTCCAGCCATGTCTAAAACACCCTTCTCCCTGTGTGGCATAGTGCATTACACATGTTACAGCCACCCCTGTAGTTTATAACACTGGTATAAATTATATACATCTAAAATCGTACATGTATTTTACATGTTTATTACAAACAAAGCTCATTTTGTGCTAATACTTGAATATATCACGCATTACATACTGACTTTGACAAGTACGCCAGACAACATGATCCCTGTATATCTGCCATTCTGCGCAGGGGATAAAAGGTCAATTTTTTTTTATGTGGTTTAGGTTTACATCTGTTCAAAAGCAGATAGGGTAGATAGGCATTTTTTTTATTTGGCTTTATGTAAGAACATTATTGTCATTATTGGTAACTGATGCCATAAAAGTAATCTGTACATCAGTATTAATCAAAAGACATTATATTAAATTATGTGATGTAAAGTTTTGGGAATAATTGAATTCAGAAATCATTGATTTTCATCACATTTCAGAGATCAGTATGAAATATATCTGTCATGATTTCAGGTGTCATCATTTAATGCATAATATATATATGTGTGTATTTACACCCCAAGGATTGATATTTCAGCTGTTTTAGGTCTTTTAAAAGGGAAAAGAAACTAATATTTATTAATTTCCTCATTCACAGGAGACTGAAAAGCTTGTTCTTTTAACTGTAAAATTTCTCAATTTAGGCATATTCGCGGAATTGCTATAAGGGCAGAGACACACGAAAACCCAGACTATAAAAACAGTCGTGTCTGTGTCTATTTTGCAGGTAGGGTCGGGATACATAATTTTTTAGACCTAAAAATGTGAAAAACAAACTACCACATTTTTATATTTGTGTTGGTATACATGTAGGTGATAAAATACATCTTTCATTGTTTACATATTTCTATGAAAAAAATCGGACTGTAGCATCATATTAATACACCTACACGATGTTTTTTTCCTAAATATTGTTCACAATACTTACACAATAGTGAACAATTGACATTGGCAATCAGAAAAAAATCCCGATAAAATATTTGTTATCTAGACTACCCAACACATGAAGAATAATTTCTCATATCAGTAATTTATTTCCTTCTCAATTTTGGCCCTATTAATCATATTACATTTCTAGTTTGTAAATTCATCTAAATGAAAAATGACTATCATGTTCAACAGCATATCAATTTATATATATAAAAAACAACTCTTTTTCATAAAGTCAATGTCACATTGTGACATTATTAAATGACTTTCAAAATATATTACAATATTTAGGATAAAATCATTACTGTTTAGGCCCTAACCCCTAAAAAAACAATTTGTCATTTAAAGTCTAGACCTTCTGTTGTTTACAAAACATTCTTTGAAATGTTTATGCAAAATAAATGTAAATGTAAATAAGGTACCATTTGGAGAATAGGTTATTCCTCTTTCGGTTGTAAAGGACGTGATTTTGTCCCCTTTCATAGTCAGCGACCCAGACGACCGACCTCTCCGACTTTTCCGCTTGACCTTGATCCCGAGGCTACTTTTATTCTCTTTCTCATTTTCATCACGTGGCTGTGGGGAAATTGATTGAAGTTCCGGGTCGTTCTGGTCGTTGATTTCCCCGGAAATCGAATTTTCAGAGTCATAAATGGCGGCCCCAGGAATGGGGTCCATTTTAATGCCGCTGCTATGTCTGGTGGAGTCTGCAATAATATATAAAATAAGTGTTGTAATCAGGATGCAAACGAATGGCAAAATTGATATTGAACATTCAGTTATTCTTTCGATCGAATGTTCGAATATTTGATTAACAAAATGAATCTCTTAGAAGTTCTAGTAAACTATTATTATTCAATTTGATAAAAGCACTATATACCAGTGCATTCATATTTGTAAACAATGCAAAATTAGACCAGCAAACATTGTAAAATTCCAGTTAATGATGTTATGCGCCAACAGAGGGTCATTTCGTAGGTCAAATAGCCTGGTTCTGGAGTTGACCTTTCCTAAATATAACTATGGAAAAACCAAACCAACTCGGAACTTGTAAAACGAAAACAAACATGGACTTCAACTCATCTATTGTGCAACAATACAGGAAGTATATGCTGTGAAACAGCTCACTCCCATCCCCTTAATCCACCTGCGACCTTTACAGAACTTTTTCTCCATATGTTTTGATTTGCCATCAAAGGCCATCATTACACAATAGTTATTGATGTAATATTCAAGTTAAACTCCATCATATAGTTAGGGTTTAAGAGGAAGTTTTATAGAAGGGTGCTGCACCCTCCTTTCTATGTAAGGACCCCTCTGTGATCATGAGACCAGCATGTGCACACACACCCCCTTCATAGAAATGAATGTTGTAGATCTATAATAAAATGGTTTCTATGTTTTGTTTCAAAGCTTTTTAAATTATTAAATATTCATACAAAGTTAATATATATCTTGCAATTGAAAAGTACCATTACTTCAATTAAACGCATTTCTGAAACAAATTGTCAAATTCATATAATATTTTATTTCTCCACAGCCCGAAATAATGTGCCATTCTTACCCTCATCGCCCTGTCCCATTTCTACAGCACCTTACCTTTTTTAAAAACCCTGGCTAAAACCATAATACAGTATGATGTATAACTTTGTATCCATGCTGCAGTAGATCCATATGTTTCAAGTAAAGCAAGGGTTATTTTTTGTTTATTGTCTGATATCACACATACCCCCTGTGTGTTGTACACAGTGTGAATCAATATCGCATTGTGTAGCTTGAAACCACCTTTTCAAGGATAGAGTGAGAATTTTAACTATGATATACTATATGCATTTGACATTCAGGATTTTGAAAAATATATATGATAAATAACCCAGTTTTTGTTGAAAACCTGCTTATTATAAAAGGTGTCATAAAGGGAATAAAAATTGTCTGAATGAGTTAACTAAAACTTCACCAGCGTATTTTTCGGACCAAATTGGGTAAAAATTTCGCCACATTCTATAAATCTATAACATACTTATTGCCCAAATGTGAAAATAAAAAATAATTTTAGTGCAGAGCGTTGATGGCAACATGCTTATTTCAGAATTTGTGATTCTGGCAAGTGTGGACCTGGTTAAGATGTTTGTCAAAATTGTATTACTCAGACAATATAAACCACTGCATTAAATGCAAATTTTGGGTACAAGATACTTAAGTAACATAATTAAAAGACTTGTGGGGAAATCACTCATCTAAAAGACTAAGAAAAAGCTCCCAACCAAAAGCTCCCAACCAAACTGCCACTGGACAAAACTGGGCTTTGGCGTAATCTTACAAGGTACATCTCAAAATTGTTGATGCTTAAATTATCTCTGACCATTGAGTTTTTACCCTCCATGATCCCGGGGAAAGATTTAGACAGGATGTCAGTCTTGAAGTTGACAGGCATTCCCACACCTGTAAGTTTGAGATATGGTTTGACCCTGCCGAATTTCCTGTATGCTTAAGTTGAATTTTGATGCCAAAAGTGGGCAATATACTTCCACTGGTTGGGACTATGCAATAGACCGAAGTTCAAGTGAAGACTGGGATGGTTCCACAGCGCAGACATTCAAGAAGGAATGGTTAAAGCGACACTCTTATTTAAAATCAACAAACATACATACATATATATAACAAACATAAATTTAAGGCTATAAACCATTCAACTTCTTACTATTAAAATAATATTTTTATGGAAAATATTCATAATTGATAACAAGACTGACACCTTGTAATTAATAGCTGAAAATGCACAAATATTAAATGACTTGTGGGCCCTAAAAGACTGACATAGACTAACTAAAGTAACTGTTGTCTCACATGATAGAAATTTGGTGTTTTATGCACCTTTCTTTCAAATTAAACACTGCCCTTCATGAGAACCATTGTTATCAATATTTTGTTCATCCTTTTCGGTAAATTAAAACAATTGTATTAATTTTGGTACATCTTGTGTAAAAGTGCATCTTAAGAGCCAACCCGCCTGTCTAAGTCTTGGCTACATGAGCTGCAGTATATAAAATTCCATGCGCATCCAGTTCCCTCTTTGAGATGTGCTCTTGCTCCCAAACCATAGGGATTTTGCATCCTGTCAAAATCACCTGGGTACTGACCATTAATTTCAGACCATGAGGGGACGTCACCCTTATTGCAATAATTGAATTTCATTTCAATATTTCATTGAATTTGAGTCTCGATATTATGACGAGTGAACTAGTAGAGAAACTTATTCATTTTTATAAGTAAATTCACTAAACTCGGTGTCTTATTTGGACTATACCTCTTTGAAGAGTTAAATACGCTAATTGAAATCATGGAATTCGAGGTGAGAATTTAATTGACGGGATTGTCTCCCTTTGCCGAATGCTGATAAAATGTAAACACGATAAGAATAATGTAAACAAAAACGTCAACAGGAATAAAACACAAATATTTGTTACAAAACAAACTTTTAATTCAAAAGATCAAATAAAACAGAGCACGCTCGAAAAACAGGATCAGGAAAATCTAAAGAATTAAATGAAAATAATTTCTTAAACTTGACGGTACTAATCGCCGGTTTCTTTTGTTTGATACTCGTAAATAATTCCTAAAAATACGAGCTTGACAGCATAGCTTTGGCATATTTCGGCTTTGAATCGAATATCTTATATTTCCGAAATAATAATTTACAACATCAATAACTTACATGCAGTGTTTACGCATCAATCGCGATGTTGAATTTTGACATGATTTTTGTCAACTTTCCAAAAGCCGCCATGTGCAGAGCTATGAAAACTCCGCCTACTTTTTAACAGCCAATCAACGCATGCCTTTTTTTCCTCACGCACATCAAGGGAGACAAATACATTAAGATCAAATGTAATTCGCTCCCTTGGACCATTACTGAATTAAACAAGAGGTTCGATATGGTCATAGATCGCTTACCTGAGCTTCAACGTGGAGAGATTTACAAAAATCTTAAGACATTATTTTTGAAATCGATTCATTAACTCCCTATTGGACAGTCGCTGACATTGTTTGAAGCAGATTCGAATACATTGGGCACAGAAGCATTTGATTTTATCTAAAACACCAACACACCTATGATTTTCGGCTCCTGTTCAATACTGATATAATACCTAAAATATATTTTAATGTGGTTTGTGGTCACCAGGCAGGAGAAGTGGGTTTCTTCCGGGTACGCCGATTTCCCTCACCGAAGACAATTCCCACGTGTAAACGAGATTGATAATTAAATATAATGTTGTTATAACTCGTTTTACTCTCGTTGTAAATCAAATAAATTTAAGCTAACGGACATACACATTTATGTACGGTTCGCTACGCGTGTGATAAAAAATCAAGAGAAGCTAAGATATTAACAAAATACGAAAAAATCAAGCATTTTTGAGACATTTAATTAATTCGATATTGAAACAACAATGTTTTCTTGCTTCCAGTTAAAAATTCAACAGTATTCCGGTCTTTAAAAACGGATTTCCGGATTCCAAAAGTTGGGAGGGGGGACACACAGAGTTATTGCTTATTTATTTCAACTGAAATCGGTGGTGAATTGCTTTATTTTTCATTCTTTCAAGAAAAAAGATACAATTTTCGGTACATTTCATGTATTTACATATTCTTTCTCTACACATTCAATTTATGGCAAAGCAATATAGGGTTACCAGAAATTGTAATATCAATTAATTCCACTGTAGCGGATACTGTAAGTTATTGTTTCCTTGTCAAAGTGCTGGGGTGATATTAATGTAAGAATGGTGATAGGTTTCCACATTTCGCAAGATTTCACTGAAGGTGTAAGAAATAACGTTTTTCTTAGATATTATCTAAATCTTTGATTCTTTCTTTAATACAAATTATAACGCAAAGATCACATTTAGCCTGTCTTCTTTAACTAAGATTATGTCTTACTTTTCCCAGACGAAATAGTCAAACTATATGCTTTCCGAAAATCATTGGTAAGCCCATGAAAGCCTGGGGATTGTATTGTATTGTTTAATAATTTAGACACCTATCTCAGGCCGTTATTTGAGCACCTCTATCAGACTCCACATACAGATTCCTCTCTCAGACCCCTCTCTCAGACCCATTATTCAGAACCTCAGATCCTTTATTCAAATCCCTTTCTAAGATCGCCGTTTAGATACCACAGTTAGACCCCTCTTTCAGATCCCTCATTTAAATTCCTTATTAAGACACCTCTCCCAAACCACTCTTGCAGACCCCTCATTCAGCCCCTTTCTCAAACCCCTGATTCAGAACCTTCTATTGGAACCCTCTCTCAGATCCCTCATGCAATAAGACCCCCCCCCCCCTATTCATACCTCCTATCCAGACCATTTATTCGCCCCCTTTCTCAAACCCCTTATTCATAACCTTCTTTTGGAATTCTCTCTCAGACCCCTAATGCATTAAGGCCCCCTCATTTACACAACTCATTCAGACCCCAAATTTAGACCCCTCAGTTTAGACCCTATATTTAGACCCCCCCCCTCCCCCGAAGAAGACCCCTCATTTAGACTCCTCATTAAGATCCATCAGTTAGACTCTCATTCGGACCCCTTACTCGGACCTCTAATGCAGACCTCTTCTTTCTAAGCCCTCATTCTTACCCTTCATTTAGTACTCTCATTAAGACCCCTCTCTCAGACCCTCATGCAGACCCTCCATTCAGACCCCTCACTCAGACCCCTTATGCAGAATCCTCATTCAAACCCTTACTCAAACCCATCTCTCAGACCCCTCAATGAAACCCCTCATTTAGACCCCCCATGCAGGCTCCTTATGCAGTCCCTTCTTTCAGACCCTCATTTTAACCCACACACTTCTAATTAAGTCCGCTTTCTCAAACTCATCATTTAGAATCACCATTTTCACCCTTTCTTATACTACATTCGCAGGCACCTCATTTAGACCCTAATTCAAATCTCTCATTCACACCCCTCATTTAGACCCCTCACTCAAACCTCTCATACAAACCCTTCATTGGCCCCGTCATCCAGACCCCTCATCAAGAACCCTCATTCTAACCCCTCACCCAGACCCCTCATTCTAACCCCTCATTCAGACCGCTCATTCTAACCCCTTATTCACACCCCTCATTCAATTTCCTTTCGCAAACTCTCATTTGGACCCCTCATTTAGACCCCTCTCTTATACGGTTACATCCAAAATGCTTTTTATGGTGGCGCATTTCTTTAACAATTTCTCCGACAAGATGTGAAAAAAAAACAGGAGATAGAGGAAAACATAGCACTAATTGTCTTGAGCTTTACACGCTAAGTTGCGTACGAGGAATTAAAAAGTAGGGAAGTCTGTTTTTCTTTGGGATGGAAAACCATATACCGCATCTTTATGACGAGTTTTACCCTTTGGGACAAATTTATTCCAGGGGTAAATATGTGCATAAAGACGCACAAACCGAATGGGGGGAGGGGACAAATTTGCATTATGTCATGAGGTGGTTAAGAGTAAATTGCCCCGTGTGTATTTCATGCCAAATAAACGCAAAACCTGATAATTATTTAAAACAACAAGAGCTTTACAAACATGAACAGTCTTATAATATTCAATGAGTGGAAAAAGGATTTTGATATTTATTTCTCTATTTTTTCTAGTGGATAATGCTACTTGAGGGGAACAAATCTTGCAAGTCACTTATAATAGCTTTATTAATTTGATTAATGTATTTTTCCAACACGTAATACAGTTTGTTTTTATTAAAAATACCCAGTTTTTTAATTACCAATATATTCCCGGCAAAACAATATTCCCCGGGGCTAACCTGCAGGCTTTTTAATGCATGCCGGTGTACAGCAAGTAAGGATCTCATTGTTCCTAACAAGATTCCGAAGTGTTAAGACATGTTAAAGGTAATACGCTACTAAATTAATAAACTTTATAGTCTTTAGTGAATTGATCGATTTGCATGCGAAATATCACCGATTTCTAGTGTCTCACGACCCCCCCCCCCCAACACTATTTATTGAATGAAAGTTTTGACTTGTGTACTAAACATTAACCACACATTAGACAAAAAAGTTAAATCTAAAGATGCTCTCTTAGTCACAAATAAGATTTTTCACAATTAATACAGTTGTTTTAATATACCAAAAAGGATGAATAAATGTCGACAACAATGGTTCTTATAAAGGATACGGAGTTTAATTTCAAACAAACCTGCAGAAAACATGGTATTTTTTCCTTACGATACATTTTTGTACAATAGTAGATCACAGACAATATTTTAGCACTCACCAATCATTTAATATTTTCCCGTTTTCAGCTATTAAATACACGGTCACAATCTTGTTATCGGCAATTAATATTTTCTATAAATGCAATTTTTGGTTAGTAGTTGATTGTAAAAGAGTGTCACTTTAAGAAAATTAACATATGTTAAATGTTGCTACTACAGTATATGATCGATCAAGTTGCCAATGGTCTGATATGGTATAACCATGCTTTATTTCACTGCAATGTGTTGATAAAAAAAGAAGAAAAAGAAACACATGTGACAGTTAGTAGTCACTTCCGAATTGGCGTTATTTGCCCTAGAAATACAAGTATGATAAACTTGCATAGTATTCTGCAAATTCTGACCGTTAGATTTTTAATAAAAGTACATTTTCAAAACTGATATTCATTATATATTACTTATACGATTAGCATTTTAAAAATATTACTGCCATGAAATAAATTTCTCAGTTTTTAATATTTTTAAAGTATGCATATATACGTACCGAAACGGAATATACTTAACGATTAATCTAATTAGTTCCATCTTTATACGAGTTTTACAAACTATCCAACATATGCCAATGGGAGACAGATAGATTTGATATGAGTTTAATTAATAAGGATCTGAATGAATGAATGCAGACAATGCTATGATTTACCGGTACTAAGATCACACTTGATTGTTTTATAACAATTGTGACACAAGTTATTACAACAGTATATTAATCACCCTCGTTGGCATGCATGTTGTTCAGAGTTTGTGGTCTTGTGTTGTGGGGGAAACCGGTACCCGGAAGAAATCGACGAATCCGGCTTGGTGACCACAATTCAAGTGATACTATATATTCTTGATATTATTTATATAAAATAATTATCACGGTACGTACTGGTGGTAGCGGTAGCAGTAGCAGTAGCAGTAGCAGTAGAGTTAGTAGTAGTAGTTGTTGTTGTTGCAGTAGTAGTAATAGTAGTCACCGTCGTCACCGTCGTCATCGTCGTAATTGTTGTTGTTGTTGAAGTGGCAGCAGCAGCAGCAGCAGCAGCAGCAGTAGCAGTAGCAGTAGCAGTAGTAGTAGTAGTAGTAGTAGTAGTAGTAGTGGTAGTAGTAGTAGAAGCAGCAGCAGCAGTAGTAGTAGTAGCAGTAGCAGAAGAAGTAGTAGTAGTAGTAGTAGTAGTAGTAGTAGTAGTAGTAGTAGTAGTAGTAGTAGTAGTAGTAGTAGTAGTAGTAGTAGTAGTAGCAGCAGCAGTAGAAGCAGCAGCAGCAGCAGCAGCAGCAGCAGCAGCAGCAGCAGCAGTAGTAGTAGTAGTAGTAGTAGTAGTAGTAGTAGTAGTAGTAGTAGTAGTAGTAGTAGTAGTAGTAGTAGTAGCAGCAGCAGCAGCAGCAGCAGCAGCAGCAGCAGCAGCAGCAGCAGCAGCAGCAGCAGTAGTAGTAGTAGTAGTAGCAGTAGTAGTAGTAGTAGTAGTAGTAGTAGCAGCAGCAGCAGCAGCAGCAGTAGCAGTAGCAGCAGTAGCAGTAGCAGCAGTAGCAGTAGCAGTAGCAGTAGTAGTAGTAGTAGTAGTAGTAGTAGTAGTAGTAGTAGTAGTAATAGTAGTCACCGTCGTCGTGACGAAAAGTAGTAGTAGGCGCAGCATCATCATCATCATCATCACCCGACATCGTTGTAGTAGCAGTAGTATCAACAACAATAGATGCAATATATGCAACAGTACCAGCTGTATTTCTCAGACTTGTCAATTTAAGATTGATTTATTCAAACAAAGATAGTCGATTCTGTTCGGTGAGGTCACTCTTTTATAGACACGATTATGGGGAGTCAATACAGGGGGAGTCATAAATTTACAGAAAATGAGTCATTTTCATCGATCATCATCATCAGCAGCACCACCACCATCGTCATCGTCATCATCATCATCAGCAGCAGCAGCAGCAGCAGCAGCATCATCATCATCATCATCATCATCATCATCACCACCATCATCATCATCACAAATAGTTGTAGTAGCAGTAGTATCAACAGCAATAGATGCAATAACTCTTTTATAGACACGATCGTGGGGAGTCATTATTTTAAAGGGGGAGTCATTAATTTACAAATAAGTAGTCACTTTTTATGAAGAATAATGACCGGGGGTCGTTATTCAATGGGGGTCAAAATACTTCCTCACACCGGTACCTGTTTACGCGCCGCACTTGAACATTTGGCAGCCTTAAGTCAAATTCAAATATTTTTTTTAAAAAATGACGCCAATCTGTACAAAGTGAATATACACAACGTTGAAAGACTTCATACCTATTGATTTTTTAACTGTTCAATTTATTGTTTGCTCAAAATCTTCATCAACAATATGAAATAATGAAGCAAACAACTACCATGCCAATTCGTAGAGTTATTTTTAGTACCCCACTGAGCATTGTAAAGTTGTGTAAAATCTCCTTCGTCTGTATGTGTGTGTGTTCTCGAACTGAGTTGATAAAAAGATGCGTTAGGCTACCCAAAACGATATATTTCACGCATATTTTGTCTATTGGCGATTCGGTACAAAATTTGAAAGGTTAACTAACATTACATGTACAGTTTTGGAAGTAATATTGCGCATTCTTTGGTTGATTGTTTTTTTGTTGGTAGTTTAGATAAAAAAAAAAAAAAAAAAAAAAAATATCAGTACCGTATATACCGGGTCCCTGGACTTAAACATTGGTTGAACTATCGTGATCTAGTACGGCTGTTAAATTAAATAGAAAAATAAAATGCAATGACGAACACACTGTATGCGTATACAATTGTTTAACAAGAACAGTGCATGGAAAACAATAGCTTTCTACATTAACAAATACAGGAACAACTTCACATACATATCAAGTAGATAGATGGTTAAAATCCCATTTTATACCAGTTTGGAAACAAGAAAACAGACTTTCCAAGGAAAATAAAAATGGTGTTTTTAATAGGAATGTGAATTGAAAATCAAAATAGAAACTAGTCTCTTAAATTGAAATAAATTTAGCCAATCTAATAATGGTTGAAGTGTCACCTATAACCATAAGTTTCTGGAATTGAATGTGTCTGGATCTTGGAAAGGATACTTAACCATTAACCTTTTTACATCTCCATGAAAACAAACATGTGAAATTCAAGAGACAGTGGAACTGCTCACCGACATCTTTTGTAATACATATTGTGCAAATTCGCAAATTCTTATCAACATTAACAAAAGAGGAATACAATTGCTTTAAAATCAAAATGCGCTAAAACTGGTACAGAGGCAATTGCACATACTGTGATGTTTGCTTTGGTGTCTTTTGATATATCAAATATACATAAATTCCAATCACTCACCGTAAACAAGATCCAAATGAGGTATTTCGTTAGTAAATCTATCTGGTACGGAGGCTGATGCACATAACTTAATGGTGTTTTGCTGTCAAGTGATAGTTCTAATGTTAACTTAAGTCATCCAAAATATATAGATTCCTATCACTCGAGGAAAACAAGATTCAAATAAGGCAATGCGTTAATAAGTTAATCTAAAGTGCTATTGGCCATACTCATTGAAATAAAAGTACTTGACGGTGCCTAATTTGTGAGTAATCCATTGAAATAAAAGCCATACGTATATAGTAAACACATTTAAGAGCGATCTTGGTTTGGTTCTGTTCTGATTCCCGTGCAATTCATCCATTCTCATACACCAGAGTGATGATGCCATACGTACGTACCACCAGTGTTAGATTTATCATTATCAAACCTCTGACAAATGAAAATGCCTTTAACGGGATCATGGTAAAAGTTGAGACTGGCACTGTCCTGGTAGTTTTTAGTAAGTCTAATGGAGAAATTACCAGGGTGATAATCCATTTAAATCAATGACTGCCAATGAACGATATGAAAATATATAATGCTGCGGTGAAGGATATGAATCTTATAAATATTTAGAAAATATCCAGATCTGTAAGAAACATGCACTCGATCACCTTTTTCTTTGTGTTTTTTAAATGTTATTAAATATCCCATTTATATTTCTGCACAAGGGAAAGTAAGTAATGTCCCAAAATATATTTCCATGTCAATATGTTTTGAAGTTAATAACACGACCAGGTCTTTTATAGTTCTATGAGTTGTGTTTCTGCACTCGTTGTCCTGATGTTCAAATTATAACAGGGCTTCCATTAAAGGAAGTTTGGAAGTATATTACTCCCTAGAAATGGGTTAAAACTTCCAAAATTAAACATTTGGAAGTACAAAAACTTCCATAATTTTGAAGAAAACTTCCAAAGTTGAAAGCTTGGAAGTTCAAAATATCAAAACCTTTTGTCAATATTACTTTTATGGTCACAATTTCAATCAGTGTAACTGTTTTTAAGAAAAACAAATCATTATAATATAAGTCTGTGAATTTGGCAAGTTAAAGTTGCAAATTATTTGATTTTTAATATACTTGTTGAAAAATAGTTAAAAAAGATATTGCATTCTGGAGACTTAAACTTCCACATTTCAGTGAAAAACTTCCAAAATTGAATGTCAGGAAGTTCATACTTCCAGTTTCAAATTCTTAATGGAAGCCCTGTTACAATGTTGTTGTTATGCGCCTGTGGTTGTTTGCTTAATTGCTACTTCCATTTTTAAGCGGCAGGGTCGACTTTCACGTCATTGAGGTATGTTTCGTCATCAAGGGGCACAATATCTGTGGGCGCACATTTCTGTGTCATCATCCGCTGTCTCAATGTCTCCAAGTTCAGATCGGATTTCATCTGCTCCTTTGCCCATTCATGCATTTCAACAACAATCCAGGTTACGATGTTTTTGCACAAAACTTTGTTTTCGATCATGTGAGGTAACACTGTGTACTCTGATCCCTCTATGTCCATCTTAACAAAAATTAATTTGGGCTTAAGTGGTTTAATTTTCTCGTTGATGAATTGCACAATATCAACTGTTGGTACTTCGTACCTAGCCATGGCTTCTTTGTCTTTGATAGCGACGTCAAGGACTCCTGCGCCCCAGTCTAAGTCAAAATTAGTCTCCGAGTAAATTGTCACGTTTTGGTTTTGTTCATTCCAAACTGCATTATTGTAAAAGGTGACTCGAAACCCTTTTCGTCTGTACGCATTCTCGATGTACTTCAACCTTGTAAAATGTCGTGGATTTGCCTCAAATCCAAATGCACAAGTGTATTTTCGCCTGTCTTGAACATTTCCAAACAGTTCGTTGAAATACGGGATGATCTTAGCTCCTGGGTATAACGCTGGTTCAAATAGTTTTCGTATCTGTACGCCTTTGTTAGATCCAATGTCCAAGTATACGTAGCGGCATTCTTCTCTCATAGCTGTATTTGAGAGCAAATAAGCTAGCAAAATCCAATATAACATTATAATGAATACTATATGCCATATTCGTTTATAGCTAGTAACGCTCATATTTTTTTTTAAGAATCAAACATAAATATTCAAAATATAGCATGTGCAAGGGTGTTCACGTTTGCTAAAAGCACTAGACCATGGTAATCATTTAAAGAAAATGACCGATTGATTCATTCAATTTTGATGGACAGTCGGGGTGCATCCAATGTTTCAAAGGTTGTAGATTGGCATTTGAGCATGAATCTTTGGCTGTAGTTAATCTAATAACACTAAACTATTCAATCGGAACACCTCGACCATTATCCAACATAATTGTTTATCTCGAAGCTTAGAATTGTTTATCTCGAAGCTTAGAATTGTTTATCTCGAAGCTTGCCGGGGATGACCGAGTCCTTACTATTTCAAACTATTTACTGAAGAGCCAATTATTTGTTTTGTTTGTCTGTTTATAAGGTTGTATATTCAATATTAAATACCTTTTGTTCTACATTGGAAAATAACTCCACCACTACATGACAAAAATTTGTATGATAAATGGCCCCACTGTATACATACTCTTCCATTAAGAATAATAATCCTATGTAATATGTGACAACTAGCCATTGTAATTTATGTATTTCCACTTTGACTTTATTTGTTCTTCTTCGTGTTTTTCTTGCGTGCTGCTCATGTTTATTGTACATGTATATATAATTAGCGGATCCATGGGGACGGGTTACTTTGACATACTATGTTGTACTCATGACTGAATTGTTTATCTCGAAGCTTAGAATTGTTCATCTCGAAGCTTAGAATTGTTTATCTCGAAGCTTAGAATTGTTTATCTCGAAGCTTGCCGGGGATGTTGTACTCATGACTGAATTAAAATATGTTCTTACAAGTGTCGTGGTTTTAATAATACTAAAACTTAAACGCCGCATGTTACAAGTGAACATGAGAAATAAATGTATTCCGAATATAATGGTGAATGTTTTAACATTAATAAATGCTAGAGGTATTGCTTTATTACTCAGAAATGTTTTGATGTTAAAGTGTACAATAAGTTCAATACAATAACGGACATTTTTTATATTAGATTTACTGTATAATGATATGTCTTTTCCGTGAGCAAGTATGTATGAACCAGAAGAAAAACAATTTGTAATAAATAATTATGCTAATTGACTTCAGAATGGCATTTGATTTGATATCACAATTGAGAAAACTATATCATTGTTTAAGTTTGGTGATATATTCAAAATGGATTCACATGTACAACGCTGAAGTTGCTGTGCAGATAAATGAATATTTCTATCAGTTTTAAAATACTGTATAGAGCTTGTTTATATAGACATCTTTTTTCTCCATACTCATTTATTATGTTTTCAGAAATACTTGCTATTAAGATAAAAAAGTAAACGTATTTGTATCGATGGTGATATAATGATATGGAATATAAGATTTTATATATAGTAAAGTAAAGTAAAGAAGGATCTTTTAGTGAACACATTTCCATTTTCTGTGCAATTATCTAAACTAATAATCTATTCCCCTCGGCTCCTCATCAAGATCTATTTAAAATTCTTCGGTTTGATATCAAATTCAGAGTTACGTTGAAGTATTATGAACGTATTGAAATAAAGTGGTATTTTAATTTGCACTATTTTAAACCGCATTACACCATACGCCATATTTTGTAACCCCGGCGAATTAATTCTTTTAACATGTCAAGCTAAAAAGTAAATTTCACGATTTTGCGGTACTAAGGCCAAAAAAATATACCTGTGTTTCCGGTAACATGGCGAAAAAAAAAAGGTCGGTCGGTCGGGTTTATTTTTTATTTTTTTTACAATTCCGATTTTATGCGAAATTCTGTTGCATTTAATCAATTATATTATATCCAAGCTTTCCATAATTAACAAAAATGCAGAAAACCCCCAGCTATGTTTAATATCTGAAATCATTTCCTTGCCTTCGACTACCGTATTTTCCCGCCAATTTTGCCCATGATTTTTTTTGTATAGTATACTCCTTAATATGACGCGATCGGTTTTTAGAACAAATCCAGCACTTCAATTTATACAAATCTATGATGATGTTCTAGCGAAACAGTCAATTATCAACTAAAGTTGTTAATTTGCTTGAAGAAAATCGCCTTTTCTTGTCAACTGTTTAAGCTCTCTTATGTGAAGGTAGGTTAATAATAAAACAAGTAATCGCGGATATTTATCAATATTCTTGTAACAATCAAAGTTTCATTCATATTCGTGGTGAATTCAAACATTCCGGTCGTTTTAAGATCCACAGACGACGATTATTGATTATTATATTTTTTCGATCGTATGGTATTTTCTTACCAACCTTGACGAAATCCTGGCAATCAGATGGTATCATACGGTATCCAACCGACCGATTTAAATACAAAGCGTCTTTAATCTTATAACCGCTCGTGCTCTGACGTCACAAATTGTATCGTTTGATCTGCAGCCGACACATTCCTATACATGTGTTGTTATAACTTTTGCAGGTTTTTGTTTGGATTTCAGTTGATGGGACTTAAATTATGCGAAATAAATAAACATTGATAATCGCGGATAAGTTAATGTAACGATTAATGAAATGTGAACCTCGCAGTTAAACCTGCATGAATTTGCAAAGCCTAATCGTTAGAAGCCTGCATGATATACGCAAAGCCTAATGTATAAAAGAAGGTTCTATTTTGGAAATGGATAAATAACAACGCGAACTATATCCTGAATATATTCATTATAAAGACAGCAAAATGCGTCTCTTGTGATCATCCACGTGTATGGACTATAAACATGCGTTTGCCAATTTGAAGATATCGGACAGGGATCGCCGAACTCCGCCATTTTGTTTCCCTGTTGACAAAGCGTCTCGGTAATACATAATCAGGAATGAAAGTTTATATTCCGAGAACAAAGACAGACAAACAACGAAAATAACGACGATATATTTAATTTATGATTTTTTTACTTTTATGCCTAAAACAAGATTAGGGTCGGCGAGGAAAAAATAGGGTCGGTCGGGTTACCGGAAACACAGGTATTTTTGGGGGGCCTAAAGTACGAAGGCCTGTGGTATACAGCCTAAATCGCATACAAACGAAGTTTTCGAAAAACGGGAGCTCTTAGCCTGGGAAGTCATATTTTAAATGAAAAATCAAACAAACTTTTTGAACATAATTAATTATAAATGCACACGTCTGAAGCGACAGTTGAAAAATATATAAAAAATCATCCTATGCTGTTAGTTTTGTTTTTCAATAAATCATGATTAACAGGGGTCAGTGGAAGCATATTCCCGCACGAAACTACACATCTACGTGACAAACGGTGTCTTAATGTGAAACGGTCAATTTTGGCTTGTGCAGATATGTCCGTCCGCATGGTCAACAGTCATGACTTGGCAGGTCAATATCAGTATTTGTCCAAGATAGCATAACTGACCACAACTTTGACCAAACGTGGACACGTAGGCATGGATATATATAAAGCTGGGGTCTGGTGCCAGCCGTACACGGATCTAAACAACCGATAACCATGAAGATTGCTCTGAGCTGCGTTGTTGTGCTTGCCTGCCTTGGTAAACCTTTTGGTTCTATTCATTTTATTTGTCAGAGATAAAAATTTACTAGTAAAATTTGTGAAACAAATGCTATATGATTTCATATGTTATTTCTATGTGGGAGTCTTATTTACTCTTTTTTCTGCTCTGTGAGAGTTAAAAATGCTTGTTGGTGCTTATCGAACGTCACTGGACATCATTCCATTTACCTACAGATATGTGCTGACATAACAGGAGACTATAAGTATTTATCATGTGTTTTCGGTACGATAGAACAATCCGAGCCGACACGCGCGAACGCCGGTAACGAGGCTTGCCGAGTACCAGCCACGCAGCGTGCCCGAGGGTCGGATTATTTTATCCGGACCGGATAAATTCTAAAAATTCAAATTTGTGGAAAAGTTGACTTTTGCTCATTTTACCCAAAAAAGCGCGTGCGACGTTGTTTACTGACGTCATAAAGCACAGTAATTTTAATCACTATTGACGTCAAATAGTTCCTCTAAAAATCGCGTTTTTACGATGAATTATTTTCAATTTTAATTAAAAGTCTTGCATACTTATATATTTGATTGTGTTTTATTGAAATGACATGATATACTTTTCATAAACCATACAATAAAATAAATAAAAAGTGGCGCGTTGTTGAGCGTGTCTCATCTTACATGGGGTTGTAGGACGGGGTTTCCAGCACTGGTCACATGACCGGAAACACATGTCCGGTATGCAAGAAAAATGTTACGCCAAAACAAATTAAAACATGTTTGAATTGTTCGTTTATTATTATATTGATAAATACAGCTGTCCTGTTTTTCTTCAACATAACATTGGATTGGTGTTACTGGCTGGAATGAACACACCAACACCATCATACATGATATTTGGTGAACTTTGTGTTTTCCCTTCTATGTTCAATCAAACACCAGAATCATTTCATACTGGACAAGGATAATAAAAGTTATTTTTGACTGCGAAACTAGTTAAACTTATAAATTTATTAACTTTTTAATGATTTGGTGTCAAAACGTTTGATTAAATCTGTCTGGATTGAAAATATTATGTTTACTTTTTGTGAACTTGATTTATTTTCTGACATTTGGTATATCCAAAGTTTTTTAAATAGTAATTGGTTAATTAAGGCTTGAAATAAAATGTAGATGTATGTACTAAACAATGGCATTGTAACTTAGAAATTTCATCTGTGGGCAACTTTTATAAATATATTAGAGTGAACTTTCGCCAATCAAACTGTATTCAGTCATTAATAATGTCCCAACTGACAAAATATTTGGTACGTTTCATATCATGGAACCATAAACTGCCAACTTAACTTGGTCGATGGCAGAATTTGCTAATTCATGAACTATATTGTCCAGTTTGTTCAGTAATAGGTGATAAAATCGCAGTAAAATTTGCCGCAGCTACCAGATGTCGAACCCGGATAGAATAACTTATACATCCGGGCACCGAATATATAAAGTTAACATACAACTCAGCTACCATGGTGCTATTGTGCTGACCTGACTAGACTGCCTTCGCTTTAACTGTGATAAGGAATTCGACCCCAAAACAAGCCATTTTGCTGATGGCTCTATTTACTTTAATGTGAACTGTTGATGACCGGTGACCCCATGTTATGTTGGTACCATTTAAGAGGCAATTGATTGCTCATAACGTAATAGTTAGTTGACATGAATTAAAATCTTAATGATTAAGAATGGGCGGATGAGCAAAACGAACGAGGCCTTCGTAATCATTAAAGTTTTAATTCAGGTCATCTTACTGACTTAAAATACGACCTCATTGGTTGACATATTGTCAACACAAAGATCTGACGCAGGGATTGTGTATCGGATGAGTGGCATTGGGCGGACCTTTAAACACCCGCAAAAATTAAAATTCTTAATGATAAAGCCTATTACTTAATGATAACCTATCAGGAATTTCATTGGCTGTATTCAATGTAGGTTGACTTTTAATTATTTGTAAAATTGACCTATTTTACAAAATCTTAACAAATAACAAAGATAAATAGAAGAACAACATTGCGGTACTTGACTGAATTATTGTATCAACAACCAAACACAATTCAGCAGAGGCTTGATGATCAAACTACTGAAGCATTAACCTTGTACTTTCAGCTTTGGCCTATGGAGAGGAGTGCAGGGACACCGGAGACTGTGGTCACGTGTCCTGCCCGGAGAACGACTACGTGCTCGAGTGCCACAGCCGTCAGTGCACGTGCACACACAGTGAGGCCCTTTCGCATATACTTGCTCAGCAATTCAATCTAAATCGTTATAACTTGGTGTTTATCCTATTGAAAGAGCGCATTTAATTAAATTAATTGACCCATAATTATTTATTATTTTTACAAAGTACATGGTCAAGAACATATAGAATATGCCATGAAATAGGTCAACGTGTATTGGCATTTTATGAAAAAAAGCAAATAACACAAATAAATATATACGTACGAAATGAAATAAGAATAGGTTGAATGATTAGCACTAGTTCAGGCCTATACTTTATTTGAATGATTTTCTTTGCTTATTTGTTCATTTAAAAACTTCAATTGTCACATGGATATGAGGTTTTATTTAAAATATTTATTATATATCAACATGAATCTAAACGCCGGAGAACAAATAAGTTAGAATCAATTGCATGAAAACGGGACTCGGTTAATACTATTGGTATTATTTCAGCTTCTGCCAAATGCTCACTCCCAAGCGACTGCAGCGGAAACCGATGCGACCGTGACTGGCACTGCGTGGACGGCGCGTGCCGCTGTGGTTTCGGATTCGGTGGCCGATAGAAGCCGCCATTCGACTTAGCTTTGTGTATTTCTGTTATCTAATAAATTAATCGTTACATGATGGTTTTCTGTTGCTGTATTTTCCGTTTCTAAATTTTAACTTATTATTCAACTAGTGTAGTATTTGTGTGTTCAAATTGATTATTGTTTGTATGAGTTTGCATTTTGTCATTTCCGGTCCAGACCCGGTCTTCTTTAAGAATAAATAGATAACAGTTTAGATTGAAAAAGGCATGTTGATAGATTCTTATTTATCTAAATACCTCCAACAACCCGGAGAGTGTGCTTCAGAGCTGTTAATGTCTTAGGAACAATATGAAGCAACACTCAAGAATAGATAAAGGGCATAGGGAACCAACTACTTAAAATATAGATAGCATAAAGTGGCAGTAGGCGGACGTTTAAATAGCCACGAAAGTTGAAATTCTTAATGATAAAGCCTAGCTAGAACTTAATGATTGCCTATCTGCAATAACATTGGCTGAAAATGCGCGGAGTGCGAAAGTTGACGTTCTTAATATTAACGCATAGTACTTAATATTGCCTATCTGCAATTTCATTGGCTGAAAATTTAGGTTGTTTTCTAATAGCAGTTAGAATATAACCTTCATTTAAAGCCAATGAAATTGTAGATAGGCTATCATTAAGAACTAGACTTAATCATTAAGATTTTACTTCATGTCATCTTACTGTGACGTAGTATTGTAACGATTCTTGCTATAATTGCAATTTCGAGATTATACTGGACACCATAAAACATTTAACATAACAAGTGAACACAAGCGTTCAAACTGTTCGAATATCATAGAGAGTTTCAACTTTCCCTCGTAGAAGCATAAACTATGTCAAAAAGAAAGTTATGGTGATGCATAGACCAGTGTGTGTATACCATGTGATAAATTGCGTCATAAATGGTACGTCGGAAGGCAATATTTTGCTTCGATTGAAGACTTAAAATGGTATGCTTTAAATGAAATATAGCGCAGTCTATGCCGTTTACGGAGTCCCGCCTTCGGTCTTTTACCAAATTTTGATTGAAAGTTTAGTTTCTTATAACACTTCGACAAACCTTTTCACGATACGGCCGTCTGACAAAGCACTGTCAAAACATTGTTTTGGAAACAGGTTTGTCAAAGTGTTTGATGAAACTAATCACCTTATCAAACTCCGGTTATAAAACAAAGGTGAGGCTCTTGAAGCGGCATAGACTGGCCTTTGTTTCATTTTAAATGGTGTAGTAAGCGATAAGATATCTTTGATTTAAGTCTTTATTTTAAGCAAAATATTGCCTTCCGACGTAGCATATATGACGTAATTCATCACGTGGTATACACACACTGTAGAAGGCCTTCAAAGAAATCTTTTGGAGTGAAGATACAAAGTTAAGGCATTATTCACATGTCTGTTTTGCATCGGAACACCAAATCCTACTAGCCACTAGCGGATCCTGGGGGAAAGGGGGCGAACCCGGCACCCGCCCCTCTCTCTGAAATCGTCCAAGTCCAACATACGTGGGGGGGGGAGCTTATTTACCCTCGCCATCGGGTAATACCCATTCGGAGAGCATGGGGGAAGACCCCGAACAACTCTTTAAACCAAATATTTTTTGAACAGGGGAGGGCGCAAGTCAAAAGGTTACGCCCCTAAGTTACGCCCCCTCTTACGTTAAATCGCGGATACATCCCTGCTAGCACCCAGTCTTAAAAAGAGACCGCGATGTGTCGGATGCTTTTAAAGACCCTCAGTGTAAACCACGAGGTAGTTTTCTGCCAGATGACTTTGGTCACGTAACAAAGAGTGTGTTTCCTATAAACGTAAAAGCTAGTTCAAATGGTTAAATGTGTGTCATGAACAGCATTTGTACAGATGGTCAAGAAAGCACAATGCTGGAGTTTATTTCATGCTTTTCGTTGGTTACCCGTTTCATAGTAAAAAATGTAACATAAACGCATACAATGTCGGGAAGAAATGCAATGACATCATTTTTTCGTTTCCTGTATGACGTCATTTGGTTGAATTTCGCGCGGTTTTCCTATAAAATATCAATTACTTTTTATTTTTTGTTTATTATAAGCATGCAATAAAAATAAAAAAGTTTTTGTTTCAGTGCATGATTTTAATATATATCACCTCGTGAACACCAAAAAAAGTCCTGTGTTTTTATATCACTTTCAACTCGGGGGCGGTTCAGTATTTACCAGGTACATGGACTCGAACTTTGATTGAATTACCATGGTCAAGTACGGCTTACAAATTTAATAGAAAAAATAAATGCAATGACGAACCAACTGTATACATATATACAATTATATAACAGTATTTGGGAAAACAATAACTTTCTACATGAACAAATACAGGAACAACTTCACATACATATCAAATAGAAAGACGGATAAAAGGTCCATTTTACATCAATTTGGAAACAAGAAAATCTACTTTTTAAAGGAAATAAAAATGATGTTATGTATAGATACGTGAAGTTGAAAGACAAAACAGAGATTAGTCTCATAAATTGAAATAAAATAAAGATTACAGATTCTTTCAATCTAATAATGGTTGAAGTGCCAGCGATAATAATACCTTTCCGGAATTGAATGTGTCTGGATCTTCGGAAGGGATACCTAACCGTTAACCTTTTCATATCTACATAAAAACAAACATGTGAAGAGACAATGGAACTCCTCACCGATATCTTTTGTATTACTTACAGTCGTACCCCGTTGGCTTCAAATCCGAGGGACTGGCGAAAATACCTCGGAAAACTAGAGTCAATAATCGGTCCTTTACACCCAATTCGAGCCAAGCGAGTTCGAGTCAACAGGGTGCGACTGTATTGTGCAAGTTCGCAAATTTCTATCAACATTAACACAAGAGGGCCATGATGGCCCTAAAACGCTCACCTAAGCAAAGGGCCACAACTCTGTGATGAAGCATTAATAAAAATGTTGCAATTTAAGAATATCTTAACTGATGATGCCTTGTTTTATATTTGTAAAGGGTTATGTAATAAAGCTACCTGTAAAGTCTCATTGAATTTGGCTTGGTAGTTTCAGAGATTTTTTTAAAAGCAAAACAGTAAATCGGCCATTTTGTTGTTGTTTTTGTTGTTGTTGTTGTTGATCAATCTCAATGCCTTGTTGTATTTTTGTAGAGGGTCATGCAATGAAACTTCCTGTAAAGTTTCAGTGAATTTGGCCTGGTAGTTTCAGAGGAGATGTTTTTTTTAAAGCAAAACAGGAAGTTGGCGAGATTGTTGTTGTTGTTGATCAATCGAGACCCCTTGTTGTATTTTTGTAGAGGGTCATCCAAGGAAGCCTCCTGTAAGGTTTCATTGAATTTGGACTAGTAGTTTCAGAGGAGATGTTTTTTAAAGCAAACAGGAAGTCGGCCATTTTGTTGCTGTTGTTGTTGATCAAACGTGACCCCTTGTTGTATTTCTGTAGAGGGTCACCCAAGGAAGCTTCCTGTGAAGGTTCATTGAATTTGGCCAGGTAGTTTCAGATAAGATGTTTTTTAAGCAAATGTTGACGGACGGACGGACGGACGGACGGACAGACGGACGGACGACGGACAAAGACCTATCACAATAGCTCATCTTGAGCACTTCGTGCTCTGCCTCTGGTGAGCTAAAAAGAGGAATACAACTGCTTTAAAATCAAAATGTGATATAACAAATATACATAAATTCCAATCACTCGCGGAAAGCATAATCCACATAAGGTCATTCGTAGGTAAAGTTATCTAAGGTGTTGTAAATAAACCGTCTAGTATTCAAATTATAGTGTTGTTGTTTGTATAACTGATGCTTTCATTTTTAAGCGGCAGGGTCGACTTTCACGTCACTCTTGTATGTTTCGTCATCAAAAGGCACAATATCTGTGGGCGCACATTTCTGTGTCATCATCCGCTGTCTCAATGTCTTTATGTCCAGATCGGATTTCATTCGGTTCTTTGCCCATTTATGCATTTCAACAACAATCGAGGTTACGATGTTTTTGCACAACACTTTGTTTTCGATCATGTGAGGTAACACTGTGTACTCTGATCCCTCTATGTCCATCTTAACAAAAACCGCCTTCGGCTTAAGTGGTTTAATTTCCTCGTTGATGAATTGCACAATATCAACTGTTGGTACTTGGTACCTAGCCATGGCTTCTTTGTCTTTGATAGCGACGTCAAGGACTCCTGCGCCCCAGTCTAAGTCAAACTTAGTCTCCGAGTAAATTGTCACGTTTTTGTTTTGTTCATTCCAAACTGCATTATTGTAGAAGGTAACTCGAAACCCTTTTCGTCTGTACGCATTCTCGATGTATTTCAACCTTGTAAAATGTCGTGGATTTGCTTCAAACCCAAAGGCACAAGTGTATTTTCGCCTGTCTTCAACATTTCCAAACAGTTCGTTGAAATACGGGATGATCTTAGCTCCTGGGTATAACGCTGGTTCAAATAGTTTTCGTATCTGTACGCCTTTGTTAGATCCAAGGTCCAAGTATACGTAGCGACATTCTTCTCTCATAGCTACCTTTAAGAACAAATAAGCTAGCAAATAAAACAGTAACATTATAATGAATGCTATATAACATATCCGTTTATAGTTAGTAACGCTCATAATTTTTTTCAAGAATCAAAAATGAATTTTCACAATCGAATTTGAAATTAGGCTAAGACAACTTCATTCAAAGAACTCCAAAGACTATTGAAAAGAATTAAATAGTTTAAACATAAAGACCAATATCAAATACCCAGAGTTCAGTTATGTACGAGCATTTAAAAAAAATTGGGGGGCAAACCATAATGAAAGCAATGAACCAAAACCCGTTCTTTTAGAAAAAAAACTGACATTAAAAATGACGATATCACCCACAATAATAAAAATATATGAAAAGGCAATCAATTAAGTAAAGAATGGGAATGCTTATGCAAACGATCTTATTCAAAATGAGTACGTTAAATCTACTGAAGATAATATGCTACCAATTTATGAAGGTCTATTCAACGCCGTATTTGACAGTGGTATTATCCCACAATCTTGACAGGAAGGTATTATTAGACCCATATACAAAACTAAAGGGTCAACATAGGTCCCGGCTAATTATATAATACATTGTTTAGAGCTGCACGCTCACAGATTGACCGTTTTGACATAACATAATATGTTTGTCTCAGATTTAGCTGACTTTTGTATAAATTCCGTCAATTTAAGCACAAAGATCACAGTAAAACGGGTCTTAATTGCTAAAAAAACTGCCAAAGATTACAGTTTTTAATGCTTTTAGAGTGCATCTTTAACAAGTCTAGACTTAAACATATATAGGTTGTGTCACATTTTCTAATGGTTTTTCTATCACGGGGTTTTCTAACTTCATGGTATTATAAATTAATTGAATTTTTCATATTGTTGTATTCTGCACTTTAAATATCTCTAAGCCATAAGCTTGTTGTGTTTGTATATTTTTTTTCAATGACTTGATGTCCGTGCGCAATTTGACCTAATGCCTGAAGCCAAGAAATCGCAGAAAAGAATTCACATTAGATTTGTAATGATTTTTTATGATTGTTTTAATAGCCTGTATAAATTGTTGTTTGACAGGACAGTGGAATTTTAATCATACATTTTGCTTGAGAAAATGCAACAATGAAATGATTATGTTAAGGCAGATCTAGAATGACATTTAACATTGATTACTCAAACATACTATTTTTAAATCTTATGAATTCATATAAATAGTAGTTTTTCATATGTCTATACATAATGTTTTATAAAAAAACACAGCACATGTATTTGTTAGTTATTTATTATCAACCGTGTCTAACACGGTCAAACCCTACCTAGGTCAATCCCGTATAAGGTCCGTTCATTCATCCGTACACATTGCGTGTACGTGAAGGTTCGTACATACATGCGTGTACGGGGTCCGTATTCCAATCCCGTATACGTTGCGTGTACGGGGTCCGTATATTCATCCCGTACATGCTGCATGTACGGGGTCAGTTCTCCCGTCCCGTACATGTTGCGTGTACGGGGTCCGTTTATCCATCCAGTACACATTGCGTGTACGGGATCCGTATTTCCATCCGGTACACGTTGCATGTACGGAGTCTGTATATCCATCCGGTACACGTTGCATGTACGGAGTCCGTATATCCATCCGGTACACGTTGCGTGAATTGGGTCCGTATATCCACCCCGTACACGTTGCGTGTACGGGGTCTGTATATATTCATCCCGTACACGTTGCGTGTATGGAGTCCGAATATTCATCCCGAACATGCGAGTGTACGGGCTCCGTACAGCCATACATATTTTTTGCCAAAAAATGCTATGCATAAAATATGTATTTCTTCAAAAATACGCAAAAGAAATAAAAAAGTTTTTATATACATTGATAACTCCGTATATCCACGTGCACGGGGATGGATATACGGAAGTTTGTACACGTGGTGTTCCGTATACGTTTTCGTGTACGGGTCCCGTACACGTTGGGTGTGTGGGTGCGAACACGCCCGTTTATTCAAGATGTACGGGACCGTTCTTTCCCGTATATTCAACCATTTTCCGCAGTGAAGTCACGCCCCTAAGTTACGCCCCCTCTAACGTCAAATCCCTGATACGCCCCTGCTAGCTACCAGTCTGAAAAGGGACTGCGATGTGTCAGATGCTACCATGTTACAACTTATTTTTATGTTCGAAAACAGAGGCGTATCTAAGAATTGAAGGGACTTCACAACGACAACTTCTAGTCCGTAATGGGGCACTTTTAGCGTATTTTTTTCTCCGATATTGACATAAAAAGTAAACTTTGAGGACGACGCTAGGTCAGTAATAAGGGCGGCAGTGTTTAGGCGCTTTTCACGTGTTCGGTCCTGGGTTTCTGCCACATGTACTGAGATGAAGGCCTTCCTTGCGATTGTGCTAAACATGTGCCTGATTAGGAAATCGAGCATTGCTAACATTCCAAAACATTTTGAGATTTGTTTTTAAAGTGTTTCCTTATGCATGTTTGCCAAGAAGAGTGACCACTCGTTCGTTCGTTCGATCATTCATTCATTCATTCATTCATTCATTCATTCATGTATGCTCTTTTTAAATTGTTGAAAACGTCACCCTGTTGTTGACAAGTAACTAATCAGTATAATATATGGCGCTTCTAGGGTGGATGGGAGTGAGAATATGATCATTCTGGCCCAAATGACATTTTGAGATATTGTTACCTTTGTGATGCCAAGTATTTCTAGAACAGAAATCCAAAGTTTTGAGTCAAAATTCACAAAACTTAAATAAATATAGTTCTTTTCGTAACACAGGTGTAGAAATCAAAGTGAACAAAATGTCTGGTCAAATGTGTTTATTTAGAATGAAATATCCATGTCAGATAAGTATCATGTCAAGAGTTATTTATACGTTTTATGATAAAAAACAATAAGCATTCATCATTCATAACTGCATTTGGTTGCTATGGTAACTATTGATAATGCCATTTTCACTCATTTCCTGCATGTTTCTAACAAAATAATGTTATTCATAAAGTTGTGTTTTAAGTTATTGACATTTTTATGATACCAAGCAACTGCAGAAATAAAATATGAAGTTGCAAGTCAAATTCTTAACCCCCCCCCCCCCCCCCCCCCCCCCAAAGGATATGGACATTTTGTAGCAGAGGGCAAAAACACAATTTGAACTAAATGCTCACTAAATCTGTTCTTATTAAAATATAAAACTTTATTATATACCCATCATAAATCCACACGCAATACAAATCGCAAAATACGGTAGTCCGTATTCAACTCTTGTGAAGTCACGTCATAACAAGTATCCTTGCGCAATGCAAAAATGACGTTATGAAAACATTTGGCTGTTAAGTAATCTTACCAGTATTGTATATAATAAAAGGGCTATAAGTACTGTTTTGATCCGGAATGTCGTATTCGACTCTCGTGGATTTTTGCAGATTTTGATTTCACTTGGCTTGCGCCTCATGAAATCCGAATCCGCAAAAATCCACTCGAGTCGAATACAACCCTCCGGATCAAAACACAGTACTAATAACCCTGTTATATTTACTAACATCACATAAACTACAAAAAGAAAATAACAAGTATGCTTTGCTAATGTCCATAATGACACAGAAATTGACAACAAAGGTCAAAGCAAAATTCGGTTGCTGTGGTAACTTATGAAAATGCTACGTCCAATCATTTTTGAAAGTCTGCTTCAAAAAGAATGATCTTAATAAAATTGTTTTATAAAGTTATTGACATTTTCATGATACCAACTATTTTCAGAAATAAAACCTAAAGTTTCATGTCAAATTTCACAAAAATATGAAACATTTTGTAACACAGGGCTATTAAAAACATAATTTGAAGAAAACTTCTTGTTTTGAATGCAATATCCATGTATAAATATTTAAATATCTAACATATCTTTACAACTTTTACATAATTACAAAAAGAAAATAGCAAGTACACATTGCTAATGTCCATAAGGACATAGAAATTGACCACAAAGGTCAAAGTAAAAGTCGGAAACAACATTCTGTTGCTATGGTTACATGTGATTATGCAATTTCTACTCGTTTCTTTTCAAATTTGCCACAAACATATGTTCTACAAACAACAATTTACCAACAAAGGTGTAAATGAAAATAGTTAATTCATCAAGATGTCATTTTCAACTTATTATATAAAGTAATAATTATAAAAAAATGCATCTTCTTAAATTGTCAAGTAACATTTTGGTAATGCTAAAGGCCTAGCAAGAAAAAATCTGCACGGTTTCTTTCATTTGCACAAAAAACAGAGTAGTACTTTGCAATGATTTTGTAATAAAAAAAAACACTTGCACAATGCAATGCAACCAATCAATGATATTAGTAATACACAAAAAAGCAAATATTCTTTCTCATGTTTCAGATGGCAGAGATACATAGATCTTAATTTTGTTAGTCTTTAGATGTAAAGGGTATTTCACAAGTTGTTCAATACAATTTTTTTTTGTTCAATACAAAGTTTCTTTAACAAGTTTTTTCTTTCCAACTAATATAAACGGGACTAATGGGAGTATTAACAGTGGTAAACACATTAAACGTTACTAGAAAGTGTCCACATTTTCAACACCATTCATTATTATAATGTCATGTTAAAATTTATTACACTAACTTATAATGACCTCATTTTTTGCTGCAATGCCATTTATGACATAAGTATACTTCCAGATTGGTTATCATGAAGTTGACAAACAGGTTTATGCAGCACTACATTAAACCAGTCCACATTAAATTAACACAGAAGGCTATGTTTGCATTTACAGCCTTTCGGTGTTGGCATTTTTGGCAATATCAACTTTGACAGTACACAGTGTTGGTTTAGGGCATACTGCAGATCTTGATGACACAGATCTAAACAAGAGCCGTTGTAAGACAGCGGGATCCACTACGCCGCTTTGACTGAAAATACAATAATGATGTCATAATACCAAGTTTGGTCTCTTTATGTCAAACCTAACTAAAATTATTCGATACATAAGGTGACTTTGATACTGCCCTCCCACCAGCCCGCCCAAACAATGACGCAAGTCATTCAATAACTTGATTTCCCATTATGAAAATGTGGTTAAGAATATACAAATATGCCTTTCAAAGGAAATAAAAAAAAGAGCAAAATTCAAGGGCCATAATTTGTAATTAGGCTTAAAACGGAGTTATGTTTCTTGTTGTAAGATGGTCGTAAATAATTTTGAATTTTATTAAGTGCATTTAATGACAGGTGTAGAAGTTTTTTTATTAAAATCCCAACTTGCCCTTAACTTTTACCTGCCTAAAGACAATCAGGGGCCATAACCTGTAATAAGGATATGGAGTTATGTAACCTCATTTTGTGATGGTCCTGAACAACTGTGTGAAGTATTAAGTCAATTGAACAAAGGATACAGAAGTTACCCCGATATTAATAAATATTCCAACTTGCCCTAAAACTTTAACCTAAGTTCCATTGTCAATCAGGGGCCATAATCTGTGTAAAGAATAATATGGAGCTATCTAACCTCATTATGTGAAGTCCCTGAACAATTGCGTGAAGTATTAAGTCAATTGATTGTAGGGTATCTGACTTCTAAGTGAAAATCCCAACATGCCCTAAAACTGTAACCGGATGCCGACGCCGACATTGGTATAGCACACCTATTCTTGGAATAGCATCGTGAAGGTACCCTTGACGTGCAGCATCTAGGCACGGTGCATGCCGTAGTTCAGGCAAAACACCAAATTCTGGGCTCATCCTCAAAAGATTAACTTCAATTTCTGAGGAATCTACAAACTCTTTGCATACTACAAGTCCTGGTTTATATTTTGATACATAGAAATGGTGGTATTTGGTAATATTCTTAACAGTTTTGAAATATGTATCTAGGAATGAATTCCTATTGTAATATGTGACTGGCTGCTGAGGGTCATTAACCAACTGTGGGATGTTATGGCCAGACTTGGAAGAGGCAGATACAGTGTGGGCAATTTCTTGAAGATTCTCTGCATTACAGCAATGCCACTTGACCTTCCAGATGCCGAAGTGACAGTCAGGAGCAAATTTGGTGTGCCCAGCCAACATAGTGTTGAGCGTTACACTCTCATGCAGTCCTGAAAATTGTTGGAAGATCTGTTTAGTGTAAATAAAATTTATCTACAGTCATTCAAGAACCGGCATTCCCTCGAGGTCGGATCTTGGTCCCGAACTGTTTTCCTTCTATTTTCATATAAAATATACTGACGCTGCATCGAAACCTAAATAAGTCGGATGTCAAACATAATAGCCAGTCCCAAATACACAAATCATGCACAAAACCTTATGGCTCCCCAAAGGTCATAATTTCACACTTTTCCCGAACACGTATTCCATATAAACTAACAATTGCTAGGTGTTAAAATTTTCGCAAGTTGTAAAAATTGCAGTGACAGTTGGAAGGAAATTTGAGAAGGTGTGAAAAACCGTTTATCACCGTTTACGCATGACCAATGATAGTTGAGAAGGGCATATGAGAAAATAATTATGAGTTATAACAGTTTCGTGAGACAGACAAGATGTGCCAATCATCTTGGATTTTGCAAATATTTAAATGTTGTTTGTTCAGAAAATATGCCTTTTCTAAAAGATAAACATAACTATTTATTCAATTATAATTGTTGTATTCTTTTACATTAAGTACATGACAGCCTTTGAACATATGAGTGATTTCCACAGCGCAACACATAATCGGTGTCGTAGTAAACAGTCGGTTTGACGACTTCAAACTGAAAATAAATTTCATAACTGATTGGAAAATGAAATTCGGTTCCCTCAAGGTTTCAGATCGGACCCCGGCGTGCTTGAGTGATCGCAGTTTTACTGTATAAGCACAAAAAAAAATTGTAAGCAAATGATTTTAACTAGGTTATAATCAAATTGTCAAGACATATAGAAATCTTACAATAATTGAGTGTTTTCATATATGGTTATTTAGTTAACCTACTCCTTAAATCAAATAACTGCCTACTATGCATTAACTTCATCCGGTTCTGCATCCGATTAAACTAGAGCACCAACCCAGGTGTCAATGTTGTGATTGATCTCGAAAGACAGTGCAATGTATTTGTCCTAAAAAAAAAACAGTTAAGAAATATTAATAGACTAGAAAACTTACCTGTCATTACTTGCCACATGGCATACCAAAGCACAGTGTGGTTCTTGTTTTGCCTGACGGCATCATCAAAATGAACCTGGAAAGTTTAATACATTCGTTTTTCATATTTTAGAACTTGAGGTACATGAAGCTAAGTGATAATGAGGGACACATTTCATAGCCATAACTGAATCAAAATATCCAATTGAATCAATCATCGAATGTGAAATGGAAAAAAATATCAAATAGTAGGAATATGTTCGACAGTATAATCTATGTTAAGAATCATCATCTTTTACATTCACAATTGATTCTATTTATCTCTTCTCAGCAGTAAGGTCAAAGTTTGCATAGGCTGTTAGAACCTTTAATCCATTAAATATTCGATAGATAATTTTAATGGGTAAACTTTTTGAAGCACTTAATACCTCAGCATGTTTTTCTCCGACACCATGGTGCTGAAAGTAGTGGTGGGCCATGCTCACGAAACTGTTGTTTCCTTTCCCCGGCAATTCTGCTTCGCTCACCAGATAAAATGTCTGCTTCCCTGTATAATTAAATGTTAACTATTGTAAAATGATTTCACAAATATTAATATTTTTTTACTGAAATAGTAAGCAAGAAGATATTGAAGACAACCTAAATGACACGACAAGAGCGCTGTAGAACTAATACAAATGTATATTTTCAATTAAAATTCATTTTTGAAATAGAAGCTAAGGTCAAGAGTGTTTCCTTGTTGAAGTTGAATCTTTTGAATAATATTCAAATTATGGCCTAGGCCTAAAAAAAAAATACATTTGGTTCGGGTTACCCGACCCTACCTACGGAATAGGCGCCGACCCTACCGTTTTTATAGTCAGTTTGAAAAAAAAATGAAAACCTAAAAAAAAAAAAAAAAAATTCTTTCGTTGTTTTTTTTAATTGCTTTTCAATATTTAGTTTAAACCTTAAATGCTTATACAGAAGATAACTTTAACACCATTCTCCAATGATGAAAACGATATTCTTATATAAAGCTTAATAAAAAAAAAAAAACCTACCTGCCCTACCTATGTTTTAAAAGGATGTAACCCTAACCAAACAATTTTTTTTTTTTAGGCCCTAGGTAAAACTTTTGAACAACAATGCAAAGCAAACAACATAAAAATCATCCAAGCTTAAAATTTAAAATTTGACTTGGAAAAATAATTTTTACATGTACATATGGTATAAGATCTTTCTTATTCTGTTACTCCTTGTTTAATTCAGAGTGACATCTAACCATAAAAGTATACCTGAACCTTCGGCACACATGCCAAACACTTGACACTTCCAAGGAGTGGCGAAATATATCGGCCCAACTTGTTGCGCATGATGTGAATAGTGGACTTGCTGGGCAAAATCCCATGAGTAGTGGTAGTGCACATCTTGGCTACATTTTTCAGCCCTTTCAAACACAATAATGATCGCATTTAAATAATAATCAAATAGTATTTTATGAAAACAGGTGATCTGAATATGATCAACTAAACATCAACGAATAGTGTTGCAGAGGGTTTATTGCCAAAATGGACGTGGTTTTTGAATGTTGACAACAAATAACTAAGTTGTAAGCTCAAAAATAACATGAAACATCAAGGGGACAAAAGTGCGCCATTTTTTTCACGCTTTTTCTCGTTATTCACATTTGCGCCACAATGATCAAAATCGCGTTCCCATCCACATATATTTTTTTCTAGTATAGGCCTTCAAGAAGGGTAACATAAACACATGAATAAAGTTTTATGATTTTAAGTTTGTATAGCCGATTCACTCTCTAGTTATGATTTTTATGAAATATACCGTGTAAACACATCTATTCTGTTAAAAGGATTTGTTTTATACTAAATAAGGTTGCAATGAAGTGGTCAGTGCCTATTTACAAGCCGCGGCACAAAAAAAATGTTTCTAAATGAAGCGACGTTCTTGGAATGCACCATATGAAGAATCTTTGACAGCTACAATTTTCAATTAAAAGTTGTATCTTCAGTGTAATACTTATGATAATAACAAGAGGAATAGTAATAATAAGAAAAAATAATATACTGCAAATGTTTTCCTTTATAAGAAATGTAATTTAACACATTAGTATTAGGATATAATATGATATAATAAAACAGGTAAATAACGACACATTACTACACCGGTAATACATAAGTTTCCCTTTCATTCAATGAAAAAAACAGTAAACCTCTACTTTTTATTTAAAGCCACAATGGTTAGAATCACTTAAGAGAAACGGAAACTATTTAACGTTTACTGAGCGTATGTCATACTGATACGTTTATTTCCTAATTTGCGATGTTCTTGAAATGCGCTAAATTTGGCACAGGTGTCATCATTTGGTAATTTCAGCGTTGAAAGTGAAAGGGTTAAGAATCGGTGTAGAGTAAAAAAAAATGTCTGTAAACATGCATTCGAGACATACATGTACACAACCTTTTAAGTAGCCATAAATGTGATAAAAATGACAAAAAGCTCATGGACAAAATTCATGAAATATATAATCCTTTGGACATATTGCAATAAGATTTTAACAATTCAAAGGTTAAGCTCAACTAATTGAGTATTCAGAATCCAAGATGCATCATTTTGAAAGAGTCAAAACCAGACATGCTAAGAATTATTCTTACTTGGAGGCGGTATTTGTTTCTCGGAAATCCTTGTCGAGAGACTGCATGGAATTCAACATAAGACCATGTTATGACAAGCACATGTTCTTGTCCTTGAAAATACCTCCGTGGCTTCAACAACCAGGTTGGCTATAGAAATAATTAATAAATTAGTGTTTTAAGGCATTTTTAGTAATTTTCAATGCATGAAGGAAAAAGGCTCTAATATTAATGTCACCAGCACATTTTTTTTGCCTTGAAAAATGTCTTCCTAAGTCTTTCAATGTATATAACTGAATAAATTAATGAATAAATGAATATATATGAATGACTGATAGTATGAATAATGAAAGGTAGCAATATGTCTTTAAAATAGGAATATCTTTGTGTTGCTGAGATTGTTGAAGAAGATGGTTTTCTTGTCCATAAGCTAAAAATCATGATCCCAAAGCTGCAGCTTGAAGCAATTGACAAACGGCATGAAATTCATTTAGAAATGGAACAAACAGTATCAATGAGCTTATATGACCAAAATTACTAATATTATGCTTCAGTTTGGCTTCTATTTTCCATAATATAATCTTGAAATACAAACAAATTACCACATGTTGGCGTACACCAAATTCAGCTAGGGTGAACAGTGGACCAGCTGGCTGGTTGGTTCTTCATCATTTCCACCCAAGCCTGTTTAAAATAATAAGAAAGGATTATTAATAAATGCACAACACTTACCCAAACATACAATCATTGAAGCCCTTATAGCCTATACAACAGACTCGGTTAACGGGCATACCAGTTTCAAATGATGGGTTCAACGTTCAAGTGTTCCACCCTGACACAAAGTGGGTCATGACAGATGTGATCAAGCCAACACTAGTTTTGGAGATGAACCCAGTATTCCAACCTGTGAACATGCAAGTTATGCCACTTGCCATCAGGAAACCTGGCATTGACAACCCCATACATTATTGGACAGTACATGAGAGTACCTAACAATATGCGGCGGCAATAAGCCGTTTGGCCGTGCTTTTTCATTGATCAAATCAATTTTGTTGATTTTTTAAAAATACGTCCATTTCTACTTTGGACTGGAAAGTGAGGCTTTCTTTCATTAGTTACAAGCCTTTGGAACTATTTTCGAACATTAATTTGAAAGATAAAGTAGATTTTTTTTAAATGTCAAAAATATATAAGAACATCCAGACCTTGATCAACAGGGACAGAAAACTGTGGTCATGAGCCACATAGGCAGCTGTGATCCTGGAACTCTCCCCACCTCCCCCTGGAAAAAGCAGTGGAATGTAATTTATAGTTATGAGAGCCAAGACCAACGTCTTTCCAGCTTTAATCGAAATGTTTTGGATTCTGGATTTTTAAGCATTTTATTTAAATTGTAAAACATAAATATCTTGACCTTTTGACCTACAAATAAACGACAGACTTAACTTGGTATGTCAAACAGGTGTCACCCAGGTGTTGACATACACATTTTATGAGCTGATTTTCAAGGGTACATGCATTTTACATTCATGTATGCAATTAGATGTAACAAGATCATGTTCAGGAGCAAAATGTCATGTTGCAAATTAATAAATTATCAAAACCAAAGTTTGGAGTGATTAAGATATAAACAGCATGGTGCCAGCTTAACTGTTTATTCATTTTAAAACCCAATCTATAAACCCTGCTTGCATAAATTTCTTGCAGGGATTTATAATGGCAAAAAAAAACCCCCCATACATCTATAAGTGTTTTTGGTGAACATACGGTAATGTAAAACATTGAAACAAAACAGAAACAGGTATGAAGTAAAAAAGGTACCTTATCTGCAATCATCCTGTCCATTCCATCTTGGACTGTACCACATTCCTGCAGAAATGGCTCCACGGTTGCTAGAAAGTAGAAGCAAATGCAACATTTATATGTTATAACTTTGATATACGAGTATACTATAAAAAACATTTCATTTGTGCCACTTTAGCAGGTCGGGTGTTAGAACAAATGTTTCCATCAGTATTTGGTCTTAAAAAGGCTTAAATTTGTATCATACTAGACCACAGTCTCAGCTAAATTCCTGTGATCTTGACATGCACTACACATACCCGGTAAAACCTCACGCATGTAAACAGTGACTTAGAAATTCCTGAATCCAATTTGCTTCAGTCCACTCCACTCAACTGTACTGGCTTAATGGGGTAAAAGTAACTTAGGTCAATGCACCAGTCAATTGAAACCACAGCCCCTCCAGGTCCGGGGAATAGCGGGGACTTTGACTTTCAGCCCAGTCAACCCCGGCTATAATCCCCGCCCTGCGGAGATGAACTGTTGGTAAAATCCCCGCCAAATGCCCCCGCACCCAAGGGACCTTAGGTTAGGCCCCTTCCCTGCTATATTTTGCATGAAGACAAAACCACCGCATTCCCCCTGCATTGCAGGGTCACCTGAAAGGTAAAAACACGGCCCATTTCCCCGCCTATCCAGGGTATTCCCCTGGACCTGGGGGGGGGGGGGGGGGGGGGGCAGGGGGTTGGGTTAGGTTGTAATTGACTGGTGTATAAGCAGGTAGGTATCCTTGCACGAAAGCTTTACCTAGCTGGTTTTTGCTTGTGTTTTATATTTTTGTCATAAAATAAAGTTTACCTTTAACAAATGTTACAATTTATACCTTAATTCTTCACAGTAACTGTTAACTGGTGCATGTAGGTCTTTAACCTATGACCTTAACAGCACCTGGTGAATGTGCCAGTGTTTTATCCACTAGACTACCCAGAATGGCCAGATCATTCCCATAAGAGTTGTATTAACATTCATGAATACCAGTTTACAAGGAATAGTAAAGGGGATATTAAATTTTGCGCTTAACCAACAAAAATTGTTATGGTCAGACAGTGTGTGCTGGTATGCGGAAAGAAAATAGTGAATTGCAAATCAGACATAATCCTTAATGTTGATGTAGATGTAGGTAAGGTTTCAGAATGTTTATCTATGCTAACTCTAGGAAAAATATTCTATGGATGCATTACTTTTGACTCCATGAATACTGTATACATAAAGGATGCAACATTATAAGAATAAAAAAACATAAAAGCAATCACACACTAGACAGTATTGATGCATGTAAAAACTACACTCTTTACAGCATACACAAAATAATATTTTTTCTATGGAAATCGATCGTTTATCCGAATAATTTTACCATCCGAATACTGTATGAATTGAATGCAAATGTTGAGACGGCGTTTTATTTATAGCATGTCAAGTCAATTTTGCTGTTGATTCATACCTTGTACATACGATTCACCAGAGTTTTTCAATAGACAGTGTCAATTCAAAGAGAAATATGTTAAAATGGGGAGTGTTTGTTGTTTTTCCTGATATTGTTGTTGTTGTTTGTCGAATTATGGCGTCGTCGTCGCCTATGGTCTCGATGTACTTTATCGAATATTTTTGCCGATATCATCTACGTGCTTAATTCTATGTACTTGTCCTCTTGTTACTTTTTTTTGACTCATCGAATTTTGGAAAGTTGCGTGTGTTTTTTTAAAAAGGAAAAAAAATATTTATTTTTTTATAAAATAAAATATTTATAGCCTGTTTGTTGCTGACAGATATAAGCTTAATGAATCCATCAGCTCTTCTTTCGCACTTTTCGTTATTTCTTCTATTTCACCCGCTAGTAACCCCAACGTAATTGCTGCATTGGGTATGCAATGTCTGTATAGTATTTGCAATGTTCTTTCTTCTAGTCCGCTTCTAGCTTCTAGCTTCATCGTACTTTTTACAGTAGAATATGAAGTGGTCTACGGTTTCAGGAACTTGGCAGACACTGCAACAGTTGTCTATTTGGTCTGGTGTCTGTTTTGACCAGTGATCTTTTAGCCGGGTGTGACCGCTAAGGAGCACAGTGGCTTGATGACAAAGGCTCATTAAAGTCACAATTTTTTTTTTCAACTAGCCAAAATTATATTTTATACATACTTGAACATGTATATAATCAATATAATACATTGCCATAAACATAAAATGAGATTTGACAAAATTCAAAAATAACCTATACTGTATTATATTACATTTTTATTTCCAAATAAATGCATTATTTAGTAAGCCGTTAAAGGTTTATCAGTCAAAATTTATGATGGTTATAGTGGTTGCACGCAAACACCTCTCCTGTAGGGTAACCAATTCACATTTGGACCTTACTCAATACCGTAACTGGGTATTCCCACAAACTGATATTAGTTCGTCAAAGAATTAAACATAACGAAGAAAATATTTTAAATTTTTTTAAGTTTAAACATAATGAACTGAGTTTGATACAATACAATACTGTAAAAGATAATTTTAACGTCCCTCCGCAAAAAAGACAAACATATGTTTGCATGGGGCAAGAGTTCGATATTTATTTTGACACATGTTGGAGCAGTGTGGTACACACACACACGCATACAAACAATTTTCTTTTAAAGCAAATTCTCTACATAAATACTTTAACAACACTGTAAAGCTCGAACATACTGTTCCATTCTGTCTCAATGTTGCCGGCCCCTCCGGCACATGCCCTGATCAAATCTGTATACTACCAGGCGTCAACAATAAACAAAGTTGCAAAGGGTCTTAATTTCGCCTATTAATTCTTTCTAACGGTGATACAGATTTGATCATATATCCTTCATAGGAATGACAGCCGCCCACGCAAAACACCCGGTGGATTAAACGTGTTACCGTAGCGATGCACGTAGGGCTTAACTAAAACAGATAACCCCTAATTCATTCCTCAGAATATAGGAACTACGGAATCCATCCGGACATGCATGTATGTATAAACACATATCAAACAGGTATACAAACATCCTTTTTCGAATTTGAATGAAATCAACGTCGCTGTTACAAGTCAAGACTAGAACTGATTTGCCATCCAATATAAAAGGGTGAAAACAGCATGAAGTTGAATGACAACATAACAATTTACACCTGTATCTTAATGAACTCGCGCGATTACTTACTGTTAAACTTACAATGGAAGAATGTCACATCACAATTAGAAGGTTACATCAATGTATGGTTGAACCATTAAAGGGACTGTACTCCGTATGATGAAATAGCGAAAAAAAGAAAGAAAAATGTCGAAAACTGACATACTCAGGGTATCGATGTGTTGAATGCATTGAAACTTAGTAACTGAAGTTCCACATATTTCATAAATTTTTTTTTTCGCAGTGTTTTCGTACTTTTCCATTAAAAATAATACTGGGTATGTCTACCTAGTAGAATTAATTCCTTATTCGTGATTGGCTAGTCGATGCTATCACGTGATATTACCGAGTTAGGTCTATATTATATCACGAGATTAAAGTTAGCCTTCGTAGCTCAGTGGATACGACGCTGGACTGCAATTTTGGCGACACCGGTTCGAACCCGATCTTCGCCACATTTTTTTTTTAAATTTTGGTAATCTTTTTTACAATAATGATATCAACGAGTAAAACATTTTACTAAATAATTGTCCTAGATTCGTTAAAGAAAAAATGTTTTTTGATGCCAATCTGGTGTACAGTCCCTTTAACATAAGAACGTCACTTCACTATAAGAATGTCATATCAATATAAGAACGTCACATCGATATAAGAATGTCACATCAACACCTGAATGTCACATCGATATAAGAATGTCACATCAATATACTAATGTCACATTAATATAAGTATTCACATAACATTAGAATGTCACATCAACTAAGAATGTCATATCAACATATGAAAGTCACTTCAGTATAAGCATGTAACATAACAATTAAAATGTCTCATCAATATAAGGATGTCACATAAAAGTAAGTCTTATCGATCGACACAAGGCCGAAAATTAAAGCATCAATGTATTGATTATTTCATTTTCCATTGTGTTTCCCGCGAAAAGGCCTGATCCAGTTTAGCAACCAAGCCATTGTGTCATCAGTGAGGTGTTATCCATTGTGTCATCACTAAGTTGTCACCCATGGTAAAAGTGCTTAATGGAAGACAGGTATGAGCCGCCTTCGGGCTGAAATTGTATTCAACAACAAACTATCAATCATGTTTAGGTGTCTTGATGACAAAATCTTGATGGTCAGCACCAACAACACCACCATTATCGTTTTAACCATCTTTATCATAATTTTAATCATTAACTTTAATATTATGCCATTCGAACGAACAATATATTTCAATTATGATATTTCCATTAAAAATTATCTTTATTCAAATTCTAAAATTCATTCAAGCAATGTTTTGATCAATTCGTACCATTGCAAATCCCACTGATGGAACATCGTTCAGGTTGCAAGAGGTATCACTTCGAGTTCGAGTTGTAAGGTTGGACACTTCCAGTTCCCTGGACACTGAAATATTGAACCACATATGGGTCAAGTGAGGGTTAAGTTAAAAAATCACCAGCATCATTAAAAATAAAGTCGATCAAGGGTAATAGTTTGTATTAAGGGTACTATGGAATTATGTAATCTTATTGTTAGATGGCCATGTACAACTGTTAAGAATGAAAAACATTGAATGAACGCCATTTCATATCTGAGTAAAAACTCAAAGTTTCTAAGTCTATAACAAGGAGGTATGTAATGTTATTGTTTGATGGACGTAAACAATTGTATCAAGTCAACTGAATGGAAAGTATAAAAGTTATGTGAAAATCCCAACTTCCCTTAAAAATCAACAAAAAAGAACTGTACACAAAACAAACACAAGTACCCTAAGTCTGTTATGGATCATAATTTGTATTTAATATGATATTGAGGTATGTAACCTAATTGTGTGATGGTTTGACACAACGCTGTAAAGTATGAGCGCTGACAAAAATGCTTAAACGATAAGTATATCCCCCTTATTCTTCGAAAGGTCAAGCTAGAAACAATACGATCATTTTGCAAGACCGAATTGAAAATCAATAACACTAGTACCCCCTGTACAGTGATTGTAAGCATTTTTCATCAAAATTACAATTGACCATGTACATTGTATAACCAAATCATTTTTATATCATTTATTTCAAACTCAAGTTTTAAACACAATGCTCACCTGCTCCTCTCTAAGTACCATACGTAATGTCATCCAAAGCTTAATGCATGGGGCGTCGATTCGCCGGATGGTGGGACACACGCTGAAATATTAAACTAACGTAGGCACTCATATTAAAAAACCCCATTTAATATATAATTAAATCAAGTTTCATCATCAAATAAACAAATGATAACCATGTGAATTTAAAAGCTAATAAAAGTATAAAACTAAGCCCCTTCAATGTGCAATATTATGTATATATATGTAAATACGAGAAAATGAAATAGGTATTTTCTGCTCCTCGAGTTCGGTTAAAGAAATCTTGGGAAACAATACTGGCACCTTTTAGCATTTTCACTAAGATTTCTAAAACCAATAGAAAATGCCATTTAAATTTTCGTGTATTTGGAATAAAGAATCATAAATTCGAAGAATCATTGCTATATATAAAAAAACAATCGATTTAATAAGAACCTTTAAAAATGTAATACATATATTTTAATACATTCATCATAATGCCATGAAATATACGGTTGACCTACTTAGTGAAAACATCCTTTTAAGATGAATTATTTCAAAAACAATGCTGAACCAGATAGTGCAAACCAAAACTTTCACAAAAAGTGACCAAATAATACATATCTTTGTTGATGAAGTTGTCCACATAACCTTACGCAAACCTGACTGCAACGGTACTCGCATTACGCCTCTTCGCCAACTCCACTGCAAAGGGCATCACTTCCGGTTGAATGGTTAGCCACTTCAGGTACCGTGATCGCTGTAACATTGATATATATATGGAAAAACCGATGCAGTAACTTATTTCAATAAGTAGTGATATATAAAGTAAGCACGTGTCATAATTAAGTAAGCAATTGTTAAACATGTTAATTAAAGTAGTTATAGACAAATATCATTCGAATTAAATTAATATATTTTCATTAAACAAATATTTTTATATTAATTAAAACAGTTTTATATTGTTTTGCACTCTCATTTCATGAGCCCTTCCTAACAGTTGAATTATTAACCACGTTTAGACTTATACAAATGAAACCCATCCAATTTGAAACATTTTATTCAAAAATATTAAATTTTGACATACACGAAAATGAAATAAACATTTTCTGCTACTTGGGTTCGGTTAAAGAAATCTTGGGAAACAATACTGGCACCTTTTAGCATTTTCACTGTAAGATTTCTAAAACCAACAGAAAATTCTTTTTCAATTTTCGTGTATTTGGAAAAACAATCATTAAATCGAAGAATCATTGATATGTTTAATAAAATAATTGTTTTAGTTAGAACCTTTGAAAATGTTGTCCTTATTTTTTAATTAATTCATCACAAAGCTATGTAAAATTAAGCGACCTACTTAGTGAAAATTTTTCATTTAAGATGAGTTGTTTAAAAAATGCTGAGCCAAATAGTGCAAACAAACCTATACAAAAAGTGAGGAAAATAATACATATATTTGTTGATGAATATGTCCACATAACCATACGCAAACCTGACTGCAACTGTAGCCGCATTACGCCTCTCCGCAAACTCCACTGCAATGGGCATCTTTTCCGGTTGGATGGTTGGCCACTCCAGGTACCGTGGACGCTGTAACATTGATATTTATATGGAAAAATCGATGTAGCAACTTATTTCAATAAGTAGTTGATATATAAAGTAAGCAAGTGTCATAATAAAACAAACAATTGTTAAACATGTTAATTAAAGTAAATATAGACAAATATCATTCGAATAAAATTAAATTATTTTTATTAAACAAATATTTTCATATGAATTAAATCAGTTTTATATTGTTTTGCACTCTTATTTCATGAACCATTCCTAACAGTTTGATTATAATCCACGTTTAGACTTATACAAATGAAACCCCTCCAATTTGAAACATTTTATTTAAAAATATTAAATTTTGACATACAACAAAATAAAATAAACATTTTCTGCTACTTGGGTTCGGTTAAAGAAATCTTGGGAAACAATACTGGCACCTTTTAGCATTTTCACTGTAAGATTTCTAAAACCAACAGAAAATCCTATTTCAATTTTCGTGTATTTGGAAAAAGAATCATTAAATCGAAGAATCATTGATATGTTTAATAAAATAATTGATTTAGTAAGAACCTTTGAAAATGCTGTCCTTATTTTTTAATTAATTCATCATAAGGCTATGTAAAATTAAGTGACCTACTTAGTGAAAACATTCTTTTAAGATGAGTTGTTTAAAAATGCTGAGTCAAATAGTGCAAACAAACCTATACAAAAAGTGAGGAAAATAATACATATCTTTGTTGATGAAGTTGTCCACATAACCTTACGCAAACCTGACTGCAACTGTAGCCGCATTACGCCTCTCCGCAAACTCCACTGCAATGGGCATCTCTTCCAGTTGGATGGTTTGCCACTCCAGGTACCGTGGACGCTATAACATTGATATTTATATGGAAAAACCGATGCAGTATCTTATTTGAATAAGTAGTTGATATATAAAGTAAGCAAGTGTCATAATTGAATAAGCAATTGTTAAACTTGTGATTTAATTAAAGTAGTTATAGACAAATATTATTCGAATTAAATTAAATTATGTTCATTAAACAAATATTTTCATATGAATTAAATCAGTTTTATATTGTTTTGCACTTTCATTTCATGAGCCCTTCCTAACAGTTGAATTATTAACCACGTTTAGACTTATACAAATGAAACCCCTCCAATTGGAAACATTTTATTTAAAAATATTAAATTTTGACATACACGAAAATGAAATAAACATTTTCTGCTACTTGGGTTCGGTTAAAGAAATCTTGGGAAAGGATGCTGGCACCTTTTAGCATTTTCACTGTAAGATTTCTAAAACCAACAGAAAATGCTTTTTCAATTTTCGTGTTTTTGGAAAAATAATCATTAAATCGAAGAATCATTGATATGTTTAATAAAATAATTGATTTAGTAAGAACCTTTGAAAATGCTGTCCTTATTTTTTAATTAATTCATCATAAGGCAATGTAAAATAAAGTGACCTACTTAGTGAAAACATTCTTTTAAGATGAGTTGTTTAAAAATGCTGAGCCAAATAGTGCAAACAAACCTATACAAAAGTGAGGAAAATAATACATATCTTTGTTGATGAATATGTCCACATAACCTTACGCAAAACTGACTGCAACTGTAGCCGCATTACGCCTCTCCGCAAACTCCACTGCAATGGGCATCTCTTCCGGTTGGATGGTTGGCCACTCCAGGTACCGTGAACGCTGTAACATTGATATTTATATGGAAAAATCGATGTAGCAACTTATTTGAATAAGTAGTTGATATATAAAGTGAGCAAGTGTCATATTTAAACAAACAATTGTGAAACATGTTAATTAAAGTAAATATAGACAAATATCATTCGAATAAAATTTAATTATTTTCATAAAACAAATATTTTCATATGAATTAAATCAGTTTTATATTATTTTGCACTCTTATTTCATGAGCCCTTCCTAACAGTTTGATTATAATCCACGTTTAGACTTATACAAATGAAACCCATCCAATTTGAAACATTTCATTTAAAACTAATAAATTTTGACATACACGAAAATGAAATAAACATTTTCTGCTACTTGGGTTCGGTTAAAGAAATCTTGGGAAAGGATGCTGGCACCTTTTAGCATTTTCACTGTAAGATTTCAAAAACCAACAGAAAATGCTTTTTCAATTTTCGTGTATTTGGAAAAAAAATCATTAAATCGAAGAATCATTAATATGTTGAATAAAATAATTGATTTAGTAAGAACCTTTGAAAATGTTGTCCTTATATTTTAATTAATTCACCATAAGGCTATGAAAAATAAAGTGACCTACTTAATGAAAATATTCTCTTAAGATGATTTGTTTAAAAAATAATGCTGAGCCAAATAGTGCAAACCAAAACTTATATAAAAAAGTGAGGGAAATAATACATATCTTTGTTGATGAAGTTGTCCACATAACCTTACGCAAACCTGACTGCAACTGTAGCCGCATTACGCCTCTTCGCCAACTCCACTGCAAAGGGCATCACTTCCAGTTGGATGGTTTGCCACTCCAGGTACCGTGGACGCTGTAACATTGATATTTATATGGAAAAACCGATGCAGTAACTTATTTGAATAAGTAGTTGATATATAAAGTAAGCAAGTGTCATAATTGAATAAGCAATTGTTAAACTTGTGATTTAATTAAAGTAGTTATAGACAAATATTATTCGAATTAAATTAAATTATGTTCATTAAACAAATATTTTCATATGAATTAAAACAGTTTTATATTGTTTTGCACTCTTATTTCATGAGCCCTTCCTAACAGTTGAATTATAAACCACGTTTAGACTCCTACAAATGAAATCCCTCCAATTTGAAACATTTTATGTAAAACTACTATATTTTGACATACACGAAAATGAAATAAACATTTTCTGCTACATGGGTTCGGTTAAAGAAATCTTGGGAAAGGATGCTGGCACCTTTTAGCATTTTCACTGTAAGATTTCTAAAACCAGCAGAAAATGCTTTTTCAATTTTCGTGTATTTGGAAAAAAGCATCTTTTATTGCAAGAATCATTGATATGTTAAATAAAATAATTCATTTAATAAGAACCTTTAAAAATGGTGTCTATATTTTAATTAATTCACCATAAGGCTATGAAATATAAAGTGACCTACTTAATGAAAATATTATTTTAAGATGATTTGTTTAAAAAATAATGCTGAGCCAAATAGTGCAAACCAAAACTTATATAAAAAGTGAGGGAAATAATACATATCTTTGTTGATGAAGTTGTCCACATAATCTTACGTAAACCTGACTGCAACTGTAGCCGCACTACGCCTCTTCGCCAACTCCACTGCAAAGGGCATCACTTCCAGTTGGATGGTTGGCCACTCCAGGTACCGTGGACGTTGTAACATTGATATTTATATGGAAAAACCGATGCAGTAACTTATTTGAATAAGTAGTTGATCTATAAAGTAAGCACGTGTCATAATTAAATAAGCAATTGTTAAACTTGTGATTAAATTAAAGTAGTTATAGACAAATATTATTCCAACTAAATTATGTTCATTAAACAAATATTTTCATATGAATTAAATCAGTTTTAAATTGTTTTGCATTCTCATTTCATGAGCCCTTTTTACCAGTATATTACCAAACCACGCTTAGACTTATTGAAAGGAAACCCCTTCAATGTGAAACATTTTTATCTAAAACTACTACATTTTGACATACACGAAAATGAAATAAACATTTTCTGCTACATGGGTTCGGTTAAAGAAATCTTGGGAAACAATACTGGCACCTTTTAGCATTTTCACTGTAAGTTTTCTAAAACCAATAGAAAATGTTATTTCAATTTTCGTGTATTTGGAAAAAGAATCATTAAATCGAAGAATCATTGATATGTTGAATAAAGTAATTGATTTAGTAAGAACCTTTGAAAATGTTGTCCTTATTTTTAAATTAATTCATCATAAGGCTATGAAAAATAAAGCGACCTACTTAGTGAAAACATTCTTTTAAGATGAGTTGTATAAATAAAGCTGAGCCAAATAGTGCAAACATAAACCTATACAAAAAGTGAGGAAAATAATACATATCTTTGTTGATGAAGTTGTCCACATAACCTTACGCAAACCTGACTGCAACTGTAGCCGCATTACGCCTCTTCGCCAACTCCACTGCAATGGGCATCTCTTCCGGTTGGATGGTTGGCCACTTCAGGTACCGTGAACGCTGTAACATTGATATTTATATGGAAAACCCGATGCAGTAACTTATTTCAATAAGTAGTTGATATATAAAGTATGTAAGTGTCATAATTGAATAAGCAATTGTTAAAAATGTGAATTAAAGTAGTTATAGACAAATATCGTTTGAATTAAATTGAATTATTTTCATTAATAAACAAATATTTTCATATGAATTAAATCAGTTTTATATTGTTTTGCACTCTTATTTCATGAGCCCTTCCTAACAGTTGAATTATAAACCACGTTTAGACTCCTACAAATGAAATCCCTCCAATTTGAAACATTTTATTTAAAACTAATAAATTTTGACATACACGAAAATGAAATAAACATTTTCTGCTACATGGGTTCGGTTAAAGAAATCTTGGGAAAGGATGCTGGCACCTTTTAGCATTTTCACTGTAAGATTTCTAAAACCAACAGAAAATTCTTTTTCAATTTTCGTGTATTTGGAAAAACAATCGTTAAATCGAAGAATCATTGATATGTTTAATAAAATAATTGATTTAGTAAGAACCTTTGAAAATGTTGTCCTTATTTTTTAAGTAATTCATCATAAGGCTATGTAAAATAAAGTGACCTACTTAGTGAAAACATTCTTTTAAGATGAGTTGTTTAAAAATGCTGAGCCAAATAGTGCAAACAAACCTATACAAAAAGTGAGGAAAATAATACATATCTTTGTTGATGAATATGTCCACATAACCTTACGCAAAACTGACTGCAACTGTAGCCGCATTACGCCTCTCCGCAAACTCCACTGCAATGGGCATCTCTTCCGGTTGGATGGTTGGCCACTCCAGGTACCGTGAACGCTGTAACATTGAGATTTATATGGAAAAATCGATGTAGCAACTTATTTCAATAAGTAGTTGATATATAAAGTGAGCAAGTGTCATATTTAAACAAACAATTGTGAAACATGTTAATTAAAGTAAATATAGACAAATATCATTCGAATAAAATTAAATTATTTTTATTAAACAAATATTTTCATATGAATTAAATCAGTTTTATATTATTTTGCACTCTTATTTCATGAGCCCTTCCTAACAGTTTGATTATAATCCACGTTTAGACTTATACAAATGAAACCCATCCAATTTGAAACATTTCATTTAAAACTAATAAATTTTGACATACACGAAAATGAAATAAACATTTTCTGCTACTTGGGTTCGGTTAAAGAAATCTTGGGAAAGGATGCTGGCACCTTTTAGCATTTTCACTGTAAGATTTCTAAAACCAACAGAAAATGCTTTTTCAATTTTCGTGTGTTTGGAAAAAAAATTATTAAATCGAAGAATCATTAATATGTTGAATAAAATAATTGATTTAGTAAGAACCTTTGAAAATGTTGTCCTTATATTTTAATTAATTCACCATAAGGCTATGAAAAATAAAGTGACCTACTTAATGAAAATATTCTCTTAAGATGATTTGTTTAAAAAATAATGCTGAGCCAAATAGTGCAAACCAAAACTTATATAAAAAAAGTGAGGGAAATAATACATATCTTTGTTGATGAAGTTGTCCACATAACCTTACGCAAACCTGACTGCAACTGTAGCCGCATTACGCCTCTTCGCCAACTCCACTGCAAAGGGCATCACTTCCAGTTGGATGGTTTGCCACTCCAGGTACCGTGGACGCTGTAACATTGATATTTATATGGAAAAACCGATGCAGTAACTTATTTGAATAAGTAGTTGATATATAAAGTAAGCAAGTGTCATAATTGAATAAGCAATTGTTAAACTTGTGATTTAATTAAAGTAGTTATAGACAAATATTATACGAATTAAATTAAATTATGTTCATTAAACAAATATTTTCATATGAATTAAATCAGTTTTATATTGTTTTGCATTCTCATTTGATGAGCCCTTTTTACCAGTATATTAACAAACCACGTTTAGACTTATTGAAAGGAATCCCCTCCAATGTGAAACATTTTTATCTAAAACTACTATATTTTGACATACACGAAAATGAAATAAACATTTTCTGCTACATGGGTTCGGTTAAAGAAATCTTGGGAAACAATACTGGCACCTTTTAGCATTTTCACTGTAAGATTTCTAAAACCAACAGAAAATGCTATTTCAATTTTCGTGTATTTGGAAAAAGAATCATTAAATCGAAGAATCATTGATATGTTTAATAAAATAATTGATTTAGTAAGAACCTTTGAAAATGTCCTTATTTTTTAATTAATTCATCATAAGGCTATGTAAAATAAAGCGACCTACTTAGTGAAAACATTCTTTTAAGATGAGTTGTTTAAAAAATGCTGAGCCAAATAGTGCAAACATGAACCTATACAAAAAGTGAGCAAAATAATACATATCTTTGTTGATGAAGTTGTCCACATAACCTTACGCAAACCTGACTGCAATTGTAGCCGCATTACGCCTATTCGCCAACTCCACTGCAATGGGCATCTCTTCCGGTTGGATGGTTGGCCACTTCAGGTACCGTGAACGCTGTAACATTGATATTTATATGGAAAACCCGATGCAGTAACTTATTTCAATAAGTAGTTGATATATAAAGTATGTAAGTGTCATAATTGAATAAGCAATTGTTAAAAATGTGAATTAAAGTAGTTATAGACAAATATAGTTTGAATTAAATTGAATTATTTTCATTAATAAACAAATATTTTCATATGAATTAAAACAGTTTTATATTGTTTTGCACTCTTATTTCATGAGCCCTTCCTAACAGTTGAATTATAAACCACGTTTAGACTCCTACAAATGAAATCCCTCCAATTTGAAACATTTCATTTAAAACTAATAAATTTTGACATACACGAAAATGAAATAAACATTTTCTGCTATTCCAGTTAGGTTAAAGAAATCTTGGGAAAGGATGCTGGCACCTTTTAGCATTTTCACTGTAAGATTTCTAAAACCAGCAGAAAATGCTTTTTCAATTTTCGTGTATTTGGAAAAAAGCATCATTTATTGCAAGAATCATTGATATGTTAAATAAAATAATTCAATTAATAAGAACCTTTAAAAATGGTGTCTATATTTTAATTAATTCACCATAAGGCTATGAAATATAAAGCGACCTACTTAATGAAAATATTCTTTTAAGATGATTTGTTTAAAAAAATATGCTGAGCCAAATACTGCAAACCAATACTTATATAAAAAAGTGAGGGAAATAATACATATCTTTGTTGATGAAGTTGTCCACATAACCTTACGCAAACCTGACTGCAACTGTAGCCGCATTACGCCTCTTCGCCAACTCCACTGCAATGGGCATCTCTTCCGGTTGGATGGTTGGCCACTCCAGGTACCGTGAACGCTGTAACATTGATATTTATATGGAAAAATCGATGTAGCAACTTATTTGAATAAGTAGTTGATATATAAAGTAAGCAAGTGTCATATTTAAACAAACAATTGTGAAACATGTTAATTAAAGTAAATATAGACAAATATCATTCGAATAAAATTAAATTATTTTTATTAAACAAATATTTTCATATGAATTAAAACAGTTTTATATTATTTTGCACTCTCATTTCATGAGCCCTTCCTAACAGTTGAATTATAAACCACGTTTAGACTGATACAAATGAAACCCCCCAATTTGAAACATTTTATTTAAAACTAATAAATTTTGACATACACGAAAATGAAATAAACATTTTCTGCTACTTGGGTTCGGTTAAAGAAATCTTGGGAAACAATACTGGCACCTTTTAGCATTTTCACTGTAAGATTTCTAAAACCAACAGAAAATGCTTTTTCAATTTTCGTGTATTTGGAAAAAGAATCATTAAATCGAAGAATCATTGATATGTTGAATAAAGTAATTGATTTAGTAAGAACCTTTGAAAATGTTGTCCTTATTTTTAAATTAATTCATCATAAGGCTATGAAAAATAAAGCGACCTACTTAGTGAAAACATTCTTTTAAGATGAGTTGTTTAAATAAAGCTGAGCCAAATAGTGCAAACATAAACCTAAACAAAAAGTGAGGAAAATAATACATATCTTTGTTGATGAAGTTGTCCACATAACCTTACGCAAATCTGACTGCAACTGTAGCCGCATTACGCCTCTTCGCCAACTCCACTGCAATGGGCATCTCTTCCGGTTGGATGGTTGGCCACTTCAGGTACCGTGAACGCTGTAACATTGATATTTATGTGGAAAAATCTATGCATCAACTTATTTCAATAAGTAGTTGATATATAAAGTAAGCAAGTGTCATAATTAAACAAGCAATTGTTAAACATGTGAATTAAAGCAGTTATAGACAAATATCATTCGAATAAAATTGAATTATGTTCATTAAACAACTATTTTTATATGAATTAAATCAGTTTTATATTGTTTTCACTCTTATTTCATGAACGCTTCTTAACAGTTTAATCATAAACCAAGTTTAGACTGATACAAATGAAACCCCCTCCAATTTGAAACATTTTATTTAAAACTAATAAATTTTGACATACACGAAAATGAAATAAACATTTTCTGCTACTCGAGTTCGGTTAAAGAAACCTTGGGAAACAATACTGGCACCTTTTAGCATTTTCACTGTAAGATTTCTAAAACCAACAGAAAATGTTTTTTCAATTTTCGTGTATTTGGAAAAAAGCATCATTCATTACAAGAATCATTGATATGTTAAATAAAATAATTTGATAAATAAGAACCTTTAAAAATGGTGTCTATATAGTGCAAACCAAAACTTATATAAAAAAGTGAGCAAAATAATACATATCTTTGTTGATGAAGTTGTCCACATAACCTTACGCAAACCTGACTGCAACTGTAGCCGCATTACGCCTCTTCGCCAACTCCACTGCAAAGGGGATCACTTACAGTTGGATGGTTGGCCACTTCAGGTACCGTGGACGCTGTAACATTGATATTTATATGGAAAAACCGATGCAGTAACTTATTTCAATAAGTAGTTCATCTATAAAGTAATCAAGTGTCATAATTAAATAAGCAATTGTTAAACTTGTGATTAAATTAAAGTAGTTATAGACAAATATCATTCGAATTAAATTAAATTATGTTCATTAAACAAATATTTTCATATGAATTAAATCAGTTTTATATTGTTTTGCATTCTCATTTCATGAGCCCTTTTTACCAGTATATTACCAAACCACGCTTAGACTTATTGAAAGGAAACCCCTTCAATGTGAAACATTTTTATCTAAAACTACTACATTTTGACATACACGAAAATGAAATAAACATTTTCTGCTACATGGGTTCGGTTAAAGAAATCTTGGGAAAGGATGCTGGCACCTTTTAGCATTTTCACTGTAAGATTTCTAAAACCAACAGAAAATGCTATTTCAATTTTCGTGTATTTGGAAAAAGAATCATTAAATCGAAGAATCATTGAAATGTTTAATAAAATAATTGATTTAGTAAGAACCTTTGAAAATGATGTCCTTATTTTTAAATTAATTCACCATAAGGCTATGTAAAATAAAGTGACCTACTTAGTGAAAACATTCTTTTAAGATGAGTTGTTTAAAAAATGCTGAGCCAAATAGTGCAAACATAAACCTATACAAAAAAGTAATCAAAATAATACATATCTTTGTTGATGAAGTTGTCCACATAACCATACGCAAACCTGACTGCAACTGTAGCCGCATTACGCCTCTTCGCCAACTCCACTGCAATGGGCATCTCTTCCGGTTGGATGGTTGGCCACTTCAGGTACCGTGGTCGCTGTAACATTGATATTTATGTGGAAAAATCGATGCAGTATCTTATTTCAATAAGTAGTTGATATATAAAGTAAGCAAGCGTCATAATTTAAAAAACAATTTTTAAAAATGTGAATTAAAGCAGTTATAGACAAATATCATTCGAATTAAATTGAATTATGTTCATTAAACAAATATTTTCATATGAATTAAATCAGTTTTATATTGTTTTGCACTCTTATTCCATGAACCCTTCCTAACAGCTGAATTATAAACCACGTTTAGACTGATACAAATGAAACCCCTTCAATGTGAAACATTTTATTTAAAAATATTATATTTTGACATACACGAAAATGAAATAAACATTTTCTGCTACATGGGTTCGGTTAAAGAAATCTTGGGAAAGGATGCTGGCACCTTTTAGCATTTTCACTGTAAGATTTCTAAAACCAACAGAAAATGATTTTTCAATTTTCGTGTATTTGGAAAAAAAATCCTTTATTCGAATAATCATTGTTATATATATAAAATAGTGGATTTAAGAAGAACCTTTAAAAATGTTGTCCATAAGCGCCTTTGAACGTATTTTTTTATGAAAAGGGCGCTCAACAAATCTGGTATAATAATATAATAATATCATATATTTTAATTAATTCATCATAAGGCTGTGAAATATAAAGTGATTTACTTACTGAAAACATTTTTTTTAAGGTTAATTGTTTGAAAAATGCTTATCCAAATAGTGCAAACTAAAACTTATATAAAAAAGTGAGCAAAATAATACATATCTTTGTTGGTGAAGTTGTCCACATAACCTAACTTAAACCTGACTGCAACTGTAGCCGCATTACGCCTCTTCGACAACTCCACTGCAATGGGCATCTCTTCCGGTTGGATGGTTGGCCACTTCAGGAACCGTGGACGCTGAAACATTGAAATTTATATGGAAAAACCGATGCAGTAACTTATTTGAATAAGCAGTTGCTATATAAAGTAAGCAAGTGTAATAATTAAATAAGCAATTGTTAAACATGCGAATAAAAGTAGTTATAGACAAATATCATTCGAATTCAATTAAATTATGTTCAAATATTTTCATATGAATTAAATCAGCTTTAAATTGTTTTGTCATGAGCCCTTCCTACCAGTTTAATCATAAACCACGTTTAAACTTTATCTTTGTTGATGAAGTTGTCAGATACCGTGAACGTTATTAAGTTTTTTTCCAGAAAGTTTTTTTTACAAAACGCGGAAATAAAGGCTCCCTTATTTAACCAAAGAAATAAAATCAGCACATCCAAATTACAAATGCATTTCTTAAAACAACAATGCAAATGTACATACCATAATGAATAGTCAAGATACCAAAAGAAAGTATAAAACATTGTGCACATTCTATGTGAATATTTTAAACGATTGCTAAACCTCATCGATGATACACTGCTCACCTGTTACAGCCCAGTCATCATCAGGTAGTTGTCTCCCATAGCCATCTGGTCACCTAGCCAACTCCACTGCAAGGGGCATCACAGCCGGTTGGATGATTGGACAATTCCGGTACCATGGATGCTAGGTGATCATCAGTGAGTTGTCGCCCTTGGCCATCCGGTCACCTAACCAACTCCACTGCAAGGGGCATCACTTCCGGTTGGCTGATTGGACAATTCCGGTTCCATAGACGCTGAAAGTGCTGAACCATTAAACTGATGCCGCCACTTATTCAAAAAAAGTTTACTAAAACAAATAGTTTAATGATTTTTGTCTTGGTGCATTTCTTAAACCAACAAAAAAGCCTGTTTGCAATTCTTGTAATTCTATATTTTTATTAATTATTAGTACAAAGACTATTTTTATTATTAGTACAAAGACTATTTTTCTCTCAAAGAATTATTGATTGCATGATAAACATAAGAGTACTTATTTTTTCCATTTCATTGTAGTATAGAGTTACCTATTTAGAGAAAACTGTTTATGGTAGTGTTTTCATGGGAAATGATCCTAATAGTGCAGATAGTGCCATAACCAAAATGCAAAAGTACATGTATATAAAACTGATTTTGAATACGTCTGGACCGAGCACTATATATATAAAACCGTTCGACAGAAAACTGTAGATAAGCTGACATTCTTGTTAAACTTCCGCTATTTAACTGTTCAGCCGGTACCTTTTGAATAATCCAATGTCCTAAACGATTCGTTTCACAATCAGCGAGTGAAATAAAAGCAAAATCGCAATGGAAACAGTTCCGCATAGTCCAACACAATATCAAATCCAAGCAGAACCAAAACGAAATACCTGGAAACAGACAAAATATACCTCATGGCAGCCGCTACAGGAATTCCTTTTTCGTTTGCTTTCCCGCTTCAACTGACCAAGGTATAGCTAACACAGGTATGATATGCAAGGTTGACCACATATGACTCCGTTCACTCAAACCTAATTGTACACAATCATGTCCAGGGGCATTGTTTGAATACAATATAATCCTTCGATCGCCTTTTGTGTTTGGATATTAAAATTTTTGAGTGGTTGCTGTCCTGGCACTGATTAGATGAATTATGTTAATATAGCGTTTACTTTCCTGATGGGCGAAGTTAAAGTATGCATTTATTTTGTTTAAAACAGGTCACACGTTTTTATTGGCAAATCAGCATTTTGCCTTTGGCCGATTACACAAAATAAATTTTGATATGACCAATACACCAACGTACATGAGCAAATAGCTTCATAGCGTCTATTAAAAATTATGAAATAAACTAAGCTAGGCCAGTTTGATTTCATTCCATGTTTTCTACGTATATCACTCTAAGTGGAACAACGTGGTAGAAACTGAAATTATGTGGACATAATTAACATTTACGTTCTGCCTTTATTTTGTTGAGGACTTGTGGTCTAACTCGTCTCGAGAGAGGTTTCAGTAATAGATACAGTATGAGTTTTTTTTCGAACAAACGAGTAACTGTATCTGGCTTTTACGACAATAAATGTATTGCATATATTAGTGAGGAAATAAATGCATTAACGAATAAATACAGAGATATAAATTGATAAATAGAAATATTTTTTCCGAAAGATAAGCATAAGATTATTAGTATAGCCTTTCTAAATACAATGTATCGGCTAGTGGGATTACTCGAAATTCTCGTGCACGATCCGCTTACAAGCGTATAACAGCCGAAATCAATGATGCATGTTACATCGATACGTTAACCCTTATATTTACAGAACTTTGCAATAAAGGTAATAAATATTTTGCAAAAAAAGTCGAACAGTTCTAATCGTAACATTTTAGTGAAGGCGATGCAAATAAAAGAGATTGGCATGATAACGATATCAATAGTTGCCTTTGGCAATTAGAGCTAGAAACTACAATTAGCTATCATTTTATATCCATTATATACATATACTAAAAAGGAAAAGAATCATCTGTCAGAACATTTTTTTTCTTTACAATTCATGTTACGTTTTACGCTACGGTTATCTTAGGCTACCTTTATGAATACACTACGATACTGCAGATTGCAACAAGATGTACCACTCGCATACAATTAAGAAACCAAGAGTGACCATTCTTGCTTATTTCTTTAGCAAAGTTTCGGACATCGTCGTAGGTGGCAACGGCGTATACAAACGTCATTAAGCGCTTGTAGAAACGTAATGGTAAGCCTTAAAGATGCACTCTTACAGATTTACGGTTTTTACAACTTTTTGTGTCTTGGAAGGAGCAAATTTTTGCGTAAATATCTGCAAACCAGTGAAAAAAGACTGCTGGCAAAATATTAGATCGCAGGTTTTCATATTTCATTTCGAAAACTAATGTTTAATGGCTGGAAGCGTTACTAACGGTTTAAGAAAAATGCACAAAACATCGGTTTTTGAAGTTAACTAGAAAACACTGTGAATCATGTTTGTTAACAGTCTTATATGAATGGTTTTCGCATAAATTGGCTACTTCTAAGACCAAAAAATAAAAAAGTTGTCAAAACGTTCAATCTGTGAGAGTGCAGCTTTAAAGGCAGTGCCATAAATCGTCGAGACGGTCATTATCCCCATGTCATGATTTTCGGGACGAACTTAAAAAGAAATCGCGAGAGTAAGAGCTATGCTAAACGAAGAACACTTTTATTGACTGATTACTAATAAGTATTAACATTACGAATTATGCCATTCTGTTGTTTAAGTTTAAGTCAGTTTCATGGTTTTGGTTTGTAAGCTGGTTGAAGGTTGCCTTTAATGGAAGCAGATTGCGTCAGTTCACATACGAGTCTAGTAGTCGATTAATAAATAATACTAGTAATAAAACTCCTTAATACAGTAATTTCAAATCGTTGAAATGTATTGAATTATTAAATGATCGTCGAGTGAAACGTGAACCACGTTAAAATACGTCATACACTTTGTCACTTTTCCATGAACGCGTAGACGCGGTTGAATGGCGTTGGCACTACCACGTTTACTGCGTCTGCTCGACGCACGCCTCCAGCACTGAGAGTGCTAGACGGTTATATTGAAGCGTACGTCTTCTGGTTGTGGCGGTTCGCGTGGACATAATTGAGGGTTCGCTGTGTTGCAAGTTTTGGGTCATTTGCATCCATTTGATCATACATTGTCATTCCACTAAATTACAGTGTCTAATATTTCTTATTGAACCTCGTAAGTGCGTAATTGTATAAGGTCCCGGGGTCGCCTCATGTAACACTGAAATACATGCCATGGTTCTGTTGAGCTAAATTAAGGTGACATTTCCTTTGAAATAATATATAGCTTGTGAGGTAAAGTGCAACTATACATACATTTTAATTAATTGGTTTAAACATACTTATTTCAGGAAAATTTAAGAATTTGATTGGAAGCTTAACGCTTATAAAGATCATATTCTTAAAGCTGCACTCTCACAGATATACCATTTTTACAACTTTTTAATTTTTTTGTCTTGGAAAGAGCAAATTTTGGCATAAATATCTGCAAACTAAAGCTACGAGATTGCTGACAAAACAAATAAGATTGTAGATTTTCATATTTCCGTTCCAAAATTAATGTTTTATGGCTTAAACCGTTACTAACGGTTTAAGAAAAATGCATATAACATCATTTTTTTTTAACTTAAATATAAAAAATCTGCGATCTAATTTTTTGTAAGCAGTCTTATAGAACTGGTTTCCATTGATTTTCGCAAAAATGGGCTCGTTCCAAGACAAAAAAGTTGTCAAAACGTTCAATCTGTGAGAGAGCAGCTTTAAACTTAATTGACCCAAAACGTTTATCTCCCATTTAATCTATCTCAAGTCTTGTTTATAATAACTTGTTATCTTGGAATAATTTAAAATGAAGCAAAGAAGGCTTGTTACATCAGGGCTTTGTAGACTGAAAATGGGTTTTAAAATACACCAGAATTCAATGTTTTCACATTATTTTTATTTCTTGTGGAATTCCCCGAACATCCATGCAATACCCTTTCGCTCTTTATAGGACACTGTTTGCTTGCATATGATTGTGTAAATACATTTGTAGCATTAAACATCTCGAATACAAAGTATGTAAATATCAAATGATTATATGTGTTAGTATACTGACGAACAACGAGTAAATAAGCACTAATACTATCAGTCACATAATATTTGAGTAAGGACAAAAAACAACAACACAACTTATATGTTACGGACGAATATAAATATAATGTCTAAAATGAAACCATTGAGGCACTCTTTGATTGTTCTACTCTATTTTCCAGTAACTCTTGTGGCTGTTGTAGAACCCATTAAATTGTTCTACAGTCCGAATTTCTAGTCAGTCATGTTGCTAGTACGGCACCCGTCGATTGTTCTACGGCACGATCTTCCAGTCAGTCATGTTGGCATCCGTCGATTGTTCTACGGCACGATCTTCCAGTCAGTCATGTTGGCACCCGTCGATTGTTCTACGGCACGATCTTCCAGTAACTCATGTTGTTAGTTCGGCACCCGTCGATTGTTCTACGGCACGATCTTCCAGTCAGTCATGTTTCTAGTACGACACCCGTTAATTGTTCTACGGCACGATCTTCCAGTCAGTCATGTTTCTAGTACGACACCCGTTAATTGTTCTACGGCACGATCCTCCAGTCAGTCATGTTTCTAGTACGACACCCGTTAATTGTTCTACGGCACGATTTTCCAGTCAGTCATGTTTCTAGTACGACACCCGTCGATTGTTCTACGGCACGATCTTCCAGTCAGTCATGTTTCTAGTACGACACCCGTTAATTGTTCTACGGCACGATCTTCCAGTCAGTCATGTTTCTAGTACGACACCCGTTAATTGTTCTACGGCACGATCTTCCAGTCAGTCATGTTTCTAGTACGACACCCGTTAATTGTTCTACGGCACGATCTTCCAGTCAGTCATGTTGCTAGTACGGCACCCGTCGATTGTTCTACGGCCCGAATTAATTTCCAGTCAGTATTGTTGCTAGTACGGCACCTGTTGATTCTTCTAAACCACTAACTTCCAGCCAGTCATGTTGCTAGTACGGTATCCAGCGATTGTTCTGCTGCCCGAATTTCCAGTCACTGAGGTGGCTATTTTGGCACCCATTGATTGTTCTACTGCCCGAATTTCAAGTCACTGAGGTGGCTATTTTGGCACCCATTGATTGTTCTACTGCCCGAATTTCAAGTCACTGAGGTGGCTATTTTGGCACCAATTGATTGTTCTACTGCCCGAATTTCCAGTCACTGAGGTGGCGTTTTTGGCACCAATTGATTGTTCTACTGCCCGATTTTCCAGTCACTGAGGTGGCTATTTTGGCACTCGTTGATTGTTCTACAGCCCGAATTTCCAGTCACCGTTGATTGTTCTACAGCCCGAATTTCCAGTCACTGAAGTGGCTATTTTGGCACCCGATGATTGTTCTACAGCCCGAATTTCCAGTCACTGAGGTGGCTATTTTGGCACTCGATGATTGTTCTACAGCCCGAATTTCCAGTCACCGTTGATTGTTCTACTGCCCGAATTTCCAGTCACTGAAGTGGCTATTTTGGCACAAATTGATTGTTCTACAGCCCGAATTTCCAGTCATTGAGGTGGCTATTTTGGCACCCGTTGATTGTTTTACAGCATGGACTTCCAATCTTTTATGTGGCTAATATTGCACCCGTGTAGCGAATAAGGCAAAAACTTCGCATGCTGTTATTTTAAATGGCACAGGCAAATGTAAATGATAATTATTCTTCAAATTCATAAAACATTTAATTTTCTTAAAACACTCGCACAACGTCATTTATCGTTTTTTAGTTTATATTCCAGAATTGAATTGTCCTCATATGCTGAAACAAGTATCTTGTCTACATCCGGCGAGACTGCAATGGCTTCATAATATTCCGTGTCTTCTCGCCGCCGAAATACTTGGATGACATCCCCGGATGGCGCCAGGCGAAATATGTTGCGACTAGACATCCCGGAAACGTAAATAATCCCCTTTGTATCCACCGCGATCCCTTTCGGACCCTGAAGCTCCTTGTGTTTGAAGACAAACTCCGGCGTATTCTTGATCTTTGAGGGCAGTACCGTAAGTCCTGTGATACTGTTTCGTTTGTAGTCAGATACGTAGAGAGAACTACCATCCTTGTTCGCTGCGATGTATTCCGGGCTTGTAAACAGACGGTCACCGCGACTGTCCAGGTCAACAGAGGAAATCTCTCGTCCCGTAATGTCCATCAAATGAATACACGCGTCCCAGCATGAGGCTGCGATCAGGCTCTTGGCAAAACAGATCGCCATGCATTTGTGTCGAGTGCTGAACTTCTTTCCTGTGTTAAGACCTGACCTGGTTATGTTGATCAACTGAAGTTGTTTCCGGTCGGAGAAGCTTACGAGCGCGAGTGAGTCGTTGTATACTGAAACTGACCATGGGTCGCCGTAGAATCTACACGAAGACAGTACAGTTCCGTCCGGGGAGATCATTTTCAGGGTTGGTTCATACAGCTGGATGACCAGTATATCCCCGCATGTCAATAGTGCTAAGGAGATAACCCATTCCTTATCGCTGCTCGATTGTAGTTCAATTCTTTTCTTTCTTAATTCCATTTTCTTCTTGGGGTATTTCATCTTCGTTGGATTTATGCCGAAGGAAACAGTTTTGCCATTGGATAAATCTTTTGCGACATCATCCCAAGCGTAATAAGCAGCTTCCTCTTTCTTTCCGTCCTCGGCTTTACCAGTGCCTGTAGTTTGATCAGAAAGTTTTGTTGCCTTCCCGCAGCGGCTGTGAGCAGTGACAGCACATATGGAGCAGCAGGACGTCTTGCATTGCTTGCAGTAGAGACTCAGCACTTCCCCGGAGTGGCGATCACATTTCACCCCAAGGCTGTACGCCGTATCTTTCGTGGAGAGCACATCTTTCATTGGTACAATCTTGTGCGATTTCGCCATTTTCATGTTGCGATGACATCGAGCGCAGTCGTCACACAACTGCTCTTTACAGTTGTCGCAGAGGTATTTGGCAAACTTGGTCATCTTTCCCAAATTGCAGGGCTCGCAATAGTAATGACTTACTTCTTTCGCTGTCGAAGCTTCGAATGGTTTTGCTTCTCTAGCCGATCGGGGACGCGTTGATTGAATCCTTGGTCTGACGTGTTCATAGCGTTCTTTATCCCTGATTGTCTTCACGATATGATCCCTGGACATTCTCATCGCCGAGTGGTATTTTGCGCACATTGAGCACATATATTCGGAACAGTTTTGGCACCAGAAAACAGCAAGCTCATAAATCGACCCTTCGGCGCATGGCTGACATCTTTCCGCTTTGCGGTCGCCAGCGTGTTTTTGATACTGGTCCCGGTACTCAGAAACGTGCCCGAGAGATGTTTGCGGTCTTCTAGTTTCTTTTTCAGTTCTCCGTCTTCTCAAGTCGGCTTTGTGGCCGAGAGGCTTCATGGATGAGAAGAAAAAGTCCTTGCAGTAGGGACAAGTGATGGATATGGTGTCTGGACCGTCTATGAGTGTTGTTAGTCGCGCTAACTGCTGACTGAGGCAAGGCTGACAGAACGTGTGTTTGCATTGAAGAATCTGCTGGTTAGTTGACATCTGCATGCACACTGAACACTTTGTTGCCATGTATGGCGGAACGGAGGGCTTATGGTAGACTGGCATATTGCTTTATGTTGTGGCATTCGATCTGTAAAGGATATATCAAATCAATATCCATGACATCCATGGTTAATTATAGGAGTAATTTACATTACAAGCATACGTATTACTTATATCGCTTTATGGTAAGGAAAAATAAACTGTGTTTCTTGCACATGAAACCGAAACTACGTTTCCAACATTATCAAAGGTTTGCTTGCATAGTATACAATAAATAAACAACAATATTTAGTAAGCATAACTTCATACCCTAATTGTCATCACAATAAGTCCGCACTTTCCAAAAACCACCCATTAAAGCACTTAATAATTTAGTTTTTAAATGAATTGCTCTCGAAGGAAATCATGTCTGAACACATACGAGAGATATTCCACAGGGGCTTACACACAAGTTTATTGAATACTTTAAAAACATGTTTAATATCATAAAACCGAGATTAAACGTAGTCGTGAGCATTTTATTTGTTGTATTTGGATCCATATTAAGTTCTTCATTTTGATTTAATCTTATTTTCGTGTGGCGAAGTGGAAGATGAAAAACGAAGCATGTTTACTGGTTCAGAATAACTATAGCGAACTATGTGGTGAAAATGAATTATTAGTTGTATTCTAAATTGTTTTATCAATTCTAGAATCCAAAGCGTTCCACAAGTTTTAACATATTTAGTAATCACATAGAAGCTGCTGACCTTCTTCCAAATCTGTAAATAGAAATCAATACATTTTTCAAACTACTCTAAGAATGTAATTGTAATTGATACAAAATTTGCTGTAATTGTGATTGTTTACATGTTGTTAAATCTACTCGCATCTTCAAACAGTATGGGATCGCATTTTTTTTAAATAAACATTAGTGAAACACCAATTGTTAGAATTTCATTTTAATAATCAGGCAGTGTGGGGATATAAAATTGAAAACAACAACCCATACTTAACATCTGTCAATTAGAACGAATGTGACATGCATTTGAAAAAATCAAAATGGCTTAATTATCAGACAGTATGGGGATATAAAATGCATAAAAGGCAGCTTGAAAACAACAAAACATATTTAACATCTGTCATTTAGAACGATTGGTCAAATGTGACATGCATTTGAAAAATTCCAAATGTGTTAACCGAGCACCTGTGGAATCCAGTTAACACTCAGGCTTGTATCTAAGCTATTAAGATTACATTTGTTTGGGCTGATTAATCGTATTACTATTGTTTACAGCTCAAGCTCGTTCATTCTTTTATTTTAAGAATGAATTCAATAGATATCAGTATCTGATTTAGATTGTTTATAGTGGTGAAACATTAACCCTTCACAACCAAGATACAAAAGGGCGATTTAAATGTAAACTTATCTTTTACCATTGAAGACTCTGGCATATTTCAAACAGTAGGCCTCTGTTTAATTAATATACATGATGTCTTTACATTTGTCCTTTGGCGAATCTGTATATACGTATGATGTAATCCTGTAATCCTATAATCCAACACGTTGTGTATATTTGCATGCTGCATTAGAACAACCGGTGAATATATGTGCGATGCATTCGGTGCATTTGGCAAACCTGTGTATACATGTATGTGTGTGTGTGTGATGTATTTGTGTTATAAAATTGGGTGGTCAGTGTATATAAACACAATTCAATGTGTTATACTTTAATAACGATATACATCTCATGATAGTAAACACAACTCTCCTAATAGTATGTACAAAAGCCTGAAGCAGTAATAAGAATAACATAAGACGGAGCCTAATATTCATTAGCAGCTCTGAGTATTCATGGTAACCTTTTTATATAAATGGAGTACCATCTGCCTCCATAAAATGATAACCTAAGGTTCACATAATTATTAGAGACAGCACTGTTAACTTTTGTGAAGTTCATATTTAAGCATTTACGAAACTGGCAGTAAATACATTTCTTAATTAGCCATTATAACGTCTTATCTGAGACTGTTGAACTTAATCTGAATGTCATTACTTCTAACATTAAACATAGTTCCCATATCGCTGTGGTGGATTAACGTTTTTAGATCGACACATATTCTTACATTTCCATTCGGCTTTACTACTGGTACCATCGGTGCACACCAGTCTGTCGGTTCCGTTACGTTCTATGACACCGTCATTTAGCATGTCATTTAGTGCCTTTTTCACACTTCGGCAATAGTGGAAATGGTATGCGGCGCGCTTTATTCACACTGTACGGCTGTGCATCTGCTTTGAGCTGTATTCTAACAGGCTCGCATTTCATGGTACCCGCGGTTCCAAATATGCTTTTTGAAATTTCACCTAAACGCTGTACTAAATTCATAGCCTTCGCGGCTCCTTTACTAAGTAGACTATTTTGTTCGTTTCCTGCGACCACGAACACGCGAAACAGAAACTTTTTACCATCTCTGTACCTATTAGCAACGAAATAACCCTTAGTCTGGAGTTCCCTCCCCTAACACTATCGTTATGAAATATCAGTAAGCAGGGAACCAGACTAAATAACCCTTACAAACAATTTGACCACCAGGACCACGAAGCACCGAAGATGAAGGCATTAGCGCTGGGCGCTTTTTCAAAGATTTGAATGTGGACTCAGAAATGACTGTAGCGTCTGCCCCTGTATCATCAATTGGAAATACAATATTTGAATTACAAAATGTCAATTTGATTTTCCACGGATCTTCTCCATGCGTGTCACAGTTAATGGAATCAAATAGTACTCACTGTTTTGGTATTTTTTTTTGGTCATTATTTTGGTCGACGTAATCATATTTAATAAACTTTTTGTACACGTAGCGTTTATGATGCATGTGCCATTTGATATACCTGTGTATATACACGCGGCGTATTTGCATGTGCCATTTGGTATACCTGTGTATATACACGCGCCGTATTTGCATGTGTCATTTGGTATTCCTGTGTATACACACGCGGCGTATTTGCATGTGTCATTTGGTATACCTGTGTATGAACACGCGGCGTATTTGCATGTGTCATTTGGTATACCTGTGTATACACACGCGGCGTATTTGCATGTGTCATTTGGTATACCTGTGTATACACACGCGGCGTATTTGCATGTGTCATTTGGTATACCTGTGTATGAACACGCGGCGTATTTGCATGTGTCATTTGGTATACCTATATACACGCGGCGTATTTGCATGTGTCATTTGGTATACCTGTGTATACACACGCGGCGTATTTGCATGTGTCATTTGGTATACCTGTGTATGAACACGCGGCGTATTTGCATGTGCCATTTGGTATACCTGTGTTTATACACGCGGCGTATTTGCATGTGCAATTTGGTATACCTGTGTATATACACGCGGCGTATTTGCATGTGCCATTTGGTATACCTGTGTATATACACGCGGCGTATTTGCATGTGTCATTTGGTATACCTGTGTATACACACGCGGCGTATTTGCATGTGTCATTTGGTATACCTGTGTATATACACGCGGCGTATTTGCATGTGTCATTTGGTATACCTGTGTATATACACGCGGCGTATTTGCATGTGTCATTTGGTATACCTGTGTATACACACGCGGCGTATTTGCATGTGTCATTTGGTATACCTGTGTATGAACACGCGGCGTATTTGCATGTGTCATTTGGTATACCTGTGTATATACACGCGGCGTATTTGCATGTGTCATTTGGTATACCTGTGTATACACACGCGGCGTATTTGCATGTGTCATTTGGTATACCTGTGTATGAACACGCGGCGTATTTGCATGTGCCATTTGGTATACCTGTGTTTATACACGCGGCGTATTTGCATGTGCAATTTGGTATACCTGTGTATATACACGCGGCGTATTTGCATGTGTCATTTGGTATACCCTGTCATTTGGTATACCTGTGTATATACATGCGGCGTATTTGCATGTGCCATTTGGTATACCTGTGTTTATACACGCGGCGTATTTGCATGTGCCATTTGGTATACCTGTGTATATACATGCGGCGTATTTGCATGTGCCATTTGGTATACCTTGTCATTTGGTATACCTGTGTATATACATGCGGCGTATTTGCATGTGCCATTTGGTATGCCTGTGTATATACACGCGGCGTATTTGCATGTGCCATTTGGTATACCTTGTCATTTGGTATACCTGTGTATATACATGCGGCGTATTTGCATGTGCCATTTGGTATACCTGTGTTTATACACGCGGCGTATTTGCATGTGCAATTTGGTATACCTGTGTATATACACGAGGCGGATTTGCATGTGTCATTTGCAATATCTGTGTATATACACGCGGCGTATTTGCATGTGTCATTTGGTATACCTGTGTTTATACACGCGGCGTATTTGCATGTGCCATTTGGTATACCTGTGTATATACATGCGGCATATTTGCATGTGTCATTTGGTATACCTTGTCATTTGGTATACCTGTGTATATACACGCGGCGTATTTGCATGTGCCATTTGGTGAACCTGTGTATATACGCGCGTATTTGCATGTGCTATTTGTTAAACGTGTATATTTGATATTATTTGTGTATATACACTCGGCGTATTTGCATGTGCCGTTTGCCGGTGTACCTGTGTATATGTTACAGTAAGATTGTGAAACCAGGGATTTCATGAAATCCCTGAAAATTTCAGTATTTTCGCGAAATTACTGAATCACTCAGGGATTTCATGAAATCCCTGAAAATTCCAGTAATTTCGTGAAATCCCTAAAAAATGTAGTCAGTGATTTCATGAAATCCCTGAAGAGGAAATAAGTAGACAATACATCTGGTGATTTTTTATTTATTGATGCATTTGAATAATCAGGTATACATTTCAGGTATAGTTTCTTGCGTAGTTCAACCAAACTGCAAACGAATAGATGTAGATGGATAAAGCCTTATGGGTTTGCAGAGCTGTTCCAATGCTTATTGGACGTTGAACTAACAGTTCTGTGTCAACAGTACAATCATTAACGCGCAGATTAATGCACTGCAGTTGTACCCCCCCCCCCCCCCCACACACACACAACCATGTTCTTTCTTTTGTTGATTTAACAAAGCTACAGCGTCATAATACTTATCAGTGTTGTCATTTTTTTGCACCAGTCAATTGTAACCACGCCCACAACCCCTCCCAGGTCCGGGGTTATATCGGGGATAGCCGGAGATAACGGCCGTGTTTACTTTCCAGATCACCATGTAGTGGTGGGTGAATGCGGTGGTTTTGTCATGTGCCGAAAATAGCGGGGAATTTGCCTTACCTAGGGTCCCTTGATGCGGGCGCATTTTGCGGGGATTTTGCCGGCAGGATTTCAAGTAGATTTGCTTGTATTTTAATGATGCAAAATTTCAACTTGCCGAAGTTTTGTAGAACGATGCAACGCTGAAATTCGGCAAAGGATTGGTCATGTGGGAACCCCTTTGAAGTCACGTCCTTTGAGATTTACGGTTGGTTGATTTGAAGTTTATAAGCATTAACAAATATATATATATATAACTGATACGCGATTCAAGGGAAGGAAGCGAGTATAGCCTTCGTGTTTCCAATCCAGCCAATTATCCCACTTCCCTCCGTTACCCGTCTTTTAAGAGTTCATACTTTGCTTCCCCGTCTCCCCCTATTGCATTCTAAACTTTCTCCCATCCCAGTCTTTTCCCTTATGCACCAGTCAATTGTAACCACGGCCCCCATGTCCGGGGGTATACCGGGGATAGCCGGGGAAATGGGCCGTGTTTTTACCTTCCTGGTGGCTCTGGGGAGGCCGTGGTTACAATTGACTGGTGCATTACCATTTCCTGAACGTAGTCACGATTTGTCCATAATGCTGTGATAAGTGATCTGACAGAAACAAGATGTGACTGTGTATATACGCGCGTTTCATTTTGCTTTTGACTGTCCTATGAAATACATTAAACTAAACAGTGTTGAAGTTAAGATATAGCCAGTACATAAATGATGGACTAGTAATGCATATATGCAGCTATTAAAAGGCCATAACATGACTCAGTCAGGATATGGTTACAATGTGCGCATTTCCTCTTTCTAGTAACAATGTAATGTATTATTAAGTACCGCTGGTAAAACAATGTTCGCTATGCCAAAATTAAAGCGTAACATAGATAAAGCCCGGATGGAACAGAATTCTGATGGGAGAGTCATACAATTCAAACAAAATATAACACGTCACATGATTTAATTGAAACAAGTTTATTACAACATTATGATTAGAATTAGTTATTGAAAGTAGTAATATGATGAATAGCAATAACAAATTGAAGTTCTGCACATTTTAAAGTCATTACGCTGTTGCCGATTATATTTCAATATATATAGGATGACAGTTACTTAAGGGTCGTCCGTAAAGTAGCAGTAACCTTAAGGTCAGCCGGAAGATGGCAGCAACTGAAGGGTCGGTCGAAGTTTGACAGTTACTTAAGGGTCGTTAGTTTAGTGGCAGTGACTTAAGGGTCAACCGGAAGATGACGGTGACTGAAGGGTTTGTCGTATGGTGGCAGTGACGTGAGGGTCGGTCATAACTTGCTGTGACTTTAGGGTCGACACAACCCGAAATGTCCGATTATCGAAAATTGCTCGTGTAAGTTAGTTAACCAGTATCTACTTCATCTGATAATATAAGTAATGAAAATTAAAGTAAGTAAATCAGAGCAATGACGAAAAACATTTGAATTAAAAAATGATCAAGAGTACTGCTAACAATCATACATATTCTACAGAATATATTTTTCTGAGTCTCTCTTCTCTTTGCAGTTTTCAATTCTATACCTACATTGCCGTATAAGGACAAGTTCTTGGAAGCCATGTTTTAATGAACCATCATAGGGCTTGAAAGAACATAGTAAATTTAAAAAGAAAAGTGGGCCAACATTTTCTGAATACACGTCCATGTTTATGAGGATTTTCAAATGTTATCCAAAATGGCTTCCTTTTTACAAATTAGTCCAGTGGTTTAGAAGGAGGCGCTATTCGAAGCCATTTTTGAAGATGGACGACAGGCAAAATGCGGACACAATAGCTCACCATGACTCGGTTGAAACAAAAAATAATAAAAAATAAACACGTTCAAAATAATCATGCCATTGTAGGAAAGAATTTCACTGTATTGCCTCGTTTCAGTGTGTGTATTCTGATTGGTTGTTCAACGAGAGGATAATTGTTTTGCTTGTGAAAAAGTCTTCTGAGTATTATACTTAAAACTGACTGGTCATAACGATGACATTGTCCGTCAGTACTGTTTTTAGAGGAACAAGCTAAGTTTGCATTCGGTGGACACATACATTCTTTCACGAGAGCGCACGAGCTCCATGTCGTCACAACAAATTTTGTGACGTCATCTAAATGGAACAAAACAAAACTCGCTTCCACTTCACCGAAATACCGAAACTTGCAATAATCTTCATCAAGGTACTTCATTGTTCGTGTGTCCGTGTGCTGTGCTATAGAGAGTGATTCCCCATACGTGAAGAAAAGAATAGAATGTCGTATGCTATAATTCAGGGCAACGTCGAGGTCATTTGATAAAAATCTCGCTGATGTGTCTGCCCACCACACCCACGAGAAGTTCTGAAGGAGCTCCTGTAAGATGAAACGATACTGGTTAGCTACTCATTTTTTAGTTCAGTCGGTAGCTGAATGTACGCAATTAGGAGGTTGCGTAATGAATTTTTGGCAGGTCGTAATATTTATCATACCAAACCCCGAATTTGAAATAAAAACCGAAGGGGGGGGGGGGGGCGTATAAGGGGTGAAGGGGTTAATATGCTGTCCGTCAATGACCTAATTTCGATCTGGGTAATACTTAATTGGCCCTACCTATATATTAGATAAATTAAATCAACAGACTCTTAATATTGTAACTTTAATTTTGATATTGCCATATTTTGGGCAAATTGTATAACATAAATTGATAAAACATTTTGGCTTTTTCTGCATTGAACATTGAGCATTGACGTCACCACTATGTTATCAAGTTTCGTTAATTGTAACATAATGGTGATAAAATCGCTGTCGCAACAGGCATGTATGCTTCACAATTAAGCACATTGTAAAAGGATAATTTTCACTCCTGCAAGACATATACCTCACTTTATGGCAGTGCGGATTCAAGTGCACTGAATTTTCATACGATCACATCATATCAATTGGAACACTTCGGCCATTTTCCATCGAATCAACCTCGGACGTATGAACGATTTTTAATGTCAGAATTCTTTAGCAGGAAGCCTCTTTCAGGACGGACAGACGGACGGACCGACAGATGGAAGGATGGGACGGGCGTGACGAGTGAAGATATATTATTTTCAACAATAGATAATCAAATATGCTCCATCCAAGAAACGGAAACGAAAATGTTCAAACTGTTTCTTTATCTTACATGATTAATTTTTTTAAGCTCTGTCAACCTGACCCCTGAGTTTTACATCTACGTACCTTGACAATAAGAGGTTTCCATGTATAGGTCTTCAAATTCCGCACGTGGGGAGGATAATTTTGGAACTGGAACGTTACTAAACTGCAAATATTGCAGTGTTTAAGTAGCTGGAAAAGATATTAGTAAACGTCTATCGGAGGTTCCGAGTAGCAGTGTAAACTCTGGCACACGTGACGAGTACCTGTGTATTACATGTACTACAGAAGGTTGTGGGTTCTATCGCCGACAAGTGATTTTCTCATTGATTGCCAAAAAAACACCAGGGGCCGTATTCAATAAGCATCTTAGTAACAATTTTCAACTAAGCGAAAACTTGCCTTTTTCTAATTTGAATTTAATGAAAACAAACAAGGTTTGTACACTAAAGATATGAAAATAAGGAAGAAAATGGTCTAAACAAATTTGGATATGAATTAATCTGATGAAAAGTAGCGGGTATCTAAAATAATCGTTGTCAAAAATTACGAAATTCTCGTTGAAAATATTCACTAAGATGCTTATTGAATACGAACGGACACAGTCTCAACAAATTTGGATATGAATTAATCTGATGAAAAGTAGCGGGTATCTAAAATAATCGTTGTCAAAAATTACGAAATTCTCGTTGAAAATATTCACTAAGATGCTTATTGAATACGGACGGGCCCAGTCTAAACAATTTTGGATATGAATTAATCTGATGAAAAGAAGCGGGTATCTAAAATAATCGTTGTCAAAAATTACGAAATTCTCGTTGAAAATATTCACTAAGATGCTTATTGAATACGGACGGGCACAGTCTAAACAAATTTGGATATGAATTAATCTGATGAAAAGTAGCGGGTATCTAAAATAATCGTTGTCAAAAATTACGAAATTCTCGTTGAAAATATTCACTAAGATGCTTATTGAATACGGACGGGCACAGTCTAAACAAATTTGGATATGAATTAATCTGATGAAAAGTAGCGGGTATCTAAAATAATCGTTGTCAAAAATTACGAAATTCTCGTTGAAAATATTCACTAAGATGCTTATTGAATACGGACGGGCACAGTCTCAACAAATTTGGATATGAATTAATCTGATGAAAAGTAGCGGGTATCTAAAATAATCGTTGTCAAAAATTACGAAATTCTCGTTGAAAATATTCACTAAGATGCTTATTGAATACGGACGGGCCCAGTCTAAACAAATTTGGATATGAATTAATCTGATGAAAAGTAGCGGGTATCAAAAATAATCGTTGTCAAAAATTACGAAATTCTCGTTGAAAATATTCACTAAGATGCTTATTGAATACGGACGGGCACAGTCTAAACAAATTTGGATATGAATTATTCTGATGAAAAGTAGCGGGTATCAAAAATAATCGTTGTCAAAAATTACGAAATTCTCGTTGAAAATATTCACTAAGATGCTTATTGAATACGGACGGGCCCAGTCTAAACAAATTTGGATATGAATTAATCTGATGAAAAGTAGCGGGTATCAAAAATAATCGTTGTCAAAAATTACGAAATTCTCGTTGAAAATATTCACTAAGATGCTTATTGAATACGGACGGGCACAGTCTAAACAAATTTGGATATGAATTATTCTGATGAAAAGTAGCGGGTATCAAAAATAATCGTTGTCAAAAATTACGAAATTCTCGTTGAAAATATTCACTAAGATGCTTATTGAATACGGACGGGCCCAGTCTAAACAAATTTGGATATGAATTAATCTGATGAAAAGTAGCGGGTATCAAAAATAATCGTTGTCAAAAATTACGAAATTCTCGTTGAAAATATTCACTAAGATGCTTATTGAATACGGACGGGCACAGTCTAAACAAATTTGGATATGAATTAATCTGATGAAAAGTAGCGGGTATCAAAAATAATCGTTGTCAAAAATTACGAAATTCTCGTTGAAAATATTCACTAAGATGCTTATTGAATACGGACGGACACAGTCTAAACAAATTTGGATATGAATTAATCTGATGAAAAGTAGCGGGTATCAAAAATAATCGTTGTCAAAAATTACGAAATTCTCGTTGAAAATATTCACTAAGATGCTTATTGAATACGGACGGGCCCAGTCTAAACAAATTTGGATATGAATTAATCTGATGAAAAGTAGCGGGTATCTAAAATAATCGTTGTCAAAAATTACGAAATTCTCGTTGAAAATATTCACTAAGATGCTTATTGAATACGGACGGGCACAGTCTCAACAAATTTGGATATGAATTAATCTGATGAAAAGTAGCGGGTATCTAAAATAATCGTTGTCAAAAATTACGAAATTCTCGTTGAAAATATTCACTAAGATGCCTATTGAATACGGACGGGCACAGTCTAAACAAATTTGGATATGAATTAATCTGATGAAAAGTAGCGGGTATCAAAAATAATCGTTGTCAAAAATTACGAAATTCTCGTTGAAAATATTCACTAAGATGCTTATTGAATACGGACGGGCCCAGTCTAAACAAATTTGGATATGAATTAATCTGATGAAAAGTAGCGGGTATCAAAAATAATCGTTGTCAAAAATTACGAAATTCTCGTTGAAAATATTCACTAAGATGCTTATTGAATACGGACGGGCCCAGTCTAAACAATTTTGGATATGAATTAATCTGATGAAAAGTAGCGGGTATCTAAAATAATCGTTGTCAAAAATTACGAAATTCTCGTTGAAAATATTCACTAAGATGCTAATTGAATACGGACGGGCCCAGCACTATGTTTCAATCCAGGAAACGGACGCAAGAGTAATTCATATCAGTTTTCGGCTGTCTGCACAAACGAACTTAAATAAATTAGTACAAACAAACCTATTTTATAAATTGTTCACTAGTTAATACAACGTACTCAACTGCTATTTATTTAAAGATGCACTCTTACTCACAGATAAGATTTAACACAATTTATTTTTTTAATATTCCAAAAAGGATGAATACATGTCAAAAACAATGTTTTTTTATGAAGGATACCGAGTTTAATTTGAAAGTAATGAGCATTAAACACAGTATTTCTACCTTATGAGACTATAGTAGACCACAGTAAATCTTTTAGCATTCACCACTCATTAAATATGTTTGCGTTTTCTGCTAATAAATACACGTTTGTTATACATGTGTATGTATTGATTTTGAATAAGAGTGTCACTTTAAATAAACATTTAATGATGATAAATAATGAATGAATAAATGGATGTATAAATGAGTGAATGAATGAATGAATGAATGAATAAACGAACGAACGAACGAACGAACGAACGAACGAACGAACGAACGAACGAACGATCGAACGAACGAACGAACGAACGAACGAACGAACGAACGAACGAACGAACGAATCGATGGATGGATGGATGGATGGATGGATGGATGGATGGATGGATGGATGGATGGATGGATGAATGAATGAATGAATGAATGAATGAATGAATGAATGAATGAATGAATGAATGAATGAATGAATGAATCAATCAATCAATGAATGAATGAATGAATCAATGAATCATATTAATTATATTAATAATAATAATAATAATAATAATAATAATAATAACAATAATGTAATAATAAAATAATAATAAATACTACTACTACTACCAGTACTTCTGCTGTCGTTGTCTGCTACTGCTACTGCTACTGCTACGGCGCTACGGCTACTACTACTACTACTACTACTACTACTACTTCTACTATTCACAAAAATGATAATAATAATACAACTAATAATAAAAATGATATTAATAATATTAAAAACCAATTTAATGTTTAATAAATATATCGAGTCCGACTTAAATTGATTGACGCCTGTCACCTTTGCTGTAAGTTCAAATAGTTAATACTCAAATTTAATTGCGTTGGTTTTAATATTATTAGTTTGATATTAATGCTGTTTTCTGACATGTATATCACCTGTATTTGGATACGAAGTATGCATAAGTGGTCATACATTATACTAAATAAGATAATATATTACTTAAACTACGTATTCAGTAAATTTTCTCCTACTTTTCGAGTTGATCTTTCATTTTATTACATCAAGGAAGTATTCCCTTTATTCAATTGAAACTATACTTGTTCGGGATATGCACACTTGAAGTGGATAAGGAACATACATCTGCCATGACTTTATAAACATGTTAGCCGTAATGTGACAGCTCAATGTGAAGTTTAAACATGTATAATTTATTATCTTCATGTTTCCGTCTGTTGATGATTCTTAAAACAAGAAATACAAATTTGGTAGGTCCCTGATAGGTAATAATATTTGTATATTCCCATCATAAATACACATCCAATACATATAACAAAACACGCTACAAATATATCACGAAGTAATTTCAATTAAGCAGACTGAAAACTTTGGAATCTTAAATAGTTATGCTTGATACAATTCACTAGCAATGAATTTAAACTAAGTACAGATACAAAATACTTACAGAAGTAATACTTACAATGTTTCGTTGCAATTCAGTGAGTCCCATGTCGTAGTATATGAGCTTCACATCTTCATATTTTGGTACAAGATGAACGTAGATACTCTGAATAAGACCTTGACTTATGTCGAAAAAATCTCGGCTGGCAGCCGTAACGATGACCGGAAAACGCACATCCTGGAAGTGCTCCGACGACTTCAGTGTGTTGTTGACGCGTTTATCATGCATGTTCTGGTACAATTTTACTCGTTCAATATTCAAATGAAAGTTGTCTTCGAACCATTCAGAGCAGTTATGTTGCATTTGTTGACTTCCTGAAACATAAAATATGTAATTGGGTGCAAGCGCCTAATGAATGGGAAATTGATTTAACGAATCTCATTGTCCTGTTATAATGTTATTGTTTGACTTTATTGACTGAATACATTACTCATAAATGTACATAGGGCTTATTCCTTTTTCTATGGACAGTAAACATATACAATTTAAGTAGAATATACTTTAAATCTTATATTTGCCATTCGCCAACGAAACAAATGTATAATATCAGATTGTAGAAAAAAAACAAAACAATATATATTGTTTATACTTATATGTTGACCATGACTTTGCCATTTACGACGATGTGTTGTACATGCTTTATGGCTATGAACTATGGCTATGGTAACGTTAAATGCTGAATAAACAATATGTTATGATATGCTGTGTAATATAAAGTTAGTATCAACAAACGCTGTTAAAGGAACTAGACACCAGTAGGTCCAACACTCGGGAAAGTACAGTATATCTTAAAAAGAAGACTAGACTTGTCAATACGAGTTAGTATGAGGCCGATGTTACACCATATTACACTAAATTAATATTTTGTCGCTGTCTCAGCTGAGTTTACCTTTTTAAAAATAGCAAATAATGGTTTCCCAATTTATTGTGTATATTTAGCATGTTAAAGTCATTTGATTAGTACATATAAGTGTACCTGGGATTAACTTGGTAGACAAACCCGGTTCATTTCCAATTTGAAAAATACGCACAAACTTCGAAATGTACATTCCTTATTTCGTAAGCGATGTGATACATCAGTAATTAATATAAAATGCGCTGTACACAACTTATCAATTTTATGTAAGAATTTCCTTTTTTGCTTGCAGTTGTATCATCTGGTGTCTAGTCCCTTTAAAGATACTCTTATGTTTTATCATGTCAAACATCAACAAATATCATTTATAAGTGTAATGATTACAGACAGATAGTAAATGTGATAAGATGCTGATGTAGGAAGTTTAAACAAGACGTAATTTGTGCGAACAATTGTGAAAGAACATACTTATATTTTATCGTAAAATGCAATTATTTAAGCTTTGCATTTCCACAATTCTGTGCAATCACTGGCTTGACTTGTTGGTGTTTAAAAATCGTGAAAATAATAACTCGATTCAATTTAAACTGTTTGCAAACAACGAAATGTGTGAAAAAATACCTTTGACATACATTATTGTGCACATAAAAGATAATAAATATCAAGTCTTTAACAGTATTACCAACATAAGGGTCATCGACTTCATGCACCAAAATGGACTCGTTCTGTACATGTGGTACGTGTATTTGAGTGAAGTCTTCCGTATTGATTTGAAGATTGTATTGAGTGCGAAAAAAGATGACAAAGCCGACCAGACAGACAAGGACAAACCATTTTGCCCTTCTGATCAATCCTGCAATGTAATGGTATGGCATGCATGTCACATAAAAAATAACCAATACCCATGGGGATAAAATTACCCTATGGGGGCAAATTTGACAAAAGTTATAAGATAAGAGTAAATTTTAATCTGCAGTAATATTTTATTTTGCTTCAATCTGTAATGTGCACCTTTAAGTCAAATGAAGGAACCTCAACATTCATCTCAATTTTTCTATTGCGACCTGACACTCAAACAAACAATTGTTCTCTAATTCTTATATTTAAAATAAAACAATACAAGCAAATTTCAATGGTTTGCTTAGAACTGGCATTTTCATACTTGATTGAATTCAATTATTAAAGTTAAGTGAAGAAACTGTTCAGTAATCAGTCGAATCACCAATGTAAATAAAACAAAAACAAAACTCACTTAATCTCATTGTAAGCCTTTATCTCTTTTTGTAATAAATGCGCAACTGGCTACTGATCACATAAATAACTTATAACTGCATGCATCTCAAATATATATATATTATATACAACCGCAAGCAGGCTGAATGTTCCAGTGGCGGATCTAGAGGGGGGCACAAGGGCCCGTTTACCCAACGTAAAATGCCGGCAAATGAATCTACGGACTCTAATTTGTATGTGTGGCCAAGCCGGGCCGTTGCTGATAACTGGTCCGAGTGTCTCATCACGGCCCGAGACGTAGTCGATTGGCTTTTTGAGCATGAGGGCCAATTATCAGGCAACGGCTCGGCTACGCCTTATAATAACCTCTTTAATGGATACATTTGTTCTTCTTTTGTAACGTTTTTTTTCATCTGAATTTATTTGCAATCCAGTTGTAAATTCTTATCTTCTCTAGGCTTGACGTTATCTTCTCTAGACTTGACGACGATAAAATCACAAATCTAATTTAGTTTTTGAGATTAAGTCAAGTTTGGTAAAAAGGCAAAAACATTTTGTTGCCAATCCGTTTTCAAATCAATTTCAAATTTTCAGAAATACGTCTACTGTATCCGAATTTGTTGTGTACGATTCACTGACGTCTTGATGTCTTGAATTTCATAATTCAGGTTAATAATAATGAATTTGTAGCAAGTATAAAAAAGTTCTGTTTTAAAATAAGCAAATACCTCGTACTCTTGAATGATGCTATACATCTTTTATTGTGAACATTAATATGGAAGTAAACTATATATAATATATATATATATATATATATATATATATATATATATATATATATATATATATATATATATATATATATATATATATATATACATATATATATATATATATATATATATACCTCAGTAAAATAAAAGTTTTAAGGTTGGTGGTTGTGCCCACACCCCAGTTATGAATTCCTGGATCCGCCACTGTGTATAACTTCCCTAAAGCAAGTTCATTAAAGGTCACATCTCGAATGAGAAGTAGTACAAGTGCAAGCCAGCGTTTATGGCATAACCATAATCAACCATTCAATACTTGACAAGACGCTCGTATGCACAATGCATTCTCTTTAAATACGACACTTAAATCGACGGAAGCGGTTATTTGAAATGCTTGCATTGTAAGATAAAAATAGCAAAACACACATAGAGGCATGCACAAGTTTGCAATTTATTCCAAATCAATCTGAATATAAAGAAATGAGTATGGTCGATCCGAGTCAAATAAAAAAAATGAAAAGAAGAATATTTTTATACATTTGTTTTAAAGATGCACTCTTACTCCCAAATGGAATTACCACATTTAATTCAATTGTTTTAATATACCAAAAAGGATGAATAATTGTCAAAAACATTGGTTCTTATGAGGGATGCCAAGTTTAATTTGAAGGAAAGGTGCAGAAAACACGGTTTTCCTATCATATTAAATAATAGTAGATCAGTGTAAATCTTTTAGCATTCACCAATCATTTAATATTTTTGCGTTTTCATCTAGTAAATACACGATCATAATCTTGTTATAAGTAATTGATAATTTCCAAAAGTCTATTGTTTAGTAAGTAGTTTAAGGTTTATCTCTCAAAATTTATGTTTGTTATATCTGTGTTTGTATTGATTTTGAATAAGAGTGTCACTTTAAATAAATTCGATATGCAATTCGACGGTTGTATGCGTAAATTTCCATTACCTGAAAGTCAGTGAATGTACTAGGTCTATGCTAATATGGACTATATTCTTGTGCTAACGTCTTGCTGCGGTACAGACAAGTGCAGTTTGATTTGAATGAAATTATGTTGAATTTGATGCCAGTAGGAGCACCGTTTATCCACGCTTGTACACGATACAAATATCACATTTTTGTTATAGCGTGGACATATCGTTATATATCAGTTTTTAGTTAATTTTCAATAGCTCACTGCACCATATCCTTAAATTAAAGGTACGTCATCGCCCGATCGATTTTATTGGATTATGTTGTATGCATCTATAAAACGTTAATGGTTAACAAATATGGTAAATCCTCGTTTCTGCCGACATAGAAGGTAAATACTCGTTTCTGCCGACATAGAAGGTAAACCCTCGTATCTGCCGACATAGAAGGTAAATCTCCGTATCTGCCGATATAGAAGGTAAATCCTAGTATCAGCCGACAAAGAAAGAAAATCCTCCTATCTGCCGACATAGAAGGTAAGCCTTCGTTTTTGCCGACATAGAGGGTAACCCCTCGTATCTGCCGACATAGAAGGTAAACCCTCGTGTCTGCCGACATAGAAGATAAATCCTCGTGTCTGTCGACATAGAAGATAAATCATCGTATCTGGCGACAAAGAAGCTAAACCCTCGTATCTGCCAACATAGAAGATATATCCTCGTATCTGCCGACATAGAAGGTAAATCCTCGTATCTCCCGATAAAGAAGGTAAGCCCTCGTGTCTGCCGACATAGAAGGTAAACCCTCGTGTCTGCCGACATAGAAGATAAATCCTCGTGTCTACCGACATAAAAGATAAATCCTCGTGTCTGCCGACATAGAAGGTAAATTCTCGGCAGATACATAGAAGGTAAATTCGTGTCTGCCGACATAGAAGGTAAATCCTCGTATCTGCCGACATAGAAGGTAACTCCTCGTATCTGCCGACACAGAAACTAAACCCTCGTATCTGCCGACATAAAAGGTAAATCCTCGTATCTGCCGATAAAGAAGGTAAGCCCTCGTGTCTGCCGACATAGAAGGTAAACCCTCGTGTCTGCCGACATAGAAGGTAAACCCTCGTGTCTGCCGACATAGAAGATAATTCCTCGTGTCTGCCGACATAGAAGATAAATCCTCGTGTCTGCCGACATAGGAGGTAAATTCTCGGCAGATACATAGCAGGTAAATTCGTGTCTGCCGACATAGAAGGTAAACCCTTGTATCTGCCGACATAGAAGGTAAATCCTCGTATCTGCCAGCATAGAAGGTAACTCCTCGTATCTGCCGATATAGAAGGTAAATCCTCGTATCTGTCGACATAGAAGATAAATCCTCGTGTCTGCCGACATAAAAGGTAAATCCTCGTATCTGTCGACATAGAAGGTAATTCAACGTATCTGTCGACATAGAAGATAAATCCTCGTGTCTGCCGACATAAAACGTTAATCCTCATATCTGCCGACATAGAAGGTTAATCCTCGTATCTGCCGACATAGAAGGTAAATCCTCGTATCTGCCGACATAAAACGTAAATCCTCATATCTGCCGACATAGAAGGTAAATATTCGTATCTGCCGACATAGAAGGTAAATCCTCGTATCTGTTGACATACGTAGAAGCTTCGTGGAACACGTTATTGCGTGTATAGTTGTATTCATAAAAGGCCACATTGCTTTTAAAATATCTATAAAACTCGGACAAATGATTGTACAATAATATAGGTGGGGTGGTGGAAAGGTTCGGGTTGTATACATTAAATGCTTTAGGTTTTGTAATAAAATTGAGATATGGCGATAAATTATCTATATAGAGCCTTGGTGACCCTTCTGAACTCAAGTAAACCTAACTCACAGTCACAGGTGCTTTTCTTATCAAGCGTCTTTGACCTATTCGTCAGTGATAATGAAGGCTGCAATTGTGTTAGGAGTGATTTTCATGTCCTGTATTTGTCGCACTTATGGTGGTAAGTAGTTTTTGTGCTTTCTATCATTTATCCCAGAAAGACATTCTGACATTTTAGAGACCTTCAAAAAATTATCCAAGCAACCCATTTTCGCGTTACACAGACCGCTAATGCTACGTTTACACTATGTTCCCGGTGGCCACGGCAGCCCCGTTTGCCCGAAACGTATTGCGCCGTGGGATTTTGGCCATTTTTGTCTCCATAAACATGTTTTGTGAGGTTGTGCTAAGTTTCATCACGTTTTATCAAGGTAACCGTGACAAGCCGTAGGGGCGAAAAATTGGTTCGTCCAAGGCGCACTAAGGTCCGGGCGCGGTCTACCAGGGATGCATGTACGTTGCGTCCCGGTCCGATACGTTCTGATAGGATCCCTCACGTTGTTCACGTCTTGATCAAGGTCTGATGCGTTTTCCACGTTTTGTCAAGGCCTCCTATGCATCGAACGCGAACACCGCAGAGCTTTGGATTACGTTTGTGTCCACGGTATAAAGAAAATCCCCCAGGCAACAGCAATCACTGTATCAGAATACTTCGACAAGTAAACATGAATTCCCAAGATGAAGAAGATTTTGTGTTTTCACCGCAAATGAAACGTAACGAAACGGCTATCGTCCACCCTAGCTTGCCGTGAAAACCGTGACAAAACGAAGCACGACGTGACAAAACTATAAAGGAACTTCAGATGCCGGGGATTACATATGATTCCCGCCCCCCTACGGACGATTTATAAGTTGTGTAACGGCCTATTACGTACTGCCACGTACTGTCACGTGTCATTGCGTTTACCCCGTTTTACTACGACCTACTACGTTTCTCATCCACACCGTGGCTGCCGTGGCTGCCGTGGCAATTTTTTTGACAGTTTAAAATTCTGGCCCGGCATGCACGGCAATAACGGTCTGTCACGTTTGCGTATCCCGTTCCCCCGCGCTGTCTCACGTTTATCCCGTTTTCTCCACGGTTGTCTGAAACGGGGCTGCCGTGGCCACCGGGAACATAGTGTAAACGTAGCATTAAAACGCATCTTAGGAACACATTTTGGTCTTTTCGAGACCTCCAGAAACGCATACCAGCAACTCATTTAGGCATAATAGAGACCTCCTTAAACGCATACCAGCAACTCATTTAGGCATAATAGAGACATCATCAAGCGCATTTCAGCAGCGCATTTTGACATGAAAGAGACCTTCTAAAACGCATAGCAACAACACATTTTGGCATAATAGAGACCACCTAAAGCGAATTTCAGCAACGCATTTTGACATGATAGAGACCTTTTTAAACGCATAGCAACAACACATTTTGGCATCAGAGAGACCTTCTCAAATGCTAACTAACAACATATTAAGTCATAAGAAAGACCTCCTAAAACGCTTACAAACAACACTTTTTGGCATTTGAGAGACCACCTAATATGAATCTAATGTTATGTTTCCACAACTTGCTCCTACCCCTGATATTCTGTTCAATTTCCTGCCAAATCTTTCTTCTGGCTAGTTACCTATTCAACTTCTTCAATTCCTTAAATGAACAGTTTACGGCAATTGCAAGTATCGTCCGACGAACAAGCCCAACTACGTTCATACCCCTGACATTAACCCCGCAATATATTCCTTAAGTGGGCAAATAAAACTTTACTATATTATAGTACAAAAATATCATTATTTTAACATACATGTGACTAGTTTATATTCTTACTGTGATAAGCTTTTGGCAGCATATAATTACAAATGAAGTTTGTACTCATTTTCGTACAAAGATAAGAAGTCGAACTCAGTGACATAACTTAATAAAAACTGACCCACAGAAACATAGCATATTGAGCTTTATATAACGAATGTAATATTGACATTGTAATAGACCATCCAAGAGATTTAGTATTTGCATACAAGAAACAGTATGATGTTTTATAATTCTGATATCTATGTTAGAAAGCATGCGAAACACTACCTGCACTTAATCTTAAATGAGAAGTTACCAATTGCATTGTGAGTTGAAGATCGTTTGCTTATCTCAGAGCGTAATCGAGAACCGGGGCTATCCGACGGTAATTAAGTGCAAAGCGTAACCGAGAAACAGGGATATCTGACGGTGATTAAGTGCAGAGCGTCACCGAGAAACAGGGATATCCGACGGTGATTAAGTGCAAAGCGTATCCGAGAAACAGGGATATCCGACGGTGATTAAGTGCAGAGCGTCACCGAGAAACAGGGATATCCGACGGTAATTAAGTGCAGAGCGTAACCGAGAAACAGGGATATCCGACGGTAATTAAGTGCAGAGCGTAACCGAAAAAAAAGGGAAATCCGACGGTGATTAAGTGCAGAGCGTAACCGAGAAACAGGGATATCCGACGGTAATTAAGTGCAGAGCGTAACCGAAAAAAAAGGGATATCCGACTGTAATTAAGTGCAAAGCGTAACCGAGAAACAGGGATATCCGACGGTGATTAAGTGCAGAGCGTAACCGAGAAACAGGGATATCCGACGGTAATTAAGTGCAAAGCGTAACCGAGAAACAGGGATATCCGACGGTAATTAAGTGCAAAGCGTAACCGAGAAACAGGGATATCCGACGGTAATTAAGTGCAAAGCGTAACCGAGAAACAGGGATATCCGACGGTAATTAAGTGCAAAGCGTAACCGAGAAACTGGGATATCCGACGGTAATTAAGTGCAAAGAGTAACCGAGAAACAGGGATATCCGACGGTAATTAAGTGCAAAGAGTAACCGAGAAACTGGGATATCCGACTGTAATTAAGTGCAAAGCGTAACCGAGAAACAGGGATATCCGACAGTAATTAAGTGCAAAGAGTAACCGAGAAACAGGGATATCCGACGGTGATTAAGTGCAGAGCGTAACCGAGAAACAGGGATATCCGACGGTGATTAAGTGCAGAGCGTAACCGAGAAACAGGGATATCCGACGGTGATTAAGTGCAAAGCGTAACCGAGAAACAGGGATATCCGACGGTAATTAAGTGCAGAGCGTCACCGAGAAACAGGGATATCCGACGGTGATTAAGTGCAGAGCGTCACCGAGAAACAGGGATATCCGACGGTGATTAAGTGCAAAGCGTAACCGAGAAACAGGGATATCCGACGGTAATTAAGTGCAAAGCGTAACCGAGAAACAGGGATATCCGACGGTGATTAAGTGCAGAGCGTAACCGAAAAAAAGGGAAATCCGACGGTGATTAAGTGCAGAGCGTAACCGAGAAACTGGGATATCCGACGGTAATTAAGTGCAAAGCGTAACCGAAAAACTGGGATATCCGACGGTAATTAAGTGCAAAGCGTAACCGAGAAACAGGGATATCCGACGGTAATTAAGTGCAGAGCGTAACCGAGAAACAGGGATATCCGACGGTAATTAAGTGCAAAGCGTAACCGAGAAACAGGGATATCCGACGGTAATTAAGTGCAAAGCGTAACCGAGAAACAGGGATATCCGACGGTAATTAAGTGCAAAGCGTAACCGAGAAACTGGGATATCCGACGGTAATTAAGTGCAAAGCGTAACCGAGAAACAGGGATATCCGACGGTAATTAAGTGCAAAGCGTAACCGAAAAACTGGGATATCCGACGGTAATTAAGTGCAAAGCGTAACCGAGAAACAGGGTAATCCGACGGTAATTAAGTGCAAAGCGTAACCGAGAAACAGGGATATCCGACGGTAATTAAGTGCAAAGCGTAACCGAGAAACAGGGATATCCGACGGTGATTAAGTGCAGAGCGTAACCGAAAACAGGGATATCCGACGGTGATAAAGTGCAAAGCGTAACCGAGAAACAGGGATATCCGACGGTGATGAAGTGCTGAGTGTTATTGAGAACCACGGATATCCGACGGTGATGAAGTGCTGAGTGTTATCGAGGACCAGGGATATCCGACGGTGACGAAGTGCAGAGTGTTATCGAGAACCAGGGATATCCGACGGTGATGAAGTGCAGAGCGTAACCGAAAAACAGGGATATCCGACGGTTATTAAGTCAGAGCGTTACCAAAAAACAGGGATATCCGACGGTGAATAAGTGCAGAGCGTAACCGAAAAACAGGGATATCCGACGGTAATTAAGTCAGAGCGTAACCGAAAAACAGGGATATCCGACGGTTATTAAGTCAGAGCGTAACCGAAAAACAGGGATATCCGACGGTATCGAGAACCGGGGATATCGGACATTGCTGAAGCGGTATCCGTGACTGATGAAGCGCCGAGCGTAAAGGAGAAACAGAGTTATTCGACATTGCTGAAGCAATATCCCACAGTCATGAAGCTCAGAGCGGAATATCGCGTAACGGGAGTATCCACCGATTATTAAGCTATATCAATCGAAGATATGCAGAGCTTAGTCTAGAACCAGGGTTTCCCGGCGATAATAAAGTTGCATCCGGCGATTATGAAGCGCAGAGCCTTGTCGAGAACCAGGGATATCCGACAATGATGAAGTGCGTAATCGAGTTCCAGAGGTATCCAACGATGATCAATCAGTATCCGATGGTGATGAAGCACAGAGCGTAGTCGAGAGTCTGGAATATCTGACGATGAGTTGTACTTTTTTCTTGCAGGGGCGAATACGTTCACGTCTTGTCCTAACAACTGGGTGGCAAGAGATGGGTCATGCTACTTCTTCTACCACACCCCGTTTTCCTTCATAGAAGCTGAGGTAAGTTTGCCTTGTATTTGTAAACCGGTCATCGACTTGTAGGCCATATCGGTCAAAGATGAACACGCTTCATCTCAAATACATGTACAAATTAAATAACATATTCTGCAAAAAGTATGTTTTCTCCTTCTTGCAAGTTCTATGTGTAAAGAGCTGTTATATATAACTGTTCCATTTGGCAGCACTATGTTGCTTGATACATTATATCAAATTTGCTCCCTTGGTTTTGGCAGCACTACGTTGTTTGATACCTTATTTCAAAATACACTCCCTTTTCTTTTGGCAGAACTAAGGAGCTCTATCCTTATTTCAAAATACACTGCCTCCTCTTTTGGTAGCACTATGTAGCTTATTTCAAATATCACTCCCTTCTCTTTTGGCAGTCTTATGTTGCACGATACTTCTAAAAACACTACCTCGTTTTTGTTCTAGCATTACTGTCAGAGCCTGAAATCCCACTTGATACATATTGAATCTGCATCCGAAAACAACTTCATCATTGATCGTCTGCGAGCATTTAGTAAGTAATATATCATTCGCTATAGTAAATAGAGTTTTTTAACGAGGACAGCTCTTGATTTTCTGCCCGAATTATAACTACAAGTGTTCCATTTGGTTTAACGGACTATTGCTCCTCATTATTAAGAACTTATCTCGATTTTCTGGTACTATATTACGACCCCGAATGTTTGTTATCTTGAAGATTGTTCTTCCCCAAGTCCTCACGCGTTCGACAAAACTGGTTTCAACTTTTTGAAAATTATACTATTTTGAATATGATGCATCTACTTCATTGTTCAAGGGAAGTAACTGACGATTTGTTCTCTTCATGACATCTAGAGTTATATCGTAAACAGATTATTGATCATTTGGTATTTTCTTCATTAAATACTCATATACTGTTTGGATTAAGGTCTCGTACTATCTTCAAACCTTCATAAGAAATTATGTTTTGTTTTGGTACAGATAATGTTTGGTAACCTTGATTCTTTTGGACGTGTCTATTTGATGTTTTAGTTCCTCATGAGGCCGGCTGGTGGATCGGCTTGTCCGATCAGCAGGTGCAGGGAGAGTTTTTATGGACTGACACAAACGCTGAGCTGTCGGGCTATTCTAGTAAGGCAATGGTTGAAGGCGGTTTGGGGGTTATTAAGGCAGAGGTTGAAGACGGTTTGGGGCACGTAAGGCACAATAAAAAGGGCCATTTGGATAGTAAGGCAGAGGTAGAAGGTGGTTTGGGGGTTATTAAGGCAGAGGTTGAAGGTGGTTTGGGGGTTATTAAGGCAGAGGTTGAAGGCGGTTTGGTGGTTATTAAGGCAGAGATTGAAGGCGGTTTGGGGGTTATTAAGGCAGGATAAAAAGTGCCATTTGGGTAGTAAGACAGTGGTTGAAGGCGGTTTGGGGGTTATTAAGGCAGAGGTTTAAGACGGTTTGGGGCACGTAAGACACAGTAAAAGGGCCATTTGGGTTAGTAAGGCAGTGGTTGAAGGCGGTTTGGGGGTTATTAAGGCAGAGGTTTAAGACGGTTTGGGGCACGTAAGACACAGTAAAAGGGCCATTTGGGTTAGTAAGGCAGTGGTTGAAGGCGGTTGGGGGGGGGGGGGTATTAAGGCAGAGGTTGAAGACAGTTTGGGGCACGTAAGACACAGTAAAAGGGCCATTTGGGTTAGTAAGACAGTGGTTGAAGGCGGTTTGGGGGTTATTAAGGCAGAGGTTGAAGACAGTTTGGGGCACTTAAGGCACAGTAAAAAGGGCCATTTGGGAAGTAAGGCAGAGGTTGGAGGTGGTTATGGGGGTGTATGCAGGGTTAGAAGGGACTTTGGTGCAAGTAAGGCAGAAATTGGAGGTGGTTTGGGGGTTTGTAAGCATAAAAAGAAAGGACTTTGGTGTAAGTAAGGCAGAAATTGAAGGAGGTTTGTGGGTAAGTTAGGTATGGTTAGATGGAACTTTGGGGTAAGTAAGGCAGAAATTGAAGGAGGTTTGTGGTAAGTTAGGTATGGTTAGATGGAACTTTGGAGTTAGTAAGGCAGAAATTGAAGGAGGTTTGTGGGTAAGTTAGGTATGGTTAGATGGAACTCTGAGGTAAGTAAGGCAGAAATTGAAGGAGGTTTGTGGGTAAGTAAGGTATGGTTGGTAGGAACTCTGAGGTAAGTAAGGCAGAAATTGAAGGAGGTTTGTGGGTAAGTTAGGTATGGTTAGATGGAACTTTGGGGTAAGTAAGGCAGAAATTTAAGGAGGTTTGTGGGTAACTTAGGTATGGTTAGAAGGAACTTTGAGGTAAGTAAGGTAGAAATTGAAGGAGGTTTGTGGGTAAGTTCGGTAGAGATAGAAGGGGCTTTGGGGTAAGTAAGGTAGAGGTTGAGGGGGTCTGGGGTAGGAAAGGTAAATATTGAAGGTGGATTGCGCTGTGTAGAGCATAGCTTGAGGGGAGAGGGTCTAGAAAGGTAGGGGATGAAGGTTTATTTGGGGATTTGTAAAGCAGATGTTGAAAGGGGTAAGTAGGAAAAAAGATTAAAGGTCATTTGGGATTAGTTAGGCATAATTTAAAAGAGGTTAAAAACGCAGAGGTTGAAGAGGGTAAGTAAGTCAAATGTTAAACGAGATTTGGGATAAGGCAAAGATTGAAAGGGAGTACTATCTTCCTTTAGTTTTGTATCCGAGTGTTTTAAAACAAGCCTATAGTCAGTGTGTTAGCTCCTGGAGTTTCCATGTATAACCGTATATATATATAGAGAGAGATATATTTAGTTTTGTCCGCTTTTGAGGACAACTAAATGCTGATACCAATCGCATTGTGTTTAATATTATGCCAGTTACTTGGGAAGTTACCAGCCTTGGTTTCCATTTTCTGTGAGGCCTTACCTCTTAAACAGCGTGAGATAGACCCGCGACTTAAGGAGTGATATATGTGCACCAAACCTCGGCGTCTAGCGGTTGCAAGCATATTTTGCGGCAATAAAGACAGTAGTTTGATAGGATTGACGTCTTGCTTTGGTGCGTATGTCCTGTAAAGTATAGTGACATTTCACCTAAATCATGTTTTTGTTTCAGATGAATCAAAGGGCGACCAACTATCTAGCATTATATAACCATGTATGTGACAATATTGGGTCATGGTCTAGATAAGCAAATATCTCTCTCTCTCTCTCTTTCACACACACACACACCCACAATCTCTCTCTCTCTCTCTCTCTCTCTCTCTCTCTCTCTCTCTCTCTCTCTCTCTCTCTCTCTTAAATAACCTGAATTCGCCTCCTTACGCACTCGCACATTGTACACGTTTTTCCAAAGTTACAATAATCAAACATTACTGACAATAGTAAATTAAAATATTGCATAAGGTAAAACTATAAAATATTGCTAAATGTAAGTCAGGGATATTCATTTAAATAATTGATTTGATAATTAATTGTAACACACACACAATCACTGTAAAGTTTACCGGGGCGTCAAAATACGCGAATGTCAGCCCACTAGAGTGTAAAACGTGACTTATTACTTAACAGTACGGAGCCCCATCGTGAAAGCTTCCAGTTTCTGTGTTGACGGCACCATTGAAACGGGCCTGACAACATAACATGCCCGTCGACGGTCAAATCACGGTTACATACCCTTTTAATGGGAATCTGAGAGTTTTCGGCGAGTTAGTTGCTTCCAATAATAATCTCTTCGGCTTGGTTGGCAGGGCAAGCTCTGCGCTTGCTGTTAAGTTGTCACATGTCCTCTAGCGCGATGTGCACGGTCTGCTACGGTACCTGAAAATATTTAAACATATATTTGTTTGGCTTAATCTAAAACTGTCCTAACGTAGTGGCAAATTCCCCTCTTCCGTGATACAACTGGTACATTCGCAGTGTTGAAGTGTGTTGAATGTCGCTTTTGAAATTCCAGACTGAATAATTCTTTTTTTCTCATTTATTTTTCGCATAGAGTACCAATAACACATACATAGTCATAATAAAACATCTCTATGCATTTTCTATCAGTATGGTTAAGCAAAACACACACAATTCGACTATTTTATATTAGTTACGTTAGTTTCTGTATATCCTGTTGTTGCTGTGGGTATCGTACTTACCGCTTTTCGACGCTATTTGCTCTTCTATTTTAATTCTTAGAATTAGAAACATCATAAATGCGTTAACGGATAGATATATATATTATTATACTTGGTTGAGTTTATATAGAATTTCATTAAAACAATTTATTTATCTTAATAAAGATTGTAAACTTGTAATCTTCATAGCTAGTTATGTAAGTAGCTACGGTAAAGATGTTTTATAAGATTTATAAAATGAGGTAGAAAAAATATTCAGTTATACGTCGTATACTGATGGTTGTTTAAGTGATATTACTGAGAGTCAAATGTACTTCTTAATATTGCAGATAATTGTAATCATTTTATGGATAAACCAGGTCCTACTTGTTCTAATCACTCTAAAATAAAATAAAAGGAAAGCCATGGTTAAATACGGATTGTAAAAATGCTCAAAAAATATTTACGTTACAAAAGATATCATCATGGAATTAAAACAATTGAAAGTCATAGCTGCCTGGTAGCCAGCAGCAAGGAATATAAAAATACATTGAGTAGGAAATTTCGATTTTTTCAAGATGGTGTAATGAACAGGTTGTTCAATTGACATAAGACCAATTCTAAGCTAATGGAACTTGCTTCGTAAGTAATACGAACTAAGGCGCTGCCTCTACCGGCTTGAAGTGTTATTGCCGGACACTTTAAAGTTTACTAGATGACTAAGTGAAACATAATAGGAGTAATAGGGAAACCTTTTTTGTATATATGTTAATATAACTTTTTAAATAACAAGCAGTTATGTTGCTGTTAGCAATTTATTTAAAATATACACAACCATCTACAATAATAGTGTCTACAGTATATATAATGCATTACTATATATTTTTATATAAACTGACAGGAAGAAGACTATGTCTAAACTAACATGTGTGTTTTTTAAGAGCATTAAACATGTCAAGCTTAAACTATCTACTACTAATGTTTCTAATAATATTGATATTAGATCTTGCTCTTTTAATAATGATATTTTGAATGCCAAATTTATTATTGACGATGTAGGGACTATTATTAAAGAACTCAAGAAGAAGAATTAGAGTGCGTCTACTTTTGAGAATATCCTGAATGAGTACTTGAAATAAGTAGATAATTATACCATTTTACGTTCGGTTTAAAGTTTGTTCAATATTAATTTAAATTCGGATTATTCCGTGGGGCATGGAGTAGAGGAATAATATTGCATATCTATTAAACAAAGAGGATACGTTAGATCTCAACAAATACAGAGGCATTACTATTCTAAACTGTTTTGATAAATTGTTTACTAATCATTTAAACGGGTGGTTAAACACTTATTTAGAAAACCATAACTTGCTTTGTGACTAAACAGCCGGATTTCGAAAGACTGATCTTATATTTTCTCTTAAAAGGCTTGTTGAGTTTTACTTCGGATCTGACTTTTATAGATTATAAAAATGCTTTCGACTCAGTTGATCGTGTTATACTCTGGCAAAATAAACATATCTGACAGTATGAATAGTAAAGCAAAATCATGTGATAAAGCTGACGATATTTGGTCCATTTTCTTGAGTTGTCAAGTAGGTGTCCGCCAGGGAAAATCTAAACAATATTATTTTCTACCTTTTTGAATGATTTGCAAGACTTATGTCAACAAAATTTGAAGGTCTAGCTACTATGCCAAAAACCACATTCAAATGGGCATTGAATCGGATGATCAAAGACGTAGATGTATATTTAAGGATTTTCTGTCTTTTATATGCTGCTAACACTGTTTTACTTGCTGATAGTCATTCTCAATTGCAAACCGCTTTGAATGCCATATATGATTAATGTAAAATGTGGAACTTAGTGGTTAAAAAAGATAAGGCAAAAGTTTTTGTTTTTAGTAAACATAAGATGAATAATGTTCCTGATAATTTATAACGGAAAACAAAACTGAGATAGTGGAATACTTTGCATGTCTTAATGTACAATTTAATTATAAAATTAACTTTTCTAAAACAACCATAAAGATTAGTTGATCAAGCTCGAAAGGCAATGTTTTTTGTCTTGGTTTTCCAGTGGCTTTTGAGACCATTAATATTATAGATTAATTTAAAAACAATTATTTTTGTAAAATCATACTAAATCTTTATAATTGAACACCTAATTGCATGGTGTAAGGCGAACTAGGCTTGACACCTTTATCCATTCAAGAGAAATGCAGAATGCTTTGTTACTTGGGGAATTTTAAATGCTTTTTTGGGATAGTAAAATATGTGAATTATTATACAATGCTATGTTAGTTTTGCACAAAAATAATATTCTTATTTCTTATGGTGAGCTTGGGTTATCTGAATATTTCCTAAATCAAAGAGTAAATATCATTGTATTTCAATAAAATTGTTATCCAAATGTTTTAAAACTTGAATAACTTATAAACTGTAAAGATAAAAATCAACTGGTTAACCTCGCCTTATCTTGTAAGATAAGAATGTGTAAGTTCCAATACTTCATTAATTAAAGTCATGTGCCATAATCATTAATAGGCTCCAATGCCGACTGTGTTAGTTTCACAATTACATTTAGTTTGTTAATTCTCAAATCAGTAGATAAATTTACATAGCCTGATATTATTGTATTTTGTTTGAGAATTATTTTCAATTCCATCTCATCCTCAGTGCTACACACATCATTTCCGCTGTATTATATATAATGTAATTACTGGTATATGTTTTACTGTTTTGTTTAAACTGTTTCAAACTTGTTTCTATGTCATCATCTGAAACTGTCTTAAACTTCAGACTGGGGAGTTGGTGAGCCGTCTGATGTGAACCATTCGGAGGATTGCGTCCATATGTGGATGCCAAAGAACTACACGTGGGGAGATTTTCAATGCAGACATCCGCTGCAATTCATTTGCGAAATGAGGTAAGCATCCACGTATTGGTCATTACGGTTCGCACACTATCCATTTTCTATCCTGTTGATGCTTGGATTCTTATAAGTATATTCCATGGCCGAGAGTGTAGGATAGGTTCATTCCGACCCGAGCTTAGGGTGTTTTGCGGCGGAAACGAGGTTTATCTGCCCGAGGGTTGGGATGAACCTATCTTACACGAGCGGCTATGGTAGATGCTTTTTCTCCCACCTCAGTTAAACAAAATTAAGTATAAATGTATTTTTGGCTGGAACTCTTTTGTGCTAAGTGAACATAATTGCGTATGGATATGCGATAATTCGTAGATGTGGTGGATATGCGTGCAGTGATTCAGATGATGTTAATAGTCAAATCGGTCTTTAAATAGTTCTAAGGAGAGTGAAGCATTATTTCTTGAAAGGTGCGTGAAACCTGTTTTATGATGACGAGAAATAATTAATTAGCATTCTAAATATTGCCACAAGACAAGGTTTCCATGATGCTACAGACTACAGTCTTCAACAGGGGAGGTAATTACAATGTGGCGACCATTAAAAAGGAGTTCCATAATGGCATTTTATCTTCGCCCGTGGGCAAGATAAGAATTTCTAGCATACTTAAATGATTGGATCTATTTATCTGAGATGGGTGAAATTAGAATCTTTTCTGCTTTTTATCTTTTTTGAGATATTTTCATTTCCTTAGTGTCGCTCTTGACGGTCACAATGTGTCGGTGGTGTACAAAACCTTGGCTATTATTTTCCGTTCCAGATATTCTGATAACTTGCCAGTAGGAAAGACACACACAAAGCCCGTCACTCTTGCTTTTAATCATGGCCTGAGTAGTATGCAGTTTGGGGTTCAACGGGACGGTTGTCTCATTTATTATCTCAAAATCTGTGAACTTGTCCGAGGAACCCCATACTGCATACTTCTTGTATGTTATTCCATTTGCTTGACTAAGAAACAGACGGGCATTGGCGTTCACTCCCCGTTGCTCTTGTATTTTGTTTTTGGTATCGCCACTGAAAAGACGACGTTTACATTTTGGATACTGTACGGATTGGACCGAATTGGGATAATAGGAATATGTTTGATATCTAAGTGGGAAATGCTCGAGATTTGAAGTACATTACTCAGCTTTTTGAATAAATGAATGATATTTTTAGTGTTTTAAATTAAAATGACATGTACAAGAACAGCTGTCAAAAATCAAATATAAAACCCAGAATAAAATCTCTAACGAGAAACGAACGTACAGAAACCACAAACACACCAAGCATGCATTAATTAACAAATGTTAGGATATTTCATTTGAATATCCAATGGAGTACGAGTTCACTGGAAAACGAGTTCACTGACTGGTTAAATTTATGCATATACAGATGTTGCCTATGATAACATGTAAAACAAAAACAAGATACAATTAATGAATTAATTCAGTAATATCGATTAAAAGTTTATATATTTCCATTCGAAGCTCCTCGGTCATTTTTTTTATATATTTCGAGTCGTTGGTAAATCGAGGCGCAAATCAGGTCTTTAAATGTTCTACACGCATGGAGTTCGATTATGCCATCTTACAAACAAGCATATCGTTTAATCGAGTTCTAGGTTGGTATTCAACAATGGTCTTCATTGGATCTAAGGACGATATAGCTAATCGGATTACATGTTATTAATATGTTAACGTCTTTATTCCAGTGGACATGTCGATGGGGAGCCAAACGTGGTTGGATAGACCCTGGAAAACATATTTAGCATTAAAAACATCAATGTGATTTATCTGTTAGTCTTTTGTAAAAACTGTGATTAAGTGATGACGAAGGTTCCCAGTTGCTGACGGTCGCTGAAGGTCGCCATGATAATGCATCAATCGACATGATCTCGACCATTTTCCATCGTAAACAAAGTTGTTTCCGATGGAAAAATTGCCGATATGTAAAGGGCAAATGCACCAATTTGGAAATGTCTATTCTTTGTTTCATGCCATATTTCTTTGACAGTATATGTTAAATCCATATCAGCCTACTTGCTACCTTCCATATGCATAGGTGTTGAAGATGAATGGTTTGTGATTTTTTTTCAAAACAGGATAATAATGCTAGATGCATTTGATCTACCTTTTACCGTTTATATTTTCACCGCGTTGTTTGTCCTTGTACACCGGATATTGTCATTTTACCGAACACTAAAGAGAATCTAAACTTTTTTCTAACGTTGTTAAATGTTTAGTGCACAAGTGGAGCTTTCTCCCCATATATAGTGTTATTCGATGTACGTGAAGTTAGCGGCCAAGCGGCGTGAAGTTAGCGGCCTGGCGGCCTAGCGGCCTAAAATGGTTTCCTATTTCGAAGCATGTATACATGCATTTTCCTCTAAAACAATGACATTTTAACTGTTTGTATGCACACATTAACACATTGAAGCGATTATCAACTCTTTTTTTTCAAAAACGTTGATAAAGCAGTGAGCTAATTCAAAGCATTAAACATGCCTGTTCTTCTTAAACAATGATGTACTCGTATTTACTGTTTTTATGCACAAATTATCACTCTGAAGCGTTTTTCATTCTTTTTCCAAAAAAGTCGATCGAGCACTTCAGCGGCCTAGCGGCCTGGCGGCGTGAAGTAAGCGGCCTGGCGGCCTAGCGCCTAAAATGGTATCCTTTTTCGAAGCATGTATACATGCATTTTCCTCTAAAACAATGACCTTTTGTTAATGTTTGTATGCACACATTAACACATTGAAGCGATTATCAACTCTTTTTTTCAAAAACGTTGATAAAGCAGTGAGCTAATTCAAAGCATTAAACATGCCTGTTCTACTTAAACAATGATGTACTCGTATTTACTGTTTTTATGCACAAATTATCACTCTGAAGCGTTTTTCATTCTTTTTCCAAAAAAGTCGATCGAGCACTTCAGCGGCCTAGCGGCCTGGCGGCGTGAAGTAAGCGGCCTGGCGGCCTAGCGCCTAAAATGGTATCCTTTTTCGAAGCATGTATACATGCATTTTCTTCTAAAACAATGACATTTTAACTGTTTTATGCACACATTAACACACTGAAGCGATTATCAACATTTTTTTTTTCAAAAACGTCTATAAAGCAGTAAGCTAATTCAAAACATTAAACATGCCTGTTCTTTTACAATGATAAAGTTTCTTATTTATGCACAAATTATCACTCTGAAGCGTTTTTCAACTTTTTTTCAAAAAAGTCGATCTAGCACTTTAGAATAAAAGGTAAAGAAAAATATTCTGAATAGATAACAATTTAATGCCGCTATGTGACTATATGAATAAAAAAACTTTGATTTATCATTGTTTTAAAAAATAACGCATTAACAATTGCTTGGAAATAGAAAAAATAAATAGGCCGCCAGGCCGCAAGGCCGCCAACTTCACGCCGCTAGGCCGCTAGGCCGCTAACTTCACGCCGTTAGGCCGCTAGGCCGCTAACTTCACGTACATTGTAATTCGACATAAGTGTTATCTTGCACATAGATTGGTCAATATAGGAAATTTATTTATTGGTATCTGACTTCGATGAAAAATGACCGAGGTGTTAGGAATGGCGAATGCATGCACATTTGCACGAATAAAACAGCGCCATATTGGTATGCAAGGACATATTAAATAATAAATAGTGATATTCATATCATAGCATGGCCCAATTTGCATTATGAGCTTTACGATCCGCTTGTGGAAAACTGGCAATCCATCCCGTTTATTACTTTCCGCTATAAAATCAAAATAACTACCAGCGAGACTATGTAATCATATTTAATTGAGGCCTTAAAGTTTAATCAATCACTTAATGCAATAAAGGGAGGCAAACTCGAAAATAACTTACAGAAGTATAATAGTGAACGATAGCCGCGTTAAATAAAAGTATTTTCTTTTCAACCTTGACATTGACATAATTAAACAAGGAAAATAATGTTTATCCTTATATTGTGTACACTGAACGTATTATGGCTATGAACTTCAACAACGGGGGAACATGGTTACAGCCGATATTTCATGTATTCATTACAAATGTGAAATTCAAGACATCAATTGCATCAGTGATTTGAATAGCAGATATATAAATTAGTCCTGTTTACATACATGTAATAATCAGTCTTAGGTCGTTATGAGTCGTCACAAGCAACAGGCCGACAATACATGTGAATATCACGCGGTAAAGACTATTATTATACCTAACTTCTATAGAACATATAGTAAAAACGTCAGGGCAATATTTTCGACTATCACCCCGCACTATAACCCTCTGCCGCACTGTCACCCTCTGACGTCATGAAATTGAAAATACGCTACAAATACGCCGCCATGTTGGATTTGTATGTGAAAAAATATGATTAATATAAAATTTGCATTGCAACCTTAAAATGCACTAATTATAAAACCTCACTTCTATAGAACATATGAAATTGGCAATACGGTACGAATACGGGATTTACTGATAGTATTTTACTTAAAGTCTCACCTGAGCGCTTTGTTTACCAGCCGACAATTCTTGCCAAAATGGCAGCAAGATTCGCAGCTGTCAGTGAAAATGGTATTTTTAGTCTTTAAAATACTACAGTTTTTGTTCGCCTCGATCGACAGTTTTTACCTCAGGTTGACAATATGCACTGCCACCCTCAAGGCAGTCAATATTTATATACTATTCACTTGTTCCATTGTAATGTTTGAACTCTGCCTCGTGTTCTTTATTCAGAAAATGAAAGCCTGATTATGAACGCAAAGCTAAATATAAGTTTTCTTTCACTTATATCTTCTTGTTCCTATCGCCCTTTTAGCGACTTTCTTATCGGCACCTGCTTTGTCTTTTAATAAAACAAACATGCCCCTTGCAACCTCCGTCTTTTGCATTATTGCATATATATAGCTTTTGAGTGAAGAAAGACTTACTTATTTGGGACATTATTTAATTTTCTTCTTGGCATGCATATGTTGTGCTATGGTACTGTGATTTTTAAATCAACTTGAAAGATTGACCCTCCATTGACTATGCTAGTATTATACCTCACATCAATTTGTCCCTTCTTTATATATGTAATCTCGCTGTTGTCCGTATATCACTGTATTTTGATGAAAATCCAGTTTTATGACGTCAGCGGTCCATATTACATTTTTGGCGAGGTCAGGACCGGCCAAAAATATAATATGGACCGCTGACGTCATACGATTGGTTAGTGCGGCTTGCTATTTTCACAACGGCAAAATATTGTCGCAAGTAAACATTATCAGATTGTTAAATAAAACACATTTTAGTCAGCCCCCGAAGGTGAATACAGTGGTGTGTAATATTTCTTAAATGTTATTTGCATTAACATATGTTATTATTTCGTGTTCGCAAAATCGTATGCTGCACTCACCAGATTTTTGATCGGTCTTTAGAGTATGCCGTCAGCGGTCCATATTATATTTTTGCGTGGTCCGGACCGGCCAAAATATGATATGGACCGCTGACGTCATAAAACTGGATTTATTTTAAATACACTTTTTATACAGTGATATACGGACCGATCGGTTTTATACTTATAAAGAAGAAACACATTTAGATAGGGTATAATATTGCCTATTATATTCCGAAATAAACTCCAAACTCTATGGAACTACAGAACTGTGATTCTAATGTATATAAAGAATCACGGACGCTATCTATATACATATCCCCATTTTTCAATGCCCAATTTTCCAATAGTCAAGCTTTAGTATTCTAATTTTAAAGTTTCAAGTTTTTTTTATAATAAACTAGAAGGTCGTAGACCCATAAAGTGACGCTCTTATTCAAAATCAATACATACACATGTATAACAAACATACATTTTGACTGATAGACCTTTAACTACTTACTAAATAATGCATTTATTGAAAATATAAATTTCTCATGACAAGGTTGTAACCGCCTTTTATATAGCAGAAAAAGCAAAAATATTAAATGATTGGTGAATGCTAAAAGATTATTCTTCTACTATAGTCTCATGAAGTAGAGATACTGCGTTTTATGCACAATTCTTTCAAATAAACTCGTTATCCTTCATAAGAACCATTGTTTTCGACATTTATTCATCTATTTTGGAATATTAAAACATTATTATTAAGTCTGTTAAATCTTATTTAAATTGAATAAATATGCCTTTAAATGGGCCGAAATATAACAAAATATCATCAGACTGACCATTTTAAGGGCCGGCAACGATCCAAAATTCGGATGAAGAACCAAAACTTAGAGTGTTTAAAAAGTCAATTCTATTTAGTTTTGAAGTTCAATATTTAACAAGCATGATTTATATATCCGCTGCAAAATGTTGTATTTAGAAGTTGAGCCATTTTTACGAAAGAATATTTTATCAGATTTCCAATCAAAAAGCAATTACGTTTACCCGGAAATGTCTTAATTAAAAAAGAATACGTTTATGTGCCAAATTTATCGGAGCTGTCCAATCAACAATGTCTTGGGGCTTTGTGTTGATAGCTTTTTAAAAAGATGCATGCATTTTTGTTTTAATGTTTTAATTATTCAACTTCCCCATCTACTTTTGCATTGTGGCCGGCCCTTAACATTCGTGAGTAATATATATATAAAATATTATATACTTTGGAACTTAACGCGCATGTATTAATTCTCACTGTTTGGATGACTGTAGTTAATCTGGTTTATCATTTAAATTACGCTGACACCGACGACGCTGATAACGACGACACCGACGACGCTCAAACCGACGCTGACAATGACAACACTGATGCTGACGCCGACGACACAGATAACACTGACACCGACGACGCTGATGCCGACGTTGACAACGACAACGTTGATGCCGACGCCATTTACAATGAGAATTAATCCGACGACAACGACGACGCTGACACCGACGGCGCTGATGCTGACGCTGACGCCGACGACACTTACAATGACGATGAAACCGACAACGCTGACGCCGACGAACATGACACCGATGCGCACACCGACGACACTTACGCCGACGATGCTAACGCCGACGATGACACCTACACTGATGACGACACTGACGAACCTGACGCTGGTACTTAAACCGACGATAACGACGACACTGACACTGACGATGACAACAACGACACCGAAAACACTGACACTGACAATGACACCGACGACATCGAAGAAACTGCCGCCGACGCTGACCGTGGCCGACGACGTTCGGATGAGCAGAAGGACGACCGATTTTCATGTTCATTCCGTCGTTCCGTTTCATCATGTTTGTCCTGTTTAGTTGACAAGGGATGGTATTCTATATTGGTCTAAATTGGATCTAAGATTGATGTAGCGTATCGGATCACGAGAAATAAATAACAAACAAATACAGTGAATGAAATGACATACGATTGATTTAAGTTGCATACCACCCAAGTGACATTAAGCTAACGGCGAAATATCCATATACAAAATGACAAACAAATAAGATAAACACAATACTATAAAATAGACTGTTAAAACTGCACTCTCACAGATATACTATTTTTACAACTTTTTTTTATATTTTGTCGTGGAAAGAGCAACTTTTTGCGTATATATCTGCAAACCAGTCATACAAGACTGCTGACAAAAAATCAGATCGCAGATTTGCATATTTCCGTTCTAAAAATAATGTTTTATGGCTTAAACCGATACTGACAGCTTAAGAAAAATGCATAAAACATCTATTTTTGAACTTAAATATTAAAATCTGCTATCTAATGTTTTGTCAGCAGTCTTGTATGACTGGTTTCCATGGGTTTTCGCAAAAACTGGCTCGTTTCAATACAAAAAACTAAATAAAAGTATTTAAAACGTTAAATCTGTGAGAGTGCAGAAAAATATGGGTGACCAGTCCCGAACCAATGGCGTTGCGTTTATCATTCTAGAGGCGAGATATGGGTACAACTACATGTAGTTTATAGACTTCAAGAAACGTAAACACAGACGGAGCACGAGTTTGTCAATATTTCTCAGACATTTCTTGAGCTTGTAATTTTGTTGACGTCAAACACTTTATTGAAGGTTTTGTTTAGACTTACAATTATGTTATACGATATGAAAATCCATGAGCGCTTGTTTCATCACATGAAATTATTAAAATCGAGTTGACTGCCATATGTCGTCAATGTCATGTTGTTTTACATGTATCGCAATTAATTATGAAATAACGCAACGGTATGCGTGCATTATGTAGAGGATACTTGTTTGTGTCAGTGTAAGATCGTAATATATTTCATCGAGTGAACTTCAAAAGCTATATTAATTTTGTAAATTATATGAAGTATTTACGTGTGTTATTCACGAACTGAAATGTATAGGGATCGTTCACAGAAACAATCCAGATTTTTATTATGTGTATAAAGGGAATATGAAATAGCAGTTAAATGTATATTTTCCAAAAGAGCGCCTCAAACGTTAGGCTAACTTGACGTCACTTCGGAAATGATGCCGTTGATATTATGGTCTAGGTAGATTTTTGGATACTGGGCAAATCCCTGTAGTTTATACCGTAGTATTGGAACTGGGATCTGAAGAGAAGTTGAGTACGGCCTTATGGAACGAAGGGTCGAATGGTGAGTGTGGCAAATCGACCAATCACAATATCAACACGCACACGCCAATGAAATGTTTCCTACCAAGTGTTCTTTAAATCGTAAAGTTCATTGCTTAAAGAGTTAACATTCACTCCTTCCATTTAATAAACAGATACAATATCTAATAACCACGAAACTGAACTATCATTTTCCCTAGAAATTAAATTTCATTTTCATGGCTTTCCATAAATTGCCTTTATTATTGAATACATTGAACAAATCAACACTTAATATGATGGAACTTTGATACAAGTGTAGACGTCTTTTAATTGACATTCAAGACATTAATGATAGAGTGTATTGATAAATTGATACCGGACGTGACGGAAATCGTATGATGTCTTTCTAACATATATTATATTATATATTACTTTGAAAAGAGTACCAGTCAAACATTTAACAAAAATAAAATGTTTTAAGAAAAGTGAATCACTGTCCAATAGACACTCATCGAACCACAAAACGCCAACAAAGCAACACTCAACTTCACGAGACACACAACGCCACCATGGCAACATACACTTAACGAGACACACAACGCCACCATGGCAACATACACTTAACGAGACACACAACGCCACCATGGCAATATACACTTAACGAGACACACAACGCCACCTTGGCAATATACACTCAACGAGACACACAACGCCACGAAGGCAATATACACTTAACGAGACACACAACGCCACCATGGCAACATACACTCAACGAGACACACAACGCCACCATGGCAATATACACTTAACGAGACACACAACGCCACCATGGCAACATACACTCAACGAGACACACAACGCCACCATGGCAATATACACTCAACGAGACACACAACGCCACCATGGCAATATACACTTAACGAGACACACAACGCCACCATGGCAACATACACTCAACGAGACACACAACGCCACCATGGCAATATACACTTAACGAGACACACAACGCCACCATGGCAACATACACTCAACGAGACACACAACGCCACCATGGCAACATACACTCAACGAGACACACAACGCCACCATGGCAATATACACTTAACGAGACACACAACGCCACCATGGCACACAATTCGACTATTTTATATTAGTTACGTTAGTTTCGGTATATCCTTTTGTTGCTGTGGGTATCGTACTCACCGCTTTTCGATGTTATTTGCTCTTCTATTTTAATTCTTAGAATTAGAAGGGTTTTGGTCCATCATAAATGCGTTAACGGATAGATTTATATTATTATACATGGTTGAGTTTATATAGAATTTCATTAAAACAATTTATTTATCTTAATAAAGATTGTAAACGTGTAATCTCGATAGCTAGTTATGTAAGTAGCTACGGTAAAGATGTTTTATAAGATTTATAAATAGAGGTAGAAAAAATATTGTTATACGTCGTATACTGATGGATGTTTAAGTGATATTACTGAGAGTCAAATGTACTTCTTAATATTGCAGATAATTGTAATCATGTTATAGATAAACCAGGTCCTACTTGTTCTAATCACTCTTAAATGAAATTAAAGGAAAGCCATGGTTAAATACGGATTGTAAAAATGCTCAAAAAATATTTACGTTACAAAAGATATCATCATGGAATTAAAACAATTGAAAGTCATAGCTGCCTCGTAGCCAGCAGCAAGTAATATAAAAATACATTGAGTAGGAAATTTCGATTGTTTCAAGATGGTGTAATGAACAGGTTGTTTAATTGACATAAGACCAATTCTAAGCTAATGGAACTTGCTTCATAAGAAATATGAACTAAGGCGCTGCCTCTACGGGCTTGAAGTGTTATTGCCGGACACTTTAAAGTTTACTAGATGACTAAGTGAAACATAATAGGAGTAATAGGGAAACCTTTTTTGTATATATGTTAATATAACTTTTTAAATAACAAGCAGTTATGTTGCTGTTAGCAATTTATTTAAAATATACACAACCATCTACAATAATAGTGTCTACAGTATATATAATGCATTACTATATATTTTTATATAATCTGACAGGAAGAAGACTATGTCTAAACTAACATGTGTGTTTTTAAGAGCATTAAACATGTCAAGCTTAAACTATCTACTTCTAATGCTTCTAATAATATTGATATTAGATCTTGCTCTTTTAATAATGATATTTTGAATGCCAAATTTATTATTGACGATGTAGGGACTATTATTAAAGAACTCAAGAAGAAGAATTAGAGTGCGTCTACTTTTGAGAATATCCTGAATGAGTACTTGAAATAAGTAGATAATTATACCATTTTACGTTCGGTTTAAAGTTTGTTCAATATCAACTTAGATTCGGATTATTCCGTGGGGCATGGCGTAGAGGAATAATATTGCATATCTATTAAACAAAGAGGATACGTCAAATCTCAACAAATACAGAGGCATTACTATTCTAAGCTGTTTTGATAAATTGTTTACTAATCATTTAAACGGGTGGTTAAACACTTATTTAGAAAACCATAACTTGCTTTGTGACTAAACAGCCGGATTTCGAAAGACTGATCTTATATTTTCTCTTAAAAGGCTTGTTGAGTTTTACTTTGGATCGGGCTTTTATAGATTATAAAAATGCTTTCGACTCAGTTGATCGTGTTATACTCAAAATAAACATATCTGACAGTATGAATAGTAAAGCAAAATCATGTGTTAAAGTTGATGATATTTGGTCCATTTTCTTGAGTGTCAAGTAGGTGTCAATCAGGGAGAATCTATACAATATTATTTTCTACCTTTTTGAATGATTTGCAAGACTTATGTCAACAAAATTTGAAGGTCTAGCTACTATGCCAAAAACCACACTCAAATGGGGATTGAATCGGATGATCAAAGACGTAGATGTATATTTAAGGATTTTCTGTCTTTTATATGCTGCTAACACTGTTTTACTTGCTGATAGTCATTCTCAATTGCAAACCGCTTTGAATGCCATATATGATTAATGTAAAATGTGGAACTTAGTGGTTAAAAAAGATAAGGCAAAAGTTGCTGTTTTTTGTAAACATAAGATGAATAATGTTCCTGATAATTTATAACGGAAAACAAAACTGAGATAGAGGAATACTTTGCATGTCTTGATGTACAATTTAATTATAAAATTAACTTTTCTAAAACAACCATAAAGATTAGTTGATCAAGCTCGAAAGGCAATGTCTTCTGTCTTGGTTTTCCAGTGGCTTTTGAGACCATTAATATTATAGATTATCTAAAAACAATTATTTTTGTAAAATCATACTAAATCTTTATAATTGAACACCTAATTGCATGGTGTAAGGCGAACTAGGCTTGACACCTTTATCCATTCAAGAGAAATGCAGAATGCTTTGTTACAGGGGGAATTTTAAATGCTTGGGATAGTAAAATATGTGAATTATTATACAATGCTATGTTAGTTTTGCACAAAAATAATATTCTTATTTCTTATGGTGAGCTTGGGTTATCTGAATATTTCCTAAATCAAAGAGTAAATATCATTGTATTTCAATAAAATTGTTATCCAAATGTTTTAAAACTTGAATAACTTATAAACTGTAAAGATAAAAATCAACTGGTTAACCTCGCCTTATCTTGTAAGATAAGAATGTGTAACTTCCAATAATTCATTAATTAATTAATCATTAATAGGCCCCAATGCCGACTGTGTTAGCTTCACAATTACATTTAGTTTGTTAATTCTCAAATCAGTAGATTAATTTACATAGCCTAATATTATTGTATTTTGTTTGAGAATTATTTTCAATTCTATCTCATCTTCAGTGCTACACACATCATTTCCGCTGTATTATATATAATGTAATTACTGGTATATGTTTTACTGTTTTGTTTAAACTGTTTCAAACTTGTTTCTATGTCATCATCTGAAACTGTCTTAAACTTCAGACTGGGGAGTTGGTGAGCCGTCTGATGTGAACCATTCGGAGGATTGCGTCCATATGTGGATGCCAAAGAACTACACGTGGGGAGATTTTCAATGCAGACATCCGCTGCAATTCATTTGCGAAATGAGGTAAGCATCCACGTATTGGTCATTACGGTTCGCACACTATCCATTTTCTATCCTGTTGATGCTTGGATTCTTATAAGTATATTCCATGGCCGAGAGTGTAGGATAGGTTCATTCCGACCCGAGCTTATGGTGTTTTGCGGCGGAAACGAGGTTTATCTGCCCCAGGGTTGGGATGAACCTATCTTACACGAGCGGCTATGGTAGATGCTTTTTCTCCCACCTCAGTTAAACAAAATTAAGTAAAAATGTATTTTTGGCTGGAACTCTTTTGTGCTAAGTGAACATAATTGCGTATGGATATGCGATAGTTCGTAGATGTGGTGGATATGCGTGCAGTGATTCAGATGATGTTAATAGTCAAATCGGTCTTTAAATAGTTCTAAGGAGAGTGAAGCATTATTTCTTGAAAGGTGCGTGAAACCTGTTTTATGATGACGAGAAATAATTAATTAGCATTCTAAATATTGCCACAAGACAAGGTTTCCATGATGCTACAGACTACAGTCTTCAACAGGGGAGGTAATTACAATGTGGCGACCATTAAAAAGGAGTTCCATAATGGCATTTTATCTTCGCCCGTGGGCAAGATAAGAATTTTTAGCATACTTAAATGATTGGATCTATTTATCTGAGATGGGTGAAATTAGAATCTTTTCTGCTTTTTATCTTTTTTGAGATATTTTCATTTCCTTAGTGTCGCTCTTGACGGTCACAATGTGTCGGTGGTGTACAAAACCTTTGCTATTATTTTCCGTTCCAGATATTCTGATAACTTGCCAGTAGGAAAGACACACACAAAGCCCGTCACTCTTGCTTTTAATCATGGCCTGAGTAGTATGCAATTTGGGGTTCAACGGGACGGTTGTCTCATTTATTATCTCAAAATCTGTGAACTTGTCCGAGGAACCCCATACTGCATACTTCTGGTATGTTATTCCATTTGCTTGACTAAGAAACAGACGGGCATTGGCGTTCACTCCCCGTTGCTCTTGTATTTTGTTTTTGGTATCGCCACTGAAAAGACGACGTTTACATTTTGGATACTGTACGGATTGGACCGAATTGGGATAATAGGAATATGTTTGATATATAAGTGGGAAATGCTCGAGATTTGAAGTACATTACTCAGCTTTTTGAATAAATGAATGATATTTTTAGTGTTTTAAATTAAAATGACATGTACAAGAACAGCTGTCAAAAATCAAATATAAAACCCAGAATAAAATCTCTAACGAGAAACGAACGTACAGAAACCACAAACACACCAAGCATGCATTAATTAACAAATGTTAGGATATTTCATTTGAATATCCAATGGAGTACGAGTTCACTGGAAAACGAGTTCACTGACTGGTTAAATTTATGCATATACAGATGTTGCCTATGATAACATGTAAAACAAAAACAAGATACAATTAATGAATTAATTCAGTAATATCGATTAAAAGTTTATATATTTCCATTCGAAGCTCCTCGGTCATTTTTTTTATATATTTCGAGTCGTTGGTAAATCGAGGCGCAAATCAGGTCTTTAAATGTTCTACACGCATGGAGTTCGATTATGCCATCTTACAAACAAGCATATCGTTTAATCGAGTTCTAGGTTGGTATTCAACAATGGTCTTCATTGGATCTAAGGACGATATAGCTAATCGGATTACATGTTATTAATATGTTAACGTCTTTATTCCAGTGGACATGTCGATGGGGAGCCAAACATGGTTGGATAGACCCTGGAAAACATATTTAGCATTAAAAACATCAATGTGATTTATCTGTTAGTCTTTTGTAAAAACTGTGCTTAAGTGATGACGAAGGTTTCCAGTTGTTGACGGTCGCTGAAGGTCGCCATGATAATGCATCAATCGACATGATCTCGACCATTTTCCATCGTAAACAAAGTTGTTTCCGATGGAAAAATTGCCGATATGTAAAGGGCAAATGCACCAATTTGGAAATGTCTATTCTTTGTTTCATGCCATATTTCTTTGACAGTATATGTTAAATCCATATCAGCCTACTTGCTACCTTCCATATGCATAGGTGTTGAAGATGAATGGTTTGTGATTTTTTTTCAAAACAGGATAATAATGCTTGATGCATTTGATCTACCTTTTACCGTTTATATTTTCACCGCGTTGTTTGTCCTTGTACACCGGATATTGTCATTTTACCGAACACTGAAGAGAATCTAAACTTTTTTCTAACGTTGTTAAATGTTTAGTGCACAAGTGGAGCTTTCTCCCCATATATAGTATTATTCGATGTACGTGAAGTTAGCGGCCTAGCAGCGTGAAGTTAGCGGCCTGGCGGCCTAGCGGCCTAAAATGGTTTCCTATTTCGAAGCATGTATACATGCATTTTCCTCTAAAACAATGACATTTTAACTGTTTGTATGCACACATTAACACATTGAAGCGATTATCAACTCTTTTTTTTCAAAAACGTTGATAAAGCAGTGAGCTAATTCAAAGCATTAAACATGCCTGTTCTTCTTAAACAATGATGTACTCGTATTTACTGTTTTTATGCACAAATTATCACTCTGAAGCGTTTTTCATTCTTTTTCCAAAAAAGTCGATCGAGCACTTCAGCGGCCTAGCGGCCTGGCGGCGTGAAGTAAGCGGCCTGGCGGCCTAGCGCCTAAAATGGTATCCTTTTTCGAAGCATGTATACATGCATTTTCTTCTAAAACAATGACATTTTAACTGTTTTATGCACACATTAACACACTGAAGCGATTATCAACATTTTTTTTTCAAAAACGTCTATAAAGCAGTAAGCTAATTCAAAACATTAAACATGCCTGTTCTTTTACAATGATAAAGTTTCTTATTTATGCACAAATTATCACTCTGAAGCGTTTTTCAACTTTTTTTCAAAAAAGTCGATCTAGCACTTTAGAATAAAAGGTAAAGAAAAATATTCTGAATAGATAACAATTTAATGCCGCTATGTGACTATATGAATAAAAAAACTTTGATTTATCATTGTTTTAAAAAATAAAGCATTAACAATTGCTTGGAAATAGAAAAAATAAATAGGCCGCCAGGCCGCAAGGCCGCCAACTTCACGCCGCTAGGCCGCTAACTTCACGCCGTTAGGCCGCTACGCCGCTAGGCCGCTAACTTCACGTACATTGTAATTCGACATAAGTGTTATCTTGCACATAGATTGGTCAATATAGGAAATTTATTTATTGGTATCTGACTTCGATGGAAAATGACCGAGGTGTTAGGAATGGCGAATGCATGCACATTTGCACGAATAAAACAGCGCCATATTGGTATGCAAGGACATATTAAATAATAAATAGTGATATTCATATCATAGCATGGCCCAATTTGCATTATGAGCTTTACGATCCGCTTGTGGAAAACTGGCAATCCATCCCGTTTATTACTTTCCGCTATAAAATCAAAATAACTACCAGCGAGACTATGTAATCATATTTAATTGAGGCCTTAAAGTTTAATCAATCACTTAATGCAATAAAGGGAGGCAAACTCGAAAATAACTTACAGAAGTATAATAGTGAACGATAGCCGCGTTAAATAAAAGTATTTTCTTTTCAACCTTGACATTGACATAATTAAACAAGGAAAATAATGTTTATCCTTATATTGTGTACACTGAACGTATTATGGCTATGAACTTCAACAACGGGGGAACATGGTTACAGCCGATATTTCATGTATTCATTACAAATGTGAAATTCAAGACATCAATTGCATCAGTGATTTGAATAGCAGATATATAAATTAGTCCTGTTTACATACATGTAATAATCAGTCTTAGGTCGTTATGAGTCGTCACAAGCAACAGGCCGACAATACATGTGGATATCACGCGGTAAAGACTATTATTATACCTAACTTCTATAGAACATATAGTAAAAACGTCAGGACACTATTTTCGACTATCACCCCGCACTATAACCCTCTGCCGCACTGTCACCCTCTGACGTCATGAAATTGAAAATACGCTACAAATACGCCGCCATGTTGGATTTGTATGTGAAAAATTATGATTAATATAAAATTTGCATTGCAACCTTAAAATGAACTAATTATAAAACCTCACTTCTATAGAACATATGAAATTGGCAAAACGGTACGAATACGGGATTTACTGATAGTATTTTACTTAAAGTCTGTATCACCTGAGCGCTTTGTTTACCAGCCGACAATTCTTGCCAAAATGGCAGCAAGATTCGCAGCTGTCAGTGAAAATGGTATTTTTAGTCTTTAAAATACTACAGTTTTTGTTCGCCTCGGTCGACAGTTTTTACCTCAGGTTGACAATATGCACTGCCACCCTCAAGGCAGTCAATATTTATATACTATTCACTTGTTCCATTGTAATGTTTGAACTCTGCCTCGTGTCCTTTATTCAGAAAATGAAAGCCTGATTATGAACGCAAAGCTAAATATAAGTTTTCTTTCACTTATATCTTCTTGTTCCTATCTCCCTTTTAGCGACTTTCTTACCGGCACCTGCTTTGTCTTTTAATAAAACAAACATGCCCCTTGCAACCTTCGTCTTTTGCATTATTGCATATATATAGCTTTTGAGTGAAGAAAGACTTACTTATTTGGGGCATTATTTAATTTTCTTCTTGTCATGCATATGTTGTGCTATGGTACTGTGATTGTTAAATCAACTTGAAAGATTGACTGGCCATTGACTATGCTAGTATTATACCTCACATCAATTTGTCCCTTCTTTATATATATAATCTCGCTGTGGTCCGTATATCACTGTATTTTGATGAAAATCCGGTTTTATGACGTCAGCGGTCCATATTATATTTTTGGCCGGTCCTGACCTCGCCAAAAATGTAATATGGACCGCTGACGTCATACGATTGGTTAGTGCGGCTTGCTATTTTCACAACGGCAAAATATTGTCGCAAGTAAACATTATCAGATTGTTAAATAAAACACATTTAAATCGCTTTAAAAATATTGTCTTGTAATGAAAAGTGTTCGGTATAATATAAGAAATATAACACAACACTTCGGGTCATATGGCATTATAAGCTCGGTCAGTCAGCCCCCCAAGGTGAATACAGTGGTGTGTAATATTTCTTAAATGTTATTTGCATTAACATATGTTATTATTTCGTGTTCGCATGAGCATATTAAGGAAATATTACACGACACTGAGGGTCACATGGCCGGTCCTTGTAATGCCATATTGCCCGAATTGATGATAGTCTTTCTTTTATTATACCGATTATTTCATATAACCATTCAATATTTTAATGTGCTTTTGATGTGTTTTATTGAAAAAAGCAAATGATGTTTTCTTGCGACGATTGTTCGTCGTTTTGAAAATCGTATGCTGCACTCACCAGATTTTTGATCGGTCCTTATAGTATGCCGTCAGCGGTCCATATTATATTTTTGCGAGGTCCGGACCGGCCAAAATATGATATGGACCGCTGACGTCATAAAACTGGATTTATTTTAAATACACTTTTTATACAGTGATATTCGGACCGATCGGTTTTATACTTATATAAAGAAGAAACACATTTAGATAGGGTATAATATTGCCTATTATATTCCGAAATAAACTCCAAACTCCATGGAACTACAGAACTGTGATTCTAATGTATATAAAGAATCATGGACGCTATCTATTGTCCTTTCCGATAACTCGATTATCTTTCCCTGAATACTCTTCAAGTGGGCATGCGCAAAAAGCGGAAATTTACTTCCGGGGACTACACAAACCAGGAAGTAAACAGCAACAAGTGAAAATGGAAAGTAAAGATTCAAAACTAATAAAGAAAACGGGCAGGAAAACCCCTAAGTACTGTTGTATTTGTAAAGGAATTTACAGAGGAAAGGTTATTGATGGGAGAAAAGTGTCATTGCACCGTTTTCCTCAGAACAAACGTTTAAAACGTGTGTGGGTGCAGCGATGTAAAACGGTCATGAGATCGTTCCAGTGGAATGAACACAGACGATTGTGTAGTGAGCATTTTGTTGGCTTCAGAGGACCTTCATTCCAGCATACACTTCCATCTATGTTTCCAACTGAGACTGGTGCTACCAAAACCTTCCAGCCAACGGTATTTTTTATTTCTTATATTAGTTTAAGTTCTTCCTTACATGCACCTCAAAATGAATTATGTTATATCAACGGTGCTTAAAAACAATGTCACAGCACTTATTTGTAAATTTTGTAATTTAAGAAATGATTAAAGAATTGTTTTCAAATACAGCCTGGAAAAATGTGTACCATATAGCCTGGCAGATTTTGTACTAAAACATTTATCTTATACAGTTTCATTTGCAATTTCAGCTCCTTGATGAAGACGTAGGTGATGATGATGATGGTGATACGGTCAATGACGATTTAGACCTAGAACTGTCAAATGATGATAGTATACAGCCACAACTGTCATTTGTATCCCCTTCCGGGCATGCCATTGATACCTCTGTCCACCTGCATGATTACTGCATGGGACCAGTACTACAGCCACAGAATCAGTCCTTTAGGTATTGTTCAATATATATATATATTGCTTCTTGTGCTATGAAATCGATCTGATAAGTTAATTACTTCTGATCATTTTTCTTCATTCTTTAACAAAAATAGGAAAATTTAAGTGTTTGTAAATGTTTAAGGCCAAAAAAACAAACATTTGGTTAGGGTTACCAGACTGTACATGTAAGATGTGGTAAATGGGTACATGATCAATTTGTATATGTTTCAGATGTTGTGACACACAGACTGAGAACAACTGTGCAGTGATGGAAGTACAAACTGAAGAAAGTTTCCTGGGAAAAACAGCAGACTTCAGTTCACAAACAGAACATTCTACTAGAGACTTTGGTGTACAATGTCAGCTACCTATGCTCACATATGATGACGTAAAATACAATGACGATTTGGTCAGTTTTTACACCGGAATCCCTAATCGAGTTGTGTTTGAAGCTTTGTTTGATGAAATCAAGGATGAAGCTGAAGTGCGGACATCAAGGCGGAAACTTAACTATAAAGATTCAGATGGAGGACGGCCAAGAACTCTAAGTGTTCTGGATGAATTTTTCATGGTGCTGATGCGCCTACGTCTAGGTCTGTTATTTGAAGATCTAGGTACTAGGTTTTGCATATCCACTTCACAATGTAGTGACATTGTTGAAAGATGGATCAACTATTTACATGTACAATTATCCTTTCTTGTTCAATGGCCATCTCGTGAGGTAGTGAAAAATAACATGCCTGAACAATTTAAAGAGAAATATTCTAACACTAGAATTATTATCGACTGCACTGAAATTTACAGTGAAACATCCAGTTCTCTTTCTTTGAAAAGTTTAATGTACAGTGATTACAAGTCTCACATGACTCATAAGATTTTGGTGGGTATAAGCCCAAATGGTGTTGTAACTTTTGTTTCTGACTGTTGGGTGGGCTGTACCAGTGACAAGAAACTCACAGAAAAATGTGGACTCTTGGACTTGCTTGAAGAAGGAGACGCCATAATGGTTGATAAGGGTTTCACTATTACAGACCTTACTACTCCAAGAGGCATTCATCTCATTATTCCACCATTTAAACAGAAAGGAAAACAATTCTCTAAACGTGAGGTTCTCCTTACAAAAGATATTGCAAGTTTACGAATACATGTTGAAAGGCAAATGGAGAGAATCAAGAACTTTCGAATATTGCATGGCAATATTCCTATAACACAGTCAAGGAGAATTTCTAAAGTGTTCAAAATATGCACATATTTGACAAATCTATGGCCACCACTTGTTCAATAATAACTCATGTGTCAATGAAAGCGTTTGTATATATCAAGCATTAGATTTAGGGATAAAAACTTGTATACTTCTAACTAGAACAATGAAATTACAATTTTGTTTTAAAATCATTTTTTCGAGCAAGTTATATGATAACATATGAGATTACACATTTGATTCAGGTTTGACAAAAATGGATAAGGAAATATGCTCATGTGAATGGATTTCAAGATTTGATTTGAAACATGTATGCATTAACTGATCAATTTATTGATATAATTTTTTGTTTGTGAAACATCTGCTTTGTATTTTGTGGTTTTATTATTTGTAACATTTCTAAGAATAAAAGTCAAAGATCACTTATTAAGTTTGGCTCTGAAATGAGTTTTTTTTTATTTGCCATGTGTAATTGATCTACCACGTACTTCAAATCATTAGTATTGAATTGCTTAAAGGATTTTTCAGTATGAACCATTTTCATATCAGTTTCATAATTGAACTAAGTGGAAATAAGAATAGGCAAGAGTGCCATAGATCAAACTGAAATGCCCGACAAATGATAACTTTAAGATACATTAGATTAAAAAAACTAGCCCCATGCTAAATATGTCCCAATGTTTAAAGGGACTGTACACCAGATTGGCACCAATAAAGTTTTTTTCTGTAACAAATCTCAGGACAAATTATTTAATAAAATGTTTTACTCTTCTGATATGATAATGGTAAAGAAATACCAAAATGTAAAAGAAAATTGAGCTATGGATTGAACTAGTGTCACCAAAATAGCTGTCCAGTGTTGTATCCACTTTGCTACGAAGGCTTATCCGAAACCATATGAATGCTTAAGCTAATATACCTTACTTGGTTATATCCCATGATATCATCAACTAGCAAATCACGCATAAGAATGAATTCTACTAGGTATACATACCCAGTAAAAAAAAATTAATGGAGAAATATGGAAAAAATAATGCGAAAATAAATTAATTGTATACTACGGTATGTGGTACTTCAGTTAGTTAGTTTCAATGCATTGTACACATTGATACCAAGTTTATGTCAGTTTTTGACAAGTTTCTTTTTTTTTTCGATATTTCATCACACGGTGTATAGCCCCTTTAAGTTTTGCACCCTGCAAACATAAGAAAGTAACACTCATTTGTTGTTTTTAATTAGCAAGTCAGAAAAGGAGAACAACTCGACAGTCTTGAGTTATGGGCCGTGCAGTAGCTACATGCAAACCAATATTCAATTGAACATCTTCAATTGTTTTAGAGTAAAACTCAGCTACTTCTTTAAACAATGGCAATATAAACGCTATCACTATCCTGCACACAAAATGCAATAATAACACACTTGAAAGGTTAAACATATGTCCATTTATTAAGCTCAGAAATACATCCCTGAAAACTAGATAAATGGAAAGGAAAAGTAGAAAAGGTCAAACATAAAACAAGGAAATAATTAAAGTAGATTTACAGCATCGCATAATCACAATATGTTGACAAAAGTACACATACTTTCAAAATACTGCCCAAAATTTGGATTTACAACTTTTTTATTCATGGTTTCAAATTATAGTAACAATACAGTCATTTTTGGAGTTTCATTTTGAATATAGTTATGAAAATAACTGAAAGCAAACAAGATATTCACATAAATTGCCATTATTGATCATTCAAATGTACATGTATAAACAACACATAACTAGACGATGTACAAATCAATTGAACAGACTCATTCCCCTTTTAACACGTTGTGCGTACAGTTCAGGAATGTATGATTCAAGGCAAAATCTGTCAAGTTGACACAACATTTTCAGCCAAAATGATTCACAAAATGCAATTCTCTGTATAGAAAGACCTACACATGTCCAAACTACAAAATCACACCATTTCCTCCCGGTGATTCCCATCTGCCCTTGGACCTGGTAGTAATATTTGTGTGTTTCCTTGAGTAACACCTTGCCATTCTCTAACTGACAAAAAAAATCATTGTCTTCACAGCATTCCTCAGGCGTTTGCATCCTCCATTTCTTAGAGGCAGGACACTTAATCTCAACCAGACCAACACTTTCTGTACAATGTGAACAGAACACAAGCCCATCTGGACTGGCACCAAGGTAGGGTCTGTCGGCACATACAACTAGACCACTGTCTTTAACTGCTAGTCCTTTGTGGTCAGTTTGCATTGCTTTCGCATACATTCTCTTTGCAGCCTTCTCATGTTTAATTCCATATTCTGTGTACTTGCTTGTGAAATTGGAATACAACATCTGCCGCAGGAGTCCGTCAGGTTCAGTTGATTCTTTCCTACGACAGATGCTGCCAAAGTTTGAAGCTGTTAGGCGTTCTTTTCTGGCCTCTTGCCATTTCCCACTTTTTTGGCCCCTTGTTAAGATTTCAGTTAATTGAATTTCTTCAGCGCTTTGCTTCAAAGAGTCAAAATGATCCAAAAACACTGTCTTACTAGAACTGTCCCTCAAGTTTACACTATCATGGTAGTTGAATGGCACAGAATGTAACACAGGGAGATCTGGTTCATTTTCAGTTGTTTCAATTTCAAAGTTTTTTAACCAGCCTACATTCAACTTCGAACCAACCAGTTTCTGCCTAAATCTGTCAATGTTAACAGTGCATCCATTGATAGAGTTCAGTTCATGGTTTTTGTTTACAGAAACTTTACGTACTGACACGTTGTACAGTTTCTTCTTTGAGAACATAAGATCTTCAGATTTCCTAGGCGACAGCTTACGTTTCCGTGGTGCAGACAGCATGCTGAAGTTGTTCCAGGCACAGGGTTTGGATGTTGGAGCAAGGGTTTTTTTACGCGTCAGGTCTTCAAGTCCATACAGCAGGGCACCAATATGGTTGCAGCATTCACCTTCACTAGATGAAAATAAAAAAATTCATTTACATGTGTGCCTTTTTACTTGTTATACTTACATGTATATTCCAAAACATTAAAGTTTGAAAATGGAGGTGAATACACAGTATTTTACACTTAGTATTTCCTGGTAGGCCATGAACATACAAAACACAAACAGTGCCATAAGTAAACACCAACACGGTGAAGGGAGTTCATTGAATCAATACATAAGCTCGCCTGTTCTTTCATTCAGAAAAAAATAGCAAAACTCAGCTAACCATGAAAGCCAAAATTATGACAGTTATAACATGTGCTTTTTTGTCTCTTGTAACAAGTGTACCAAGTTTGATAAGAAGATATGAAATAGTTTGAAGAATGCCCCAAGTTTAAGTATTTGATAATACTGACAAAATAGCCTAGCGTGTGTGGGTTTGACACCTTTCATCAATGCAGATCAGAGACTTTGATTTATCACAAATTAATTCAACTTACCCAGCTGGACAGTTGCAGAACGCGGAGTGTATGCAGCCAGTCACTTTCGACAGAAGGATCCAGGGTTGGTACTCTGGTGACTTTCTTTTGTCTGCAGTTGGAAATGATGGCAGCACGGAAGCTTGAACATAACAGTGGCTGCACTCTTCGCTTATGAGATGGACCTGAAGAATAAATTATAAATAATATTTTAATTTAAATGACAATAAATAAACAACATACATCATAGAACATATGAAAATTGTACAAAATACATTATTTTTTTTAAAATTAAGATAAGTATATAGTCAGTGTGGTTCGACACATACATGTGCTTGCATCCACCACACCCCCCTTAATTGTGGCTAGCCCCGCCTACATAAAAATGTTGAGTACATTTTTCACACCAAATTATTTTTATGTCCAAGTCAAAATAGTCCCCTTGAGCTAATTATATAACTAGATGAAGTAAACATGGCAGAAAAAACAGCCTCAGACTTATTATAAACTCACTATTTGACATACCTCAACTTTCTGTACATGTCCGTCCACATAATAAGTCCTCGCCTTCAATTGACGTTTCGAGTCTCTTTTCAGTACAATGTAGTTGTATATATCCTTTTCCTCTACAGCAGGAAACAGATCAATAGTGGACTTCCATGCCTTCAGTGTTGATGGCGGTGGAAGACCCTCGCCACATGGGAGGATAAAGCGTTCGGTTGCTCTTCTCTCTCTTTCTTCCCGATCTCTCTCCTCCAGCACGCGTTTGTCAGTTATAGAAAGTCTATATGCGCCTTTTATCCTCTCAATCAATTCGCATTTAAGACCTGATACATTCAATTTCCGGTTCGCAAGGTATCTTTTCAAATCGACGACCTTAAATGGTGTCAACTCATTGTTATTCATACACGCCCCAGTGATCTCATTGTCTACGTCGGCCATCTTGCAAAATGTATTCCCCGGAAGTAGGAAATGGAGTAGCCTCCCTTAGAAATCAGGGGAAGTAACCAAGTTATCGGAAAGGACAATATACAAATCCCCATTTTTCAATGCCCAATTTTCCAATAGTCAAGCTTTAGTATTCTAATTTCAAAGTTTCAAGTTTCAAGTTATATTTATAATTAACCAGAAGGTCTTAGACCCATAAAGTGACGCTCTTATTCAAAATCAATACATACACATGTATAACAAACATACATTTTGACTGATAGACCTTTAACTACTTACTAAATAATGCATTTATTGAAAATATAAATTTCTCATGACAAGGTTGTAACCGCCTTTTATATAGCAGAAAAAGCAAAAATATTAAATGATTGGTGAATGCTAAAAGATTATACTTCTACTATAGTCTCATGAAGTAGAGATACTGCGTTTTATGCTCAATTCTGTCAAATAAACTCGTTATCCTTCATAAGAACCATTGTTTTCGACATTTATTCATCTATTTTGGAATATTAAAACATTATTATTAAGTCTGTTAAATCTTATTTAAATTGAATAAATATGCCTTTAAATGGGCCGAAATATAACAAAATATCATCAGACTGACCATTTTAAGGGCCGGCAACGATCCAAAATTCGGATGAAGAACCAAAACTTAGAGTGTTTAAAAAGTCAATTCTATTTAGTTTTGAGGTTCAATATTTAACAAGCATGATTCATATATCCCCTGCAAAATGTTGTATTTAGAAGTTGAGCCATTTTTACGAAATAATATTTTATCAGATTTCCAATCAAAAAGCAATTACGTTTACCCGGAAATGTCTTAATACAAAAAGAATACGTTTATTTGCCAAATTTATCGGAGCTGTCCAATCAACAATGACTTGGGGCTTTGTGTTGATAGCTTTTTAAAAAGATGCATGCATTTTTGTTTTAATGTTTTAATTATTCAACTTCCCCATCTACTTTTGCATTGTGGCCGGCCCTTAACATTCGTTAGTAATATATATAAAAAATGTTATATACTTTGGAGCTTAACGCGCATGTATTAATTCTCACTGTTTGAATGACTGTAGTTAATCTGGTTTATCATTTAAATTACGCTGACACCGACGACGCTGATAACGACGACACCGACGACGCTCAAACCGACGCTGATAATGAAAACACTGATGCTGACGCCGACGACACAGATAACACTGACACCGACGACGCTGATGCCGACGTTGACAACGACAACGTTGATACCGACGCCATTTACAATGAGAATTAATCCGACGACAACGACGACGCTGACACCGACGGCGCTGATGCTGACGCTGACGCCGACGACACTTACAATGACGATGAAACCGACAACGCTGACGCCAACGAACATGACACCGATGCGCACACCGACGACACTTACGCCGACGATGCTAACGCCGACGATGACACCTACACTGATGACGACACTGACGAACCTGACGCTGGTACTAAAACCGACGATAACGACGACACTGACACTGACGATGACAACAACGACACCGAAAACACTGACACTGACAATGACACCGACGACATCGAAGAAACTGCCGCCGACGCTGACGTGGCCGACGACGTTCGGATGAGCAGAAGGACGACCGATTTTCATGTTCATTCCGTCGTTCCGTTTCATCATGTTTGTCCTGTTTAGTTGACAAGGGATGGTATTCTATATTGGTCTAAATTGGATCTAAGATTGATGTAGCGTATCGGATCACGAGAAATAAATAACAAACAAATACAGTGAATGAAATGACATACGATTGATTTAAGTTGCATACCACCCAAGTGACATTAAGCTAACGGCGAAATATCCATATACAAAATGACAAACAAATAAGATAAACACAATACTATAAAATAGACTGTTAAAACTGCACTCTCACAGATATACTATTTTTACAACTTTTTTTTATATTTTGTCGTGGAAAGAGCAACTTTTTGCGTATATATCTGTAAACCAGTGATATAAGATTTCTGACAAAAAATCAGATCGCAGATTTGCATATTTCCGTTCTAAAAATAATGTTTTATGGCTTAAACCGATACTGACAGCTTAAGAAAAATGCATAAAACATCTATTTTTGAACTTAAATATTAAAATCTGCTATCTAATGTTTTGTCAGCAGTCTTGTATGACTGGTTTGCATAGGTTTTCGCAAAAACTGGCTCGTTTCAATACAACAAAACTATATAAAGGTATTTAAAACGTTAAAGCTGTGAGAGTGCAGAAAAATATGGGTGACCAGTCCCGAACCAATGGCGTTGTGTTTATCATTCTAGAGGCGAGATATAGGTACAACTACATGTAGTTTATAGACTTCAAGAAACGTAAACACAGACGGAGCACGAGTTTGTCAATATTTCTCGGACATTTCTTGAGCTTGTAATTTTGTTGACGTCAAACACTTTATTGAAGGTTTTGTTTAGACTTACAATTATGTTATACGATATGAAAATCCATGAGCGCTTGTTTCATCACATGAAATTATTAAAATCGATAAGTGGACTGCCATTTGTCGTCAATGTCATGTTGTTTTACATGTTTCGCAATTAATTATGAAATAACGCAACGGTATGCGTGCATTATGTAGAGGATACTTGTTTGTGTCAGTGTAAGATCGTAATATATTTCATCGAGTGAACTTCAAAAGCTATATTAATTTTGTAAATTATATGAAGTATTTACGTGTGTTATTCACGAACTGAAATGTATAGGGATCGTTCACAGAAACAATCCAGATTTTTATTATGTGCATAAAGGGAATATGAAATAGCAGTTAAATGTATATTTTCCAAAAGAGCGCCTCAAACGTTAGGCTAACTTGACGTCACTTCGGAAATGATGCCGTTGATATTATGGCCTAGGTAGATTTTTGGATACTGGGCAAATCCCTGTAGTTTATACCGTAGTATTGGAACTGGGATCTGAAGAGAAGTTGAGTACGGCCTTATGGAACGAAGGGTCGAATGGTGAGTGTGGCAAATCGACCAATCACAATATCAACACGCATACGCCAATGAAATGTTTCCTACCAAGTGTTCTTTAAATCGTAAAAGTTCATTGCTTAAAGAGTTAACATTCACTCCTTCCATTTAATAAACAGATACAATATCTAATAACCACGAAACTGAACTATCATTTTACTTGAAATTAAATTTCATTTTCATGGCTTTCCATAAATTGTCTTTGTTATTGAATACATTGAACAAATCAAAACTTAATATGATGGAACTTTGATAAAAGTGTAGACGTCTTTAAATTGACATTCAAGACATTAATGATAGAGTGTATTGATAAATTGATACCGGACGTGACGGAAATCGTATGATGTCTTTCTAACATATATTATATTATATATTACTTTGAAAAGAGTACCAGTCAAACATTTAACAAAAATAAAATGTTTTAAGAAAAGTGAATCACTGTCCAATAGACACTCATCGAACCACAAAACGCCAACAAAGCAACACTCAACTTCACGAGACACACAACGCCACCATGGCAACATACACTTAACGAGACACACAACGCCACCATGGCAACATACACTTAACGAGACAAACAACGCCACCATGGCAACATACACTTAACGAGACACACAACGCCACCATGGCAATATACACTTAACGAGACACACAACGCCACCTTGGCAATATACACTCAACGAGACACACAACGCCACGAAGGCAACATACACTCAACGAGACACACAACGCCACCATGGCAACATACACTCAACGAGACACACAACGCCACCATGGCAATATACACTCAACGAGACACACAACGCCACCATGGCAACATACACTCAACGAGACACACAACGCCACCATGGCAATATACACTTAACGAGACACACAACGCCACCATGGCAATATAGACTCAACGAGACACACAACGCCACCATGGCAATATACACTCAACGAGACACACAACGCCACCATGGCAATATACACTTAACGAGACACACAACGCCACCATGGCAACATACACTCAACGAGACACACAACGCCACCATGGCAATATACACTTAACGGGACACACAACGCCACCATGGCAACATACACTCAACGAGACACACAACGCCACCAAGGCAATATACACTTAACGGGACACACAACGCCACCATGGCAACATACACTCAACGAGACACACAACGCCACCAAGGCAATATACACTCAACGAGACACACAACGCCACCATGGCAATATACACTCAACGACACACACAACGCCACCATGGCAACATACACTCAACGAGACACACAACGCCACCATGGCAACATACACTCAACGAGACACACAACGCCACCATGGCAATATACACATAACGAGACACACAACGCCACCATGGCAACATACACTCAACGAGACACACGACTATTTTATATTAGTTACGTTAGTTTCGGTATATCCTTTTGTTGCTGTGGGTATCGTACTTACCGCTTTTCGATGTTATTTGCTCTTCTATTTTAATTCTTAGAATTAGAAGGGACTTGGTCCATCATAAATGCGTTAACGGATAGATATATATATATTATTATACTTGGTTGAGTTTATATAGAATTTCATTAAAACAATTTATTTATCTTAATAAAGATTGTAAACTTGTAATCTCGATAGCTAGTTATGTAAGTAGCTACGGTAAAGATGTTTTATAAGATTTATATATAGAGGTAGAAAAAATATTGTTATACGTCGTATACTGATGGTTGTTTAAGTGATATTACTGAGAGTCAAATGTACTTTTTAATATTGCAGATAATTGTAATCATGTTATGGATAAACCAGGTCCTACTTGTTCTAATCACTCTAAAATAAAATTAAAGGAAAGCCATGGTTAAATACGGATTGTAAAAATGCTCAAAAAATATTTACGTTACAAAAGATATCATCATGGAATTAAAACAATTGAAAGTCATAGCTGCCTGGTAGCCAGAAGCAAGGAATATAAAAATACATTGAGTAGGAAATTTCGATTGTTTCAAGATGGTGTAATGAACAGGTTGTTTAATTGACATAAGACCAATTCTAAGCTAATGGAACTTGCTTCATAAGTAATATGAACTAAGGCGCTGCCTCTACGGGCTTGAAGTGTTATTGCCGGACACTTTAAAGTTTACTAGATGACTAAGTGAAACATAATAGGAGTAATAGGGAAACCTTTTTTGTATATATGTTAATATAACTTTTTAAATAACAAGCAGTTATGTTGCTGTTAGCAATTTATTTAAAATATACACAACCATCTACAATAATAGTGGCTACAGTATATATATAATGCATTACTTTATATTTTTATATAATCTGACAGGAAGAAGACTATGTCTAAACTAACATGTGTGTTTTTTAAGAGCATTAAGCATGTCAAGCTTAAACTATCTACTTCTAATGCTTCTAATAATATTGATATTAGATCTTGCTCTTTTAATAATGATATTTTGAATGCCAAATTTATTATTGACGATGTAGGGACTATTATTAAAGAACTGAAGAAGAATAATTAGAGTGCGTCTACTTTTGAGAATATCCTGAATGAGTACTTGAAATAAGTAGATAATTATACCATTTTACGTTCGGTTTAAAGTTTGTTCAATATTAACTTAGATTCGGATTATTCCGTGGGGCATGGAGTAGAGGAATAATATTGCATATCTATTAAACAAAGAGGATACGTTAGATCTCAACAAATACAGAGGCATTACTATTCTAAGCTGTTTTGATAAATTGTTTACTAATCATTTAAACGGGTGGTTAAACACTTATTTAGAAAACCATAACTTGCTTTGTGACTAAACAGCCGGATTTCGAAAGACTGATCTTATATTTTCTCTTAAAAGGCTTGTTGAGTTTTACTTTGGATCGGGCTTTTATAGATTATAAAAATGCTTTCGACTCAGTTGATCGTGTTATACTCTGGCAAAATAAAAATATCTGACAGCATGAATAGTAAAGCAGAATCATGTGTTAAAGTTGATGATATTTGGTCCATTTTCTTGAGTTGTCAAGTAGGTGTCCGCCAGGGAAAATCTAAACAATATTATTTTCTACCTTTTTGAATGATTTGCAAGACTTATGCCAACAAAATTTGAAGGTCTAGCTACTATGCCAAAAACCACATTCAAATGGGGATTGAATCGGATGATCAAAGACGTAGATGTATATTTAAGGATATTCTGTCTTTTATATGCTGCTAACACTATTTTACTTGCTGACAGTCATTCTCAATTGCAAACCGCTTTGAATGCCATATATGATTAATGTAAAATGTGGAACTTAGTGGTTAAAAAAGATAAGGCAAAAGTTGCTGTTTTTGGTGAGCTTGGGTTATCTGAATATTTCCTAAATCAAAGAGTAAATATCATTGTATTTCAATAAAATTGTCATCCAAATGTTTTAAAACTTGAATAACTTATAAACTGTACTGGTTGACGGTACATTTCCGAACAGGGCACAAATCCCGAACACTGACTAAAACACGCATTTGTTTACCGTGATCGATTATTCGATGATCTAGATCAATACTGAGGCTTGCCTTGGTCACACTTGCGAAGTTTCATCTTGTTTTGTTAAGTATTTTTCTAAAAAATGCCATTCAATGTTTATACGCTTAAAGATCAAAATGTAGCACATGGGAGGATGACGTCAGAGGGCGCATGCGCATCTTTAGGTTTTGCAGTTATGATGACCTACATTCAAGATATTTATAAATAGAAATCACGGTTTACATTTGAAGCGAATGTTTTGAAAAAAACTCGGAAACAATAAATCATTTTGCAGCTAAGTGTTTATTTAATATAGCACACTTTTTAATTATAATTGTATGACCATGTATTTTCGCTTTTCAAGTGTTCGGTATTTGTGCCCTCCATAGCATAATTTGAAGGGTGATTTACTGTCCATAAAATGAACGATTTTCGACATAAAATTGACAAGATCGTGAATCTGTACTTTGACAGCTGTTTTCACATGGACCAAAGATGTTTCATACGAAAGTTTAACTTACTACAACATAAACTCTCCAAGATAATTGTAAATAACATCAAAAAGTGTTCGGATTTGTGACCTTAGCCAGTAAAGATATTAACCAACTGGTTAACCTCGCCTTATCTTGTAAGATAAGAATGTGTAACTTCCAATAATTCATTAATTAAAGTCATGTGCCATAATCATTAATAGGCTCCAATGCCGACTGTGTTAGTTTCACAATTACATTTAGTTTGTTAATTCTCAAATCAGTAGATAAATTTACATAGCCTGATATTATTGTATTTTGTTTTAGAATTATTTTCAATTCTATCTCATCTTCAGTGCTACACACATCATTTCCGCTGTATTATATATAATGTAATTACTGGTATATGTTTTACTGTTTTGTTTAAACTGTTTCAAACTTGTTTCTATGTCATCATCTGAAACTGTCTTAAACTTCAGACTGGGGAGTTGGTGAGCCGTCTGATGTGAACCATTCGGAGGATTGCGTCCATATGTGGATGCCAAAGAACTACACGTGGGGAGATTTTCAATGCAGACATCCGCTGCAATTCATTTGCGAAATGAGGTAAGCATCCACGTATTGGTCATTACGGTTCGCATACTATCCATTTTCTATCCTGTTGATGCTTGGATTCTTATAAGTATATTCCATGGCCGAGAGTGTAGGATAGGTTCATTCCGACCCGAGCTTAGGGTGTTTTGCGGCGGAAACGAGGTTTATCTGCGCGAGGGTTGGGATGAACCTATCTTACACGAGCGGCTATGGTAGATGCTTTTTCTCCCACCTCAGTTAAACAAAATTAAGTAAAAATGTATTTTTGGCTGGAACTCTTTTGTGCTAAGTGAACATAATTGCGTATGGATATGCGATAATTCGTAGATGTGGTGGATATGCGTGCAGTGATTCAGATGATGTTAATAGTCAAATCGGTCTTTAAATAGTTCTAAGGAGAGTGAAGCATTATTTCTTGAAAGGTGCGTGAAACCTGTTTTATGGTGACGAGAAATAATTAATTAGCGTTCTAAATATTGTCACAAGACAAGGTTTCCATGATGGTACAGACTAAAGTCTTCAACAAGGGAGGTAATTACAATGTGGCGACCATTAAAATGGAGTTACATAATGGCATTTTATCTTCGCCCGTGTGCAAGATAAGAATTTCTAGCATGGTTAAATTATTGGATCTACTTATCTGAGGTGGGTGAAATTAGAATCTTTTCTGCTTTTTATCTTTTTTTGAGATATTTTCATTTCCTTAGTGTCGCTCTTGACGGTCACAATGTGTCGATGGCGTGCAAAACCTTGGCTATTATTTTCCGTTCCAGATATTCTGATAACTTGCCAGTAGGAAAGACACACACAAAGCCCGTCACTCTTGCTTTTAAGCATGGCCTGAGTAGTATGCAATTTGGGGTTCAACGGGACGGTTGTCTCATTTATTATCTCAAAATCTGTGAACTTGTCCGATGAACCCATATTGCATACTTCTGGTATGTTATTCCATTTGCTTGACTAAGAAACAGACGGCGTTGGCGTTCACTCCCCGTTGCTCTTTTATTTTGTTTTTGGTATCGCCACTGAAAAGACGACGTTTACATTTTGGATACTGTACGGATTGGACCGAATTGGGATAATAGGAATATGTTTGATATCTAAGTGGGAAATGCTCGAGATTTGAAGTACATTACTCAGCTTTTTGAATAAATGAATGATATTTTTAGTGTTTTAAATTAAAATGACATGTACAAGAACAGCTGTCAAAAATTAAATATAAAACCCAGAATAGAATCTCAGACGAGAAACGAACGTACAGAAACCACAAACACACCAAGCATGCATTAACAAATGTTAGGATATTTCATTTGAATATCCAATGGAGTACGAGTTCACTGGAAAACGAGTTCATTGACTGGTTAATCTTATGCATGTACAGATGTTGCCTATGATAACTTGTAAAACAAAAACAAGATACAATTAATGAATTACTACTATTCAGGAATATCGATTAAAAGTTTATATATTTCCATTTGGAGCTCCTCGGTCATTTTTTATATATTTCGAGTCGTTGGTAAATCGAGGCGCAAATCAGGTGTTTAAATGTTCTACACGCATAGAGTTCGATTAGGCCATCTTTCAAACAAGCATACCGTTTTATCGAGTTCTAGGTTGGTATTCAACATTTGTCTCCATTGGATCTAAGGACGATATAGTTAATCGGATAACATGTTATTAATATGTTAACGTCTTTATTCCAGTGGACATGTCGATGGGGAGCCAAACGTGCTTGGATAGACCCTGGAAAACATATTTAGCATTAAAAACATCAATGTGATTTATCTGTTAGTCTTTTGTAAAAACTGTGCTTAAGTGATGACGAAGGTTTCCAGTTGTTGACGGTCGCTGAAGGTCGCCATGATAATGCATCAATCGACATGATCTCGATCATTTTCCATCGTAAACAAAGTTGTTTCCGATGGAAAACTTGCCGATATGTAAAGGGCAAATACACCAATTAGGAAGTGCCTATTTTTGTCCCAAGCCTTATTTCTTTGACAGTGTATCGATATTTAATCGATATCATATTACTGGCTGCTTATGTATAGGTTTTGAAGATAAATGGGTTGTGATTTTAAAAACAGGCTGAACATGCTAGATGTACTTGATTGACTTTTTATTGTTTACATTTTTATCGCATTGTTTGTACTCGTACACCGGATATTGTCATTTTACCGAACAAAAACTGGTTAATTTCAACCATTTTTTTTTGAGGAGAAACGAAACTTTTTTCTAACGTTGTTTAATGTTTAGTGCACAAGTGGAGCTTTCTCCCCATTTATAGTGTTGGGGTCGCGAAGCATCAGTGTTATCTTGCATGCTAATTGGTCAATATAGGAAACTTATTTATTGGTATCTTACCTCGATGTAAAATGACCGAGGTGTTTGGAATGGCAAAAGCATGCACATTTGCACGAATTAAAGAGTGCCGTATTGGTATGCAAAAACATATTAAATCACAGTGATATTTCATATTATAGAACGATCCGATTTGCTTGATTAGCTTTACGATCCGCATGTAGAAACTGGCAATCCATCGCGTTTTATGACTTTCCGCTATAAAATCAAAATAACTACCCGCGAAACTATTTAATCATATTTAATTGATGCCTAAATGTTTAATCAATCACTAAATGCAATAAAGGGAGGCAAACTCGAAAATAACTTACGGAAGTATAATAGTGAACGATAGCAACGTTAACTAAAAGTGTTTTCTTTTCAACCTTGACATTGACAAAACTAAACAAGGAAAATAATGTTTATCCTTATATTGTGTACACTAAACTTAATATGGCTATGACCTTCAACAACGGGAGAACATGGTGATTGTTGATATTTGATATGTATTTATTACAAAAGTGAAATTTAAGACATGAATTGCAAACTACCGGTGATTTGAATAGCAGATATTTAAATAAGTCATGTAGAGTAAAATGTTTATATAAATGCAATAATCAGTCTTAGGTCGTTATGAGTCGTAACAAGCAATAGACCGACGACGCCATGTGAATCTCATGCGGTAGAGACTATCATTCACTTGTTCCATCGTAAAGTTCGAACTCTGCCTCGTGTTCTTTATTCAGAAAATGAAAGCCGGATTATAAACGCAACGCTAAATATAAGTTTTCTCCCACTTTTTGTTCTTGTTCCTTTTCCTCTCCGATGACATTCCCAAAAAGAATTGCAAGAGCTTCCATAATGTTGTTTGAAACTCCGCTAAGCAAATAATTTCTCCCCTAACGCCTTTTTAGCGAATTTCTTACTGGCACCAGTCCTGCTTTGTCTTTTATTAAAACTAACATGCCTCTTGCAACCTCCGTCTTTTGCATGGACTTTGTTGCATATATAGTGCCAATTCCCGGTCGACTGAATGCTCCCCATGTGTGAAGATCATGACCTGATAAATCCATATCGATTATCTCTTTATCAAATAAGCTGTACGTATACCAACTCCACTTTATTTGTTTATTATGCTTTGAATTAAACGTGAGTATACAGTTCTTCACAAAGTCATCGTTTAATACAATTGCAGATATGTCAAAGTTAGTTCTCATGTTGCAAAATTTTGCCTAAATCGTTATTATATTTGTAATAATATTTATCAATAAAAGTGTCTGATTGGCCACGACACGATGTGTAACAATGGCACAAAAAGCTTCTGATTGTTTTACTGGTAGAAGGATATTCATGGAAATTAAAGTGACAATATTGGTAAATCTTGTTGTTAACCACTAAAATATGGTGGTGTGTGTGGGTTTGATATATCAAATTTAAGAAGTTTTTTGGGGTGTGTGTGGGGGGGGGGGGTTGTGGTGGGAAATACATCAAATTGAAAAAAAAAGTTTTTGCAAAATGTGTGTTGTTGTTTGGTTAGCATTAAAACAAGTTGACTTCTAAATCAACAAACTTTCCGCTCAGTTGTTTTACTGGTCCTTAAGAGTCATGCATTTAACACCGTGTCCAATCGTTACTGGTAGCGGTGGCTAATGTAACGCCTGTGTAGTGGCTAAATAACGCCAGTGTGCGGCTAATTTTCGGAGGGTAAGGTAAGAAAATTGAAAAAAGTAATCGACAAAGTTTTTGTTTTTCTAATAAGAATAGGTGGAGGATGTGGCCATACAATCATACTTTCAGGTCATATGTTTCTTTTTGCCCAGACTTTTGAGTGTTTCCATATCATCGTGGAAAACCTCACCCTGTTTGGAGTGATATTTCGATTTTCAATTTTAAAATCAAGATTCTAGCATATCTTTCCATCTTAGGATCCAATTAAACCCTTTAAAGTTTTTATATTTATACTTGTAAACATTAAACAACATTCTGATTGTCCAATAAAATATAATGTTACTTCGGCAGACCCTTTTAAATAACGATTCGGTGGTAACGCATGTGAAGTGGTGCGCTTTTTCTGTAACGCCTGAGGAGGTGGTGCAAATACTTGCAATCCATAGCTTAACTTTTTGTCAAATATTCCATTTATACGCCAATCTTAACATAGATTTCTCAAAACAAATGCCCGTAAAAGACCAGATGACATTTATTTACGAATTTATCATTTTAATCTCAACGCATTTATGTGCATTTATTCGTATACTATTCCCAAATTGATAACTACAATGCAAAACATTGCATAAATATCCTTTTAGTTTGGTGTTAAATCTTTATTTACAATTATACGCGATTAAAGACATATCTTAAACGGTTTTAACCCCTATTATATTAAATACCGGTACCATGCGCCAGTATTTGTTGTTGCATAATAGTGGTGTGTAGCCACTGCCTGGTACCGGGTTTTAGTATCACACTTGTTTACGATGGGTTCTGTCCCTTGTTATTAACATTGCACATATGGCAAAGACGATGTATGTGTTTTTTATTGCTTTATTTAAATTCCCAATAGCTTTTTTGTTTGCGCACTGCTCTTTAAGATTAATGGGTCATTATTTTACAGTCACGTGTTCGAACCTCACAAGAGTACTTATTTTATCCTATTTTCTCTCAAAATGAACATGTTTCTAAAATAAATGTAATTTGCAGACTCATGTTTTGCCAGTTACTAGTAAACAGACCCAAGTATGAAACATTTAACACCAAACTAAAAGGATATTTATGCAATGTTTTGCATTGTAGTTATCAATTTCGGAATAGTATACGAATAAATGCACATAAATGCGTTGAGATTAAAATGATTAATTCGTAAATAAATGTCATCTGGTCTTTTACGGGCATTTGGTTTGAGAAATCTATGTAAAGATTGGCGTTTAAATGGAATATTTGACAAAAAGTTAAGCTATGGAGTGCAAGTATTTGCACCACCTCCTCAGGCGTTACAAAAAAGCGCACCACTTCACATGCGTTACCACCGAATCGTTATTTAAAAGGGTCTGCCGAAGTAACATTATATTTTATTGGACAATCAGAATGTTGTTTAATGTTTACAAGTATAAATATAAAAACTTTAAAGGGTTTAATTGAATCCTAAGATGGATAGATATGCTAGAATCTTGATTTTAAAATTGAAAATCGAAATATCACTCCAAACAGGGTGAGGTTTTCCACGATGATATGGAAACACTCAAAAGTCTGGGCAAAAAGAAACATATGACCTGAAAGTATGATTGTATGGCCACATCCTCCACCTATTCTCATTAGAAAAACAAAAACTTTGTCGATTACTTTTTTCAATTTTCTTACCTTACCCTCCGAAAATTAGCCGCACACTGGCGTTATTTAGCCACTACACAGGCGTTACATTAGCCACCGCTACCAGTAAAGATTGGACACGGTGTTTAAAGTCCTTCTGTATTCGAACTGTATCTATGTCAGATTTGATCGACTTAAAGTGAGACTCTTATTCAAAATCAATACATGCACATGTATAACAAACATAATTTTTGAGTAATAAACCTTTAACTACTTCTTCCTAAAAATGCATTTATGGAATATATTAATTACTGATAACAATATTGTTACTTTATATTTAATAGCTAAATACGCAAAAACTATTAAATGATTGGTGAATGCTAAAAGATTTAATGCGATCTTCTATTGTCTCATAAGGTACAAATACCATGTTTTCTGCACCTTTTTTTCAAATTAAACTCGGTACCCTTCATAAAAACCATTGATTTCGACATTTATTCTTTCTTTTTGGTAGATTAAAACAATTGTATTAATTGTGGTAAATCTTGTTTGGGAGTAAGGGTGCTTCTTTAACCGTCTTTCGGTCCTAGCAACAAAATGGTGGGTTGCATCTACGACTAAATTGACACGGAGAGAATGTCTGTTTCACCAGTTTTGGTAAACCCGGTCAATCTACAAATTGATTCTAGTTTTGAAATAACGTTCATGTAATGTTAACCTAGAGAGGATACTTCTGTTCAAAAATAGTAAAATACAATCAATACATAAAATAAACTTACAGAGCGACACGAACTTGATTTAAACACTCATTGGAATATCCAATCTTAACTTTATCCTCACCTTATTTTCTTTCAGCTACATTAAATGGAATTGCATATTTCGCAAATTATTAATTCACAAATGCACAATCTGCGTAAGCTTACCCATATAAATCAGGTAATATTGTATTTCGTACAACTCGGATCCATATAAATTACCTGTTTATGCAATGCAATGTTTTGAAACGGGTGTACGGTGACATAGCGGTGACATACTTGTTATTTTATCACATTAAAACAAGATACGCTTCTTGAAAACCCGACTTGCTATCTCGTTAAAACGAATGAACGAAAACGAGTGATTATGTCATTAAAGAGTAACCTTATTGTTTATTATTTATTACCATGACAATGTTGCACGTTGCATATGTTTTAAAAGGGCTAGTTTTAACTGAAATAGCTTTAGGATTTATAAAACCAAGCTTTTAAATCAGGAATCTGCCTAAATTGAATAAATATTCCTTTATATGGCCCTGAAATATAACGAAATATCATTAAACTGACCATTTTAAGGGCCGGCAACGATCCAAAATTCGGATGAAGGTCCAAACTCTAAAGTGTTTAAAAAGTCAATTTCTATTTAGTTTTGAGGGTCAATATTTAAAAGGAATGATTCATATATCCGCTGCAACATGAAAAGTTGTATTAAGAAGTTGAGCCATTTTTACGAAAGAAAATTTTATCAGATTTCCAATCAAAAAGCATTTACGTTTTCCCGGAAATGTCTTAATACAAAAAGAATACGTTTATGTGTCAAATTTATCGGAGCTGCCCAATCAACAATGTCTTGGGGCTTTGTGTTGATAGCTATTTAAAAAAAGATGTATGCATTTTTGTTTTAATGTTTTAGTTATTCACCTTCCGCATCTACTTTTGCATTGTGGCCGGCCCTTAACATTGGTTAGTAATATATATATATATATATATATATATATATATATATATATATATATATATATATATATATATATATATATATATATATATATATATATATATATATATATATATATATATATATACTTTGGAGCTTAACGCGCTGTTTGGATGACTGTATTAAATCTGGTTTATCATTTATATTACGAAGTGTTTGCAACACATAGACACGGAAAGTTTTACGGATATTTAGTTTCATTCCTGCCCCAATCGTTTCACAATTTATGCGTTTAAATATACAAGTAATACTCCTTAATTTCCAAGCCTGTTTTGATGCACTGGGGAGTATCATATATCATTTAGAGAAACATATATTTATTTTCTAAAGTAATTATATTCCTACTTAAAAATACTCAAATACTTTTGAACAATACTTGGTTTATTTAACATACTTTTTTTGTTATACAGATGCGTGTTGTCCATTGCAAAATGTTTGCAAAGTTTCACTTGGATATTTTTAACTGTTTTTAATTTATGGCGAAGGTAAACGTTTTTACACGAGGACGCCAACACTGACACCGACGACATCAACGTTGAGACCGACGCTGACATCGACGACGCCGTGATGCCGACGACACCGACGACGCTCACACCGACGCTGACAATGACAACGTTGATGCGGACGCCGACGACACCAAAACACTGACACCGACGACACCGACGAGGCTGATGCCGACGTTGACAACGACAACGTTGATGCCGACGACACTTACAATGAGGATGAATCCGACGACAACGACGACGCTGACACCGACGATGCTGATGCTGACGCCGACGACACTTACAATGACGATGAAACCGACGACGCTGACGCCGACAAACCTGACACCGATGCTCACACCGACGACACTTACACCGACGATGCTAACGCCGACGATGACACCTACACTGATGACGACACCGACGAACCTGACGCCGGTACTAAAACCGACGATACCGGGGACACTGACACCGACTGTGACAACGACGACACCGACAACACTGACACTGACACCGACAATGACACCGACGACATCGATGAACCTGCCGCTGACGCTGACACCGACGACGTACGGAGGAGCAGAAGGACGACGACCGATTTTCATGTTCATTTCTTCGTTCCTTTTCATCATCTTTGCCCTGTTTAGTTGACCATGGATGGTATTCTTTATTGGTCTTAATTGGATCTAAGATTAATGTAGCGTATCGGATTGCGAGAAATAAATAACAAACAAATACAGTGAATTAAATGACGATTGACGTAAGTTGCATATTGAAGACCAATGAAGGGATATTAAGCGAAACGGTGAAATATCCATATACAAACTGACAAGCAAATTAAATAAACACAATACTATACAAACTGTTAGCCTTTAATAATTTATACTTATTTATTTGAGCTCGATTGTGAAGACAGTTGAAAGCTGATATGAAGCCTTCTCGAGTCCGTTTCTTTGGGCAAAAGACATAGCACGTCTCCGGGGGATTAAACTCATGTCCCCTTGATTTAGAGGCAGACACCTATATCATTAGACCACTCTCAACATTCTCTCAATACATCGGCTATAACATGAATACTAATTCATATTCCTTTTATACGAGTTCCTTTTTGAAATGTTTAGAAAAATCACCAAGAAAATCACTTCTAATGAGAACCATACCTTAAACACATGGATCAAAACCTCAATGAAAGGTTCTTCACACGCACGCACGCACGCATGCACCGCACCACACCGCACCGCACGCACGAACGCACGCACCGCACCGCACGCACTCACCGCACGCACGCACCGCACGCACGCACGAACGCTCGCACACACACAACGCATGCACGCACGCACGCACGCACGCACACACACATACACACACATATAAAGTTACGGGGTAATAAGGTGACCCGATATTGGATATACGGGGCAAAAGGAAACCATATCAGGTAATCCTCGTAACGTATTCAACACGCCGACAACCTGTTTTTCTTGTTTAATTTATGGGAAACCTGTCATTTATTTATCGGAATCGGAAATAAGTCGACATTTTGGTACATTTAAAATAAGTGACCCAATATGAACAAATATGGGTGACCAGTCCTGACCAATGACGTTGTGTTTATCATGCTAGTGGTGAGATATAGGTACAACTATATGTAGTTTGTAGACTTCAAGAAACGTGTATACCGAAGGAGCACGAGTTAGTCAAAATTTCTCAGACTTTTCTTGAGCTTATAATTTTGCTGTCGTAATACACTTTATTGAAAGCTTTGTTTTGACTTACATTTATGAGATACGATAAAAAATCCATGGGCGCTTGTTTCATTACATGAAAGTATTAAAATCGATAAGTTGACTGACACGTATCCGCCATATGTCGTCAATTTCATGTTGTTTTACATGTATCACGGTTAATTATGAAATAACGCAACGGTATGGATGCTTTATGTAGAGGATACTTGTTTGTGTCAGTGTAATATCGTTATATATTTCACCGATTGAAACCAGAAGCTATATTAATATTGTACATTATATGAAGTATTTACGTTTGATGTTCACGAACTGAAATTTATTGCAAAATTCACTGAAACAAACCAGTGTTTTTATTATGTGCATAAAGGGAATATGAAATAGCAGTTAAATGTATTTTTCCAAAAGAGCTCCTCAAACGTTAGGCTAACTTGACGTCACTTCGGAAATGATGCCGTTAATATTATGGCCTTGGTAGATTTTTGGATACCGGGCAAATCCCTGTAGTTTATACCGTAGTATTGGAACATGGATCTGAAGAGAAGTTGAGTACGGCCTTATGGAACGAATGGTCGAATGGTGAGTGTGACAGATCGACGAAGTAAGACCAATCACAATATCAAAACGCACACACCAATGAAATGCTTCCTACCAAGTGTTCTTTAAATCGTAAAAGTTCAGTGCTTGAAGAGTTAACATTCACTCCTTCCATTTAATAAAAAGATACAATATCTAATAACCACGAAACTGAACTTTCATTTTCCCTAGAAATTTAATTTTATCTTCATTGCTTTCCATAAATTGTCATTGTTATTGAATACATTGAACAAATCAACACTTAATATCATGGAACTTTAATAAAAGTGTAGACATCTTTAAATTGACATTCAAGACATTAATGAGTGTATTAAAATTAATACCAGACGTGACGGACATCGTATGATGGCTTTCTAATATATATCATATACTATATCAGCGATTACTTTGAAAAGCCCACCAGTCAAACATTCAACAAAAAATGTTTGTTTAAAGAAAAGGGTATCATTGTGCAATAGACACTCAACGATCCACAAAACGCCAACACAGCAACAATCAACTCAACGAGACCCACAACGCCATGAAGGCAACAGCCACTCAACGAGACACACAACGTCATCAATGCACTATACACTCAACGAGACAAACAAACACACCAAGGCAATATACACTCAACAAGACACATACCCACACACAATCACACACGCACACGCACCCCCCGCCCACACACACACACGCACGCATACACACCAAGGCAATATACACTCAACGACACACACACGCACGCACACACGCACGCCCCCCCCCCCCCCACACACGTCCGAACCGGATTAAAACTAGAGAACAAGTGAGAAAGGCGCCAAAATAAAGAAGGGCGGACAATTAAACATTCGGCGCTGAGAAAGAGTTCCCTCCCTTGATAATTATTAAATTTTCTCAAAATTAGTTAACTTAGGCAACGTACACTCCAAAAACACACAACGCCAGCATAGCAACATGCACTCAACGAAACACACAGCGAGACACACAACAGCACCAAGGCAACATACGTGTATGACATACACATCAAAATATCGTTATCAATAAATACCGTGGTTACCGTCTAAAAACGGATAGGGAAAGAAATAGTTCACTTAAGGATTGTGTTGCTACCAGTAAAACGAAGGTTCAAACTCACAGAACCATCCAATTTATAAGTATTGTATTCTGAATGTGCTCCAAATAAGTTTCTGCATGATGAGAACTGAATGCAATCTTTGATAAAAACAACATTTACCTATTTACTTTATTGCTGGTATAAGAGTGAGGTTGCGCACACAAAATAGTTTAAACCCGCAATAAATCATGTACGTGAAGAGAAAACACATAAACAACTGCTTTGAAATGGATCTTTTTTAAGCAGCTTGGTCGAGTTCATGGGGAATATGCTAGGATGTTGATTTGTGAATAGAAACCATAAATTTATCATTGTTTTAGAAAAAAACGCATGTATAAATGCTTTGAAATAGAAACCAATTTTAGGCCGATAGGCCGCCAGGCCGCTGACTTCACGCCCCATGTACATGAAGTTAGCCGCCTAGCGGCGTGAAGTTGGCGGCCTAGCGGCCTAGCAGCTTAGCGGCCTATTGTTTTCCTATTTCAAAGCAACTGTTCATGCGTTTTTTTTGGAAAACAAAGATAAATCAATGTTTTTTATTCATGCATTAACATAGTGGCCATCAATTATTTTCTATCCAGAGCATTTTTATATGCATTTTCTTCTAAAACAATGCTAAATCAACTGTTTTAATGCCCAAACATCAATCTAAAGCGATTTTCAACATTTTATCCCAAAAGTCGTTCAAGTACTTCAGCGGCCTAGCGGCCTAGCAACGTAAAGTTAGCGGCCTGGCGGCCTAGCGGCCTAAAATGGTATCCACTTTCAAAGCATGTATACATGCCTTTTCTTCTAAAACAATAATATGTGAACTGTTTTTATGCACAAATTATCACTCTGAAGCGATTATCAGCATTTCTTTTTCAAAAAAGTCGATCAAGCAGTCAGCTATTTCAAAGCATGTAAACATGCATGTTCTTCTAAAACAATGATATATTTACTGTTAATGCACAAATTATCACTCTTAAGAAATTTTCATTTTTTTTTCCAAATAAGTCGATGAAGCACTTCAGCGGCTTAGCGGCCTAGCGGCGTAAAGTAAGCAGCCTGGCGGCCTAGCGGCCTAAAACGGGATCCTATTTCAAAGCATGTATACATGCCTTTTCTTCTAAAACAATTCTATATTAACTGTTTGTATGCACAAATTATCACTCTGAAGCGATTTTCAACTTCTTTTTCTAAAAAGTCGATCAAGCACTTCAGCGGCCTAACAGTAAATATATCATAGTTTATAGCCGCACTTTCACATATATACCATTTTTGCAACTTTTTTTATTTTTTGGTCTTGGAAAGAGAAATATTTTGCATAAATATCTGCAAACCAATGAAATAAGATTGCTGACAAAAATCAGATCGTAGATTTTCATATTTCCGTTCGAAAATTAATGTTTTATGGCTTAAACGGTTTTAAGAAAAATGCATAAAACATCAATTTTTGAACTTAAATATAAAAATATGCGATCCAATTTTTTGTCAGCAGTCTTATATAACTGGTTTCCATGGATTTTCGCAAAAATTGGCTCGTTCCAAAACAAAAAAAAAACAACAAAAGTTGTCAAAACGTTCAATCTGTGAGAGTGCAGCTTTAAGAAGAAAATGTATGTATATATACTTTGAAATAGGATCCATTTTAGGCCGCTAGGCCGCCAGCCGCTAACTTCACGCCGCTAGGCCGCTAAACTCTTGAACGACTTTTGGAGAAAATGTTGAAAATCGCTTCAGATTGATAATTTGTGCATTAAAACAGTTTATCAATGTTTTAGAAGAAATCGCATATAAAAATGCTTTGAATAGAAAACAATTTATGGCCGCTATGTTAATATATGAATAAGAAACTTTGATTAAGCATTGTTTTTAAAAAAACCCATATACAATTGCTTTGAAATAGGAAAAAAAGGCCGCTAGGCCGCTAACTTCACACCGCTAGGCCGCAAGGCCACTAACTTCACGCCGTTAGGCCGCTAGGCCACTAACTTCACACCGCTAGGCCACTAACTTCACACCGCTAGGCCGCTAGGCCACTAACTTCACACCGCTAGGCCGCTAGGCCACTAACTTCACACCGCTAGGCCACTAACTTCACACCGCTAGGCCACTAACTTCACACCGCTAGGCCGCTAGGCCACTAACTTCACATCGCTAGGCCGCTAGGCCGCTAGGCCGCTAGGCCACTAACTTCACACCGCTAGGCCGCTAGACCACTAACTTCACACCGCAAGGTCGCTAGGCCACTAACTTCACACCGCTAGGCCGCTAGGCCGCTAGGCCACTAACTTCACACCGCTAGGCCGCTAGGCCACTAACTTCACACCGCTAGGCCGCTAGGCCACTAACTTCACACCGCTAGGCCGCTAGGCCACTAACTTCACACCGATAGGCCGCTAGGCCACTAACTTCACACCGCTAGGCCGATAGGCCACTAACTTCACACCGCTAGGCCGCTAGGCCACTAACTTCACACCGCTAGGCCACTAACTTCACGCCGCTAGGCCGCTAGGCCGCTAGGCCGCTAACTTACATCAGTAAATTTACATTTTACTGACCGTTCACAGGCGGTGTCTATTAATCCTTGAGAATGCACCAGTCAATTGTAACCACGGCCCCCCAGGTCCAGGGAATAGCGGGGACTTTGACTTTCGGTCCAGCCAACCCCGGGTAAAATCCCTGCTCTGCGGGGACGAACAGATGGTAAAAACTCCGCCAAATGCCCCCGCATCCCAGGGACCCTAGGTTAGGCCCATTTCCCGCTATTTTCTTGCTAAGACAAAACCACCGCATTGACCCGGCACTGCCGGGCCACCTAGAAGATAAAAACACGGCCCATTTCCCCGGCTATCCCCAGTATACCCCCGGACCTGGGGGGGGGGGGGTGAGGGGCCGTGGTTACAATTGATTGGTGCATAAAACCCATAGTTTTTTATATAGTGTGTATGTAATGTGTTGTTTGTGGAGTTTTGTGCCGTTGTTCCATGTATCTGGTTTGTGATTGTTTGTTTTTGTCTTATATGTCTTTAGCGTGCCATTAAACCGGGTTTTATGTTTAACTCTTCGACTACTGTGCTTTTTTCTATAGTTTTTCATATACATTTTGCTATGTCTCAAAGTCCTTAAGTAGGAACAAATGTGCGTCATCATTCCTCCTCCTAGATCGTGTGTTTTCTCATCAACACTTCTCTAAATCATTTACAGGTGTACTGTTATATAATCTGGTATAACAAATTGTCCCTGTTAACAAAATAGGCTCTTAATTATTTACAGGTTTAAGTTTTAATTCTCTGCGTGACTTTGTTTTATCTCTTAGTATTTCGTATTATTGTCGTTGGCAGAATCCCCTATTAAATGAAAAATACTCAGCTTCAAAAACTGGTTGTATTCCCTTTCCTGTACTCTCCATTTTGTTTTTCTTGATTTATTTTTAGCCATAAGTATCAGTGTGTGAATACCACGTGATAAATTACGTCATAAATGCTACGTCGGAAGGTAATATTTGGATCAAAATAAAAAATTAAATCAAAGATAACTTTCCTTTTTCTTCACCATTTCAAATGAAACATAGTACAGGCTACGCCGCTTACAAAGCCCCGCCTTGGGTCTTTTACCAAAGTTCGATTGAGAGTTTTAGTTTCTTAAAACACTTCGACAAACCTTTTCACAATACGGCCGTCTGACGGAGCACTGTCAAAACATTATTTTGGAAACAGGTGTGTCGAAGTGTTTGATGAAACTGATGACTTAATCAAATTTCGGTAATAAAACAAATGTAGGGCTCTTTAAGCGGCATAGACTGCCCGTTGTTTCATTTAAAATGGTGCTGTAAAGGAAAAGTTATCTTTGATTTAAGTCTTTATTTTAATCAAAATATTGCCTTACGACGTATCATTTATGACGTAATTTATCACGTGGTATACACACACGGAGTATGGTATCTCATTTGTTTGCTTTCTGCAATGATTGTCTTAGTTTCCTGGCATGCGTGTTCTGGCATCCTTTTTATAGCACACCGGAAATACTCACCCGGCGAATCCATGCAGCCGTGCTGGAAAACTGGTTTGCCATGCTAGATGAGTCACGCTCTGTGACGCAATGTTTGATATTTCTTTATTAAACACTTTATAAACGCATAGTTATGATATAGATGATTTCCATAAACATCAACTTTACAAAGATATAGCTTCAAACAAAACAAAATAGCCCTGAAAAGACGTTATATTTCAAAAACTTCTTGACATATGCAGTGAATAAAAATTACTGCGCACCATGACGTCATTTGGAAATTTTCTATCCGAACACATGACATATATTACTACTGTTTGTTTTTAACCATGAGGATGTTTTATTGTTTGTCCAGAATGTCATACTTGTAATGTTCTCGTGCTGGAGTTCCGCCACCCCACCCCCCTCCCAGCTCGTGTAGTCGCTTTGGTTGAATAGCTAGGTCCTGTTATAAACCCGCTGAACGGTTCTACTGTTCGAAAACAATTAAAAAACAATTTTAAAGTTCAATTTTTTTTTTTTTTAGCTTCGCGTTCCTCGCAATAATCATTATTTTATAATATTGTCTTCAAATAAAGCTGGCTAGTTTCAGTTATTAAAACAAATTGCTTAACGGTTACTCAATACAACCGATATTAAAACTTCATTGGGATTAAAAAGCAAGATCCTGACATATTAGTTAACTAATATTTTCTTTATCAACCCATAACATCTATAAATTGAAACGGTTTATTTTAAAAACGTATTTCGCAGCCTAAGGATTTCATGAAATATGGTACGTTTATTGTTATTTAGCTTTGAACTTTGCATATGCTCAAATTGCCTTCTTAAGTTCATTTAAACATTCATAATATTCCTTCAGGAAAAGTTGTGCTATTTAAAATAGAAAGGAACATGTACAAGTCACATTTTAATAAAAAAAAGATGGTATGTATATAAAATTGGCCGGTAGATATTCTCAATTTATAATCAAAACTAACTTATTTTTATGTTAAATGTATTAAATGTATTTGTTTAACTCTTTTTACAGGTTTCTGACGGGAATCGTCTTCTTGCATGTGTAATTATAGTCACACAAGTGTTTATTTTACCAAAATATGTTAACGGCAAGATCAGACTCATCCCACTCCAAAGGAAAACTTACATTGACGATTTTCTTCATAGTAAAATACAACCACCTGAATTTCAAGAGAGAGATTTTACTCCTGATCAGATCAATGCAAATGAAGATAATCCATACTTCATCTTACAAAGTCACAAACCAACATATGAAGATGGTTCATATTTGCGCAAAAGGACAATACCGTTGGACGTCAACAGCATTCTATTACCCGAAGCAGCGTCTAGGATGTTTGAAACGGAGGAACCATCTGCTACCGTAGAATATGCAACTTTGCAACCGCTCAGAACTAGACCTAAACCGATTAAAAGCTTGTCTTTTGTATCGCCCTTCGTGCCGTCCAGATTTTACGCAAAGCGAAGTCAAGTTTTGTCAGAAGACCATCCTACAGAAGTGGATCCGAATGATGAAGAAATTGTGGACGATTCTTACATTGCACATGTTTTTGGGCGTCGTAAGAGAGATGATGATAGCTTCAAAAATAAAAAGATGATTACGTGATATTCTGAATGTATTCCTCTTGGTTTGCTTGTTTGACATTAGCCTGTGTGTTTTCCAAAAGGTATGGATATTTCTGTAGAAATGTACATTTTAAGACTCAACTTATTTATGATATATTTCATTATGTCATCAACGGAACTAATTTAAGTTCATAAACTGTTTTATGATTATAAGTATATCATGTATACGCTCAGATGGCATTGTCAGTTAAAAAAATGTAAAAAGTTTCAACTGCTTTGTCCAAAATGTCACACTTGTAATCTGCTCGTGCTGGAGTTCCGCCAGACCCCCCCCCCACCTTTCAGCAGCCGTAGTCGCTTTGGTTGAATAGCTAGGTTCTATTATAAACCCGAACCATATATGAATTGACTAAACTGTTCCACTGGAAGAAGTAACAAAAGCCATTTTAAATATCTCTTGTTCTGACGAAAACGATAAAAAAAAATATTTTTACAGCTCTATAATTATCTTTTTTTAGCTTCACATTCTTCGAAATAATCATTATTTTATAATATTGTCTTCAAATAAAGCTGGCTAGTTTCTGATGTTTTTGATGCTTTATTTCATTAAAATATTCCTTATGTCGACACAACGAGTTGACGTTTTTCAATGTTTAGTGACTTAACGAATGTTTAAGTATTAGATATTTTAAGTATTCTTTTTTAAATTTAAGTTTTTATTCAACAAAATCGTATTTTCATTTCAGCAAGTACCTTAAACTTTAAAGGAGTTTGTTTAAATACAGTACAGCCATTTGAAAGGAATAATGGTTCATAGATTTGTATAACTCAACAACATAAAACATGAGGCAAAAGGATCTTTACATTTTTCGTTTTTTTATGTGTGTTTTTGGCACTATTAGTATACACAAAATAGGGTAATTGTTTAAAATCAAATCAAAATATTATACATTTAAATATATGTGTTGGATATTCATCGATGTACAGAAGGCTTTTGATACCCTAGGCATGCCGATAATTGATAGAGCTGTGATTCAAAAGTTTATTGACACTGTTATGTAGGATTTTCAAGATGTCTCCATTATACTTAATTTTGAGATTTGTTTTGAATCTGCAGTCAGATCGAGGTATTATGCTTAAAGCTGCACTCTCACAGATTTACCATTTTGACAACTATTTTTGTCTTTGAAAGAGCAAATTTTTGCGTTAATATCTGCAAACCAATGATTTAAGATTGCTGACAAAAAATCAGATCGTAGATTTTCATATTTCCGCTCGAAAATTATTGTTTTATGGCCTAAACCGTTACTAACGGTTTAAGGATAATGCATAAAACATCAATTTTTGAATTTAAATTTAAAAATCTGCAATCTATTTTTCTGTCAGCAGTCTTATTTAACTGGTTTCCATGGATTTTGCGGTCCGGACCGAGGGTAAGGACTGGTATTCACTATTGGTCTTAATTGGATCTAAGAACGATGTAGCTGATCGGGTTACTTGTTATTTATAACTGACTTGTAGAGTAAATGAAGTTTATGATGTATGGCCATAAGATTGACTTTAGTCGAATATTGAATACCACCACAGGCTGGATGTACTACTATCGTACATGGCGTATAAGATTGGAATTTTTGCTTCTACAAAAACAACGGAAAACCCGACCAAGCTTGAAAATAACAATGAATACAATAGGGAGAAACAAAGCAAGCAGTGTGTTATTGTCTTTTGAGTTTTGACACTTCCAATGATTTGCCACCCCTTTTTTGTTATATTTTTTCCATACAAAATGCATTTTACAAACCATTAGCAAGTCCCTTTGAAGGCCTGATTTCCAAAGCAAACCACCACTCAACGAGAGCCACATTTTGCCGTTTGCACAACTGATCCAATCCAGTGAAAAATCGATTTATGGGATTCAAGTTATTTGATTATTCGGTTATTTACTGCTGTCTAATCCAGGATACGGAATCACGTAGCATCAACGGGGTTCTCACATTGACCACCATGGGTCAAAATGTTAACAAACAAGTGGTATTTAATTTTAAATTCGATTTTGATTTTTAATCGCCGCCTGGAAAATAGCTGTGCACACGGTCAATAGCATCGCAAGGCAACAAACACTGATCCCATAGACATTCAAATACCGGAATCAATATACATGTTGGGGTACCGCCTTGGTTACAGTTACACGATATAAACCTCACACTTAATTATAAGGGAAAGCACACTACAAACAAGAATGACAAACATGATTAATTTATGCATTCAAAAATGCTGAATAGGGTTAGGACAACGGGGTGACTTTCTATACAGCGCAAGCTAGCTTATCATTTTGAATGTATGGTAAAGTAATAATACATTGAAATCCACAACTTTTCTGTTTCCTCGATTCTAATTTTTGGAGTTTTTTTTTAAACTATATTGATTTATCATATGGCCTTGAACTAACCATATGTGCCGAGCGCGTCGGGCATGCGCATGCGCCGCTCTGACCTCTACCGTCCAATACGGTTTGGCTTTTCTGTTAAACTTACTTACAGGGAGTTGTGAGGCGGCCTGTTTCAAAGCATTGCAAAGCCATGAATTAATAAAATCAGGGGAGCATCCATCGGTATTTTTGTTCGTGATGCTATTTAATTCGCTACTTAGTTGGATATGGTTGTTCTTTAAGAGTCTCCTTAAATAGTTCAATGTCGCTACAAGACGGCACTTATATGCAGAACAGATACGTCGGAACCTTTTGGTGGGAAATAATCTCGACCGCTGATATTCTATCATTATCTATGGTTGTGATTTTACTTATTTTACAATATTGTTCTTAATTAGAATTGCTGTACCTCCCTTATCACATTTTAAGACATTAAAGTGGCCCAGCGATTCATCAATGGTGTAATATGAGGTATAATTCGGATGAACGCTTTCCAGAAAATGTGCCGAGTGAGGTAACAACTTATGCTCAGTAAGAAGAGCGATATCAATCGTATCGTTATCAAGTAACTTCGAGAGAGAATATGATGATGACATAATACCTCTTACATTCTAAACTAAAATATTAAGCGACATAAATATGATGAAAAAAAATAACAAAATGAGTCCTAGAAGAGTATGGCAATGTAAAATGTAGCTTGTAAGACTGGATCTTTGTATTTTATAAGTGAATATAATTATTAGTCCCTCGATGGGTCCCACTCATCAGTATCGTGGTAATCGTCTCCGTCAGAGTACCATGGGCTATTCCTGTCACTGTCACATGAGCTGACATCTTCACCTCTGTGTTGTCGTTTGTTGTAGGAGTCATCGTATCTGTGGTAATGCCGGTATGGCTGGTGCCTTAGGTGGCCACGACGTCGCTGGCGGGACTAGTGGATAAAAAACGTTTTCTTAGTTTTAGAGATTGTTTCACGAAACATGGGTATTGCAACATCCATCACTGTCCGAGACCAGTCCGATTCGCTTGAAGACAGGTCGTTTTCCAAATATTGAGTGAAGACCACGCTAGGTTGCCGACACATTTTTAGGCGTCAGTGGGGTAAAAATCATCAGTTGATTTTAAAGTTATTGTTTGAATTTTCTTGGAAGTTCGTATTACGTATTACAACAACAAACAGTTTTTCTAAAAATATCTTTATTTCAACTTATGCAACCTTTTCTTAAATTTCAAAATATTTTGGCAACATTTTCTGGTTCAAAGGTGCGGTTTTTCTTTTTGATAAAGGGGAAGTTACTACAAAAGGATTTTAAAAGTACGTCTTAGTTGATATTTTCACTCCTTAGTTTGCAGTTAAAATATCAAATTGATATTTTACTGTTGTTATTTCACGTAAAAAAACTACATTTATATAAAAGCGACTGTATAACATATTCAGCATTATTATTCTGAAAAAATCGAGGGGTGAATGCGAAAAAATTCTAAGTGACATTAAACAAAGAAGAAGATAGAACCTTTTCGTTTACACCCCTTGAAATGTCGTGAACGCATTGATAAGCGAGGATAGTCTTATGCTATGGGGATAGCCGGAGGAAACCCATTCATCTAGCTAGGTGACCACTAACCAAACTTAGTGGTGCCTAGGCCTGGAATATATAGGCTCAATATTTTAGAATTAGGCGATCTCAATGACTGTAAGTGTATGTTATAATCTAAAAAGTGTAAAGACTCAACAGTTATTATGGCAAATGTTTCTTAGATTATAACCTTCATTTCAGCCTTTAATAACTAACGTGCTTTTAAAATCGTTAAGATTTGTAGTTTTACTACTAAACAGACATGAAGTCATAAGTTGGTTCCCCGCCTTCTAAAAACAGATTACAAACTTAGATATTTAGATCATAAGGCAAGTCTTAACAACTAAGTAGTGCTCTTTCCACCCTTCTTATTCTTGTAGATTTTACCTTATTTGTTTTAACTTTAAATTAATGAAAACAAGGGGAAACTACATGCACTAACACATTAGCCCTACACTTAGAGCTTGCTTATAACACAATTACCTAAGCCTAACACACACACACACACACACCCACACACACACACACACACACACACAATAAAAGTTCGGAAGACTCCGGATGAAACCAATTGGGCAGTTGAAGAGAGCATGCATTACCAGTGTGAAGAATCACGTGACTAAAAGGGGTTCTCACATGGGACACCACGGGTCACAACCAATGTATACTATTTAGTAGGTGACGTTTAATGGCCAAAGGTATTGTTATATGCCGATTTGTCAATAAACTTTGAATTTGAAGTTGTTAATTTCTAAATCACGTTTTTGATAGAAAGGATAAGAACATATCCCTTCGCCTTTTAAAGACTATGTGTTTTTCTGCTTCTACACGTGTGAAATATTTTAGATTTGCTGGCATTTAATAATGCAATCCTTGGCCAAAATTTAAACTTAACATCGTTCTGCAAAAATTCCATTAAGTTGAAAATTGGTCAAGGATTGTTTACCCTGATCACTGTTTCTCACCTATTTTTGCCAATGTTCACACAGTTTCTCACCTATTTTTGCCAATGTTCACATTGTTTCTCACCTCTTTTTGCCAATGTTCGCACTGTTTTTCGTCTATTTTTGCCAATGCTCGCACTGTTTCTCACCTCTTTTTGCCAATGTTTGCACTGTTTCTCACCTATTTTTGCCAATGTTCGCACTGTTTCTCATCTACTAGTATTTTTGCCAAATTTTGCCAAGGCCAATTTTGTGCCGATGTAAACACTTTTGCTGCTGCATTATAATTCTCCTGATCACCGTTTGTGTATACCACGTTATAAATTGCGTCATAAATGCTACGTAGGAAGGCAACATTTTGCTTCGAATGGAGACTTTAAACAAAGATAACTTTCCTCTTTCTTCACCATTTTAAATGAAACAGCACAGTCTACGCCACTTACGGAGCCCCGTCTTCGGTCTTTTACCAGAGTTTGATTGCGGGTGTAGTTTCTCAAAACACTTTGACAAACCTTTTCACAATACGGCCGTCGGACTGAGCACTGTAAAAACATTATTTTGGAAACAGGTTTGTCGAAGTGTTTGAGGCAACTAATCACCTTGTCAAACTTCGGTAATAAAACGAAGGCAGTATGCACGTATAAGCTGGAGTTAATTTAAACAGAAATAAGCTGAATGATCCCTTTTTTACCTTATTTAAGCACAGACAGCCTTAATTACATCCATTAAATAGGTACTTAGTATTTGTGTATAGTCTATTCTGTTTTAAAATTATCTTGATTATAATACAAATCTTTAATAGTAATTGATAATTATCTAAACTCATCTCCACTTACTTTTCTAGAACTATCTCAAATTAAATTGAAATGAAACATAAAGTGTTTTTTATAGTGTCCATATATATTAGAGAAACATATATTGCTGTTAAATGTGTTATAATAGTTCTTAAGTGGGTGTTTAAAAGTAATGCACTGTTTTTTAAAGTAAAACAAATTGCTAATAATATTTTAAAAAGAAGTAATGTTTATTTTTATTTCAATCTTTCACATATTAAAAAGATGTTATTTGGTCGTTAAAACAAAATGAGCTGCCAAAGAACACGTGCGCTTTTAAATTAAAATTTAAATAAGACCGACTACTTGATAAGGTTATACTATCTTCTTACCGTCATATATATAGTTAAACAGTACGTTACGTAGAATTACATAGTGGTTTGAGGATATTACCGAAAGGAGTTGCGAATCATGGTATGCTATAAAATTTAGTCCATATTCAGTAAAAACTAAAATAAGAGAAAGTAAAAACGTTGACGCTGATAAAGAGAAAAAGGAATGATAATCATAATAATTATTATTATTAAAGTGACACTCGTAGTAAACATCAATAGATTTTGCATACACATGTAAAACAAATTTAAAATTTGAATTGCAAACCTTTAAATACTTTTTAAATAATGTGCCACAGGACTTGTATTTGAAGTTATAATAAAATGAGAATAAATGATAATCTTTAAATGTGATTGTTTGTCAGGAGCCTTGCTTCTGTATACCAAGTTGCTGTAGTAACTATACAATAAAACTAAAGCTGCGCCCCAACTGTTTTGTGATCTCTATTTTACAATTCTTATCATTTCTCAACTAAATCTCCGCCCCTACTGTCCTGTGATCAATCTAATCCTGTTAAACTAACCTTTCACGCATGACTGTTTTTATTATGTCAAGTGCTATAATCTGTGCATTTTGCCATATTCGGTTGTTGACTACAGTCATGCCTTATTTTCATAAATAAATATCTTGGATATTTATTGCAGGTTAGTTGTATTTGTTTTTATTGTATTGTTTACATATTGTTGATTGTAATCTGGGCATTTTGCCATATTCGGTTGTTGACTACAGTCATGCATTATTTTTATAAATAAATATCTTGGATATTTATTGCAGGCTTGTTGTTATCACTTGGCATAAACAACAGAACCCAATAAATTCATGCCGGCTTGAGCTACCGTCGACATTGGCGCCCAACGAGGGCGAAATATTTATTACTGATATAAAGATGGTAAGTGTATGTAATCGCTGTTAAAATATTAAATGATTGGTGAATGCTAAAAGATTCACTGTGATCTACTTAAGTCTTATAATGTAAAAATACGGTGTTTTATGCACATTTCTTTCAAATTAAACTCTGTATCCTTCATAAGAACCATTGTTCTCGACATTTATTTATCCTTTTTGGAATATAAACACAATAGTATTAATTGTGGTAAATCTTATATGGGAGTAAGAGTGCATTTTTAATAATAATAATGATGATACATGCTAAGCTATACAAATAAATTCATTTATATACTGATGAATGGTTGAGTAGCTCTTATTCCCAGGGATAAAGAAAATGAATTCTTAATTACTAAATATTATAACGAAGTCAATGTTGCTATTGTTTCTAGAATGTGATGATTTTTTAAGGCAGGAAATAAGGACTACATAACTACTGAATCTTGAAACATAGTCTATTTTATTGTTTCAGTTTGTGAACGGAAAATTGAACAATGCCATAATGTTTGCTGTGATAAGTGTGCTGTTGTTTCAAACACGTGCAAACACCGACAAATACCAGCTGATGGAACCAGACATGGAAAGTTTTAATCCTTCTTGGAAATCACGAGGAGAAATTTTCAAACCTAAATATTTGTTTGGTGAAAGCGATTTTAATGGCGATACTTCGAACTTCGTCTCAAAAGATTACAAACCAACAGATTCCAGCTCAAAAATAGTGAAAACAGAACCAGGCTTAATATCCGACTTGTTATCGTGTTTTCTGGCAGAGCAGAGGTTACGCTTTGAAGTGGAAAGTAAACCTTCACCATCTTTGACGGCAATGTCTGAAACTCTAGACAGATTGTTCACGTTACCGGCTGACGCTTCGACTTCGACATATAACATTCATAACGGAATGCCTGAAAAACTGCTTAAAAGGAACAAAATATCGCTTGAAAGTTATCCTCCAGAATTAAGGTTACTCGATCATATTTGCGACTTGTTAAAGTCTAAGACAATACCTCAAGACAAAAATAGCGTATTACCACATGTGTCAATACTTCATGAACAATTTCCTGACTTACCAGATTCAAATACAATATCGCCTTACAGCCCTGCGTATAAGCCAAGACGTCTCCAAAAGCGTACGTCAATTTTTGGCGATGGCACAACGCTTTCAGAACTAAAAATGTTATCAAAGCTAACGCCACTTTCTGAAAAAGACCAAATCCGTTTTAAACCACTTATAGAAAGGAACATGTTACCAAAAGATAGCAGTTCCGATTTATTACAATACGCGCCATCAAAATTTGCTGGAAAGCGACTGTCACATACAAGAATGGACCGAAAGCTTTTATATCAGATGAAAAGTGAGAAACGTTCACCACATGACACCATTTACTTTTCACCGCAATACGCAATGTCAAGACTCGTGCCAAAGCGAGTATCCTATTCAAGTGACGAACCTGACACACGACCGACGCAACAAAACCTACAGGAGTTCACGGAGGAAGACCCATTCTTTGCTCACGTGTTTGGTCGTCGAAGAAGGAAAAGACGCAACCTAAGATAAAGAACACGTATCCTTCAGACAAAACCTGGTGTGGCCAAAAGTTTTATTATTTGATTTGGTAAATTTAAAAATCTCGTTCCTCTTTTTTTGTTAAAATCACTACAGTCACATCAAATGAGACCTTTGACAAATGACAAATGAACAAATGAAACGATTAAAGTTTATTTTTCGATAATAAGTGTTTGTTGTTTTCGTTTATTTTTTTAAATTTTATTTATTGGTCAAACGATGACATTGTTAACGTTTAGGTGACGAACGATAAAAGGTACGCTATTTACATTTAAAAAGTAAAATAAAATAATACAATTCGAATAAATGTTTGGACATATACAAAGTCTCCGTTTAAGATTTTTCAAATGATATAGCAGTGATTGGTTGCATTCTTAACCTCGCAAGTATTCAATATCAGAATGCACCATTTTATATTAACATCAGACAAATATGACTTTGGGGGGACCATCTAACACTACCATTACATCTGGATACTATTTTGTTGGCTCCCAGTGACTGAGTACACGATTTTCTGATTCGCCCCTAAAATTGTTACTCGTCCAAAATCTGGCTCACCTAACATGTTGTTTAAATGTCATAACGTTCAGCCCGTTCCCAACTTGCAATGTACTCGTTGTAATTGTCCAGATAAAGCTCAAGCTTCGTATACAACACCCGTGTACGACGGCGCATGCGCAGGCCAGTCCAATGACTTTTTTTCAAGCGTTTGAAGCATTGGATAACTATGGCCTTACCTCTAACCAAATCCACCAAATGAATATTAAATGAAGTGTAACTTCTATAGCCGGTCAAACTCGCTCATCTAAGGACACTGACGCAAATACACCCTTTTGGGAATAGCTATTTGTTCTTTTTAAATTATATTTCCTGAATAACCCCTTTGTGTGAAACCACTTTGCTAGCTTGCCACCCGTGGGACGCCCCACACGCACTATTTTTATCGACGACAACGCAGACCGTCGTTCTGTCCAATGTCGGCGTATTTTTTCATATAAATACTGTGGAGAAATAGATGTCCATGATTATTTTTTTTATTTTTAATATGTTCTCATGTTTCAGTGCAAACATTTTATAAGCAGTCATCAATGAACTTTTATTTTAGCATTTATTTTCCTTATGATAGTATATGAGAGAACTTATTTTAAATTGAACAGGGCATGGATGCACTGACCAATGAGTCTATTGAATATTGAATGAATATGAATATTTGAAAGATCGAAATTGTAAATAGACAGGGCTATCAAATCAACCTCACTGTCAGAGTTAACCCTTATTTGCTTGTACATTGCTGGGTCGTTACTAAGATTGGGTGAAAACCACGCTTTGCTTTTGACATTTGACGTGTGGTTGGGTATTTTAGTTTATTAGTTAAATATTGGTGTGAATTTCCGGGAAGTTCGTATAACACAGTTTCAAAAATAGATTTTAGACTAAATAGATTATATAACATCGATTTTATGTTCGTCGAATGTATTTTACGAAAGCAAATGAGCGCTCAGCTGCCCAAAACAACATTTGGAAAAATAGGATGGCCATTTTCCTTATAAACGGATATAAATTATTTTTACCGTTTATAAGGGAAATGGCCATCCAATTTTCACAAACATTTATCGTACAATCCAACAACTATTGCTTGCTAGGGCTAGATCTAACGCATTGCAAAGAATAATTAAATATGTTTTAAGTGAAACAAAAACACGCCTTAAGTTTGGAAACAGAATTTTAATTCACAGTAAAAGTTGCTAAAGTGGTCGTATAAAAAAAAGATATTCTCTGATAAATATCGGATTGAAAATGTGATCGTACGATTTATATTAGATGAAAAAATTTATCGTACGATAAATATTGATTTTAAGAAGTGATCTTACCACAAATATCGATTTGAAAATGTTATCGTATGATACATATTGGATTTAAAAAGTGATTGTACAATTAATGTTGGTTTGAAAAGTGATCGTACGATAAATGTCTGATTGAAAAAAATGATCGTACGATAAATGTCTGATTGAAAAAAAATGATCGTACGATAAATGTCGATTTGAAGAAATGATAGTACGATTAATGTTGGATTGAAAAGTGATCGCTCGATAAATGTCGATTCGAAGAAATGATAGTACGAAATTTTAAAATATTTTTTCTGTGACCACTCGTGAAATCAAATACGATCTTACACTGAATTCAACAAATATCCTCTATATCATGCCGAATTATCGATATCCCAAGAATTGTTATCGTATGCTAACAGGCGCGTAGCTGCCTATACGCGAGTACGCGGCTGAATCCACATGATTCTGACCAAAAAAATCTAAAACTTCAGCCAAAGTTGCAGTATGCCTTCTTGACTTCATGATTCTAAAGCTGTCCATTTTCCAGTACTAAATAAAGCATCTCAGAACACCGAGAATGCACCAGATTGCACCACTGTTTCCCGAGGATCCTGGCGCCGGACCTCCTCGAACAATTATGAGTCAACATGAATAGAGGATAAGCTACGGCCCTGGCTAATAAAACATGTGTATTTAAGCAAAAGCTTTGCAAAATTCAGATGTTCTAGTCACGAATTGGGTATAGAGACTGATAGACATTTAGGAATTGTAAGTGGTGATATACTTTGTTTGTTTTGTTTCGATAAAGATATAGATGACTTGGACAGACTTTGACAGCATGTTTCAAGATTCACTAAGTGCAGCAAATGTTTGAATGTGCTTCAAATGCACCCAAACGTATGAGAGAAACACTCGTATGAGGGCAGAACTCATTACTCATAGACAGTTAAAGCTAATCTTGCGCGAATGTATATAACATTGATATAAAAAACAACTCAAATTTTGGCTATAATGAATTTCACAGAAAATGTTTGGAATTTGCTTTCATGTTATGCCGAATATGTCAAGTTTCTAAAAACGTTTAATAATAGTTTATGTTTGATGCAAACAAAATAAAGGCTGATGGTCTTAGGTACTTTATTCTATGAAGTCAAGAGGGTGCGCATGCTGGTCTCCGTGAGGGCAAAAAGGTCCTGCTAAAAAAACTCTTTAGCTTAAACTCGATTTGAGCCAATACTTTTCAGTCTCAATGCTACTCAAAATTAAATTAGCCATACATAAATTCGAACCGAGTGCTATTGCCAAAACTATTTGTTTTGTTTCTTTATATTAGTGACGGTCCTCCCGCGCCCATTTGCTGCACTATGGCTAGACCCCGCCAGGACACCTTCACGACTAAATGTCTGACTGGCAAGAGATAGGAGTGACAGCAGTTCCCAGTTACATCCATTCCATGTGTGCAAATATTTACAGAATTGAAGAAGCAGAATGAGTTACTAGGAGATCCGTGTGCAATGCCCTATTTCTTTTCAAAATGACCTCTTGGTTCGAGTAAAGCATCGATATACGGAAGACAACCCTGTCTAGTGTCTAACCAGTACTAATTAGACGTCAGAAATTCTTCAATATTACGTTACGGAAAAAAACGTTTCTCATATTCCTGTTCCTTTGGTGTTCGTTTCCAATGTTATTGTCGAGTATATATTTGTTTTATAGATGCCTTATGTAAGGCAGTATTTCTTCTCTCTTGATGGTAATTTCCCTTTTGGCGTCAATAGCGTGTGTGGCACCCATTACCTGTGATAATTCAAGCATTCTGGCCTCACAGACAAGATGTAAATGTGGAAATGTGCAATCGGGGGTGTTATTCCACTTATGAGAGATCTTTGTACGTAATTCCTGCAAATTATGTGGTGGCTTATGTCCCTTGTAGTTTCGCCCACCGAGCTCGTCCCAAAGGTGTTCAGTGGGGCTCATGTCAAGTGATTTGAATGACCACAGCAGGATATTGAACTGAAAGCCTGCAGAAGAGTTATTGTATAGTTGTAGCAAGAGCAGCGTAACTCGTTGCCCCATGCTACACAATAGGGAATACTACAGGGCGGATAACTCCAGCTTTAGACGGTCATGAAAACAGCGGGTGTGAAGTTAAATTCCTGACCAAATCATGACTGAACAATCATTAAGACTATCTCTTTCATTAAAGCAGCACTCTCAGATTAAACGTTTTGACACCTCTTTTTATTTTTTGTCTTGGAAAAGCCAATTTTTGCGAAACTCCATGGAAACCAGTTATATACGACGACTGACAAAAAATAAATAGCATATTTTTATATTTAAGTTAAAAATGATGTTTTATGCATTGTTCTTAAACTGTTAGTAACGGTTTAGGCCATGAAACATTAATTTTCGAACGGAAATATGAAAATCTACGATCTGATTTTTTGTCAGCAATCTTATATCATTGGTTTGTAGATATTTACGTAAAAACTTGCTCATCCCAAGACAAAGAAGAGAAAAGTTGCCTAAATGGTTAATCTCTGAGAGTGCAGCTTTATTACAGGCATCGCTATACCGTTGTCCGGTTAGCGCAGTGGTTAGCGCACTCGCTTCTCACCTAGGAGACGCTGGTTCGATTCTCGGCTTAGGCGCATGTAAGTTTGGTTTGTGGTCACCAAGCCGGACAAGTGGGTTTTCTCCGGGCTCTGCGGTTTCCCCCACAACACAAGACCACACTCTCGCGTAAAATCGTGCCAACGAGAGTGATTATTATAATGCTGTTCACAATCGTTGTAAATATATATGTTTAAACTAGCTATACCGTTCACCACGGAGCTTGTAAACGCGACAGCAACAATCGTTGCCTTGGATATTAAATCGGGATGCATCCGTGAACAGGATCTGTGCCCAGTCACATCGGATGAATCTCGAATGGTCCATCTGAATCTTGTTCTACGGTGTTGCTGGATGAGAACAATTCCTCGGTAGACGTCTACCAGCAGACCTCAGGCTGTTCCTTACTGTTTGGCTGCTGAAGCTTCGTCTGTGGTGCAGATAGTCGACCTTGATGTCCTTATTGATGTACGTCACCGTTGACTAAGATGAGACACATCAATATAGCGGCATTTTGCCCTAGTTGTCGCAATAAAAACCGGTAGATCGCGTAGTAATTTTAATTTAGTAGTTTATCCTAATGACTTTACTCTCAGGAATCTCAATTATGTGTGCAATAATACACTTCGCTGGGAATCAATTCAAATTACACTACAATTAATTAATAAATATGATTATTATTGTAACAGGATACAATTCTTTGTATGAATTAAGAATTGGTTGTGTGTAACCTTTTCACGTTCTTTTAGTTCATTCACTGTGACGATTGTATTTTTAATTACCTGTCTTCTGACCATGACCATGTTGGCATAGGATTATAGTTTTTCCCGCCATTTCAATCATGTGATCTGTCAAGAGTTTGATGAGGGAGGTTGGACTTTTGTGCATGATTTGGACATATGTTTTGGTGCGTATTATTTCTGATACTGTATCTGCAATTACCCTTTCTGTATTTGCAATGAGTTGATATGTGCTTTGTATTGATGAATTACGCGGTTGTTACAATTTTACTTTTCTGCACGAGTTTCTCGAATTCAAGATGGCGGCAAATTCTTATCTAAGTGACAATTAACTATTCAATTTACAATCACTTTTTCTACATCTTTTACATTTTTAAAATGATCCTTATTACAGCTAACCTCAGTCATGGACTTGTCCTAACCCATCACGGGAGAGAGACGGTTGAGGGCGTATATGTCCTTTCATTTCACAAATGGTAAGCCATTGTTAGATAGCCTATTGTATGTACAGTCGGCTATGTTTTGTATGTCATTATACTGTTTTTTATACTTGTTTTATGCCACTGGATTTAGGTCACGTTTCATTGTTATAAACTGTTATAAATCACGTATATATATATGCTGTTGATATACAAGTATAAATTATACTGGATAAATGTATATATATAAGTTGTATAAGATTAAGTATTATCTTATTCTTATGATTGTATTTATCTATTTTCAGAATGCGATATATATTTAGTGGTTATTCTCATGATTACCGTGATTATTGAACTCTCTACAACAAACCGTGAAACAACCGGACTCGAGTGTGGACTTTTTTAGCTAATATAGCTAATTACATATTTATTTATTGGACCAGCCGGGCATGTAACCTGTATATTACATTAATTAGTTAACAAACTACTTTTACTGATGCACCTGCATATTCGGTGGAAAATGGCCGAGATGTTCTGATTGATTCTGAACTTGCCTGGTTTTCGTTGTAACGGATAACATGGTGTATTTAAAGGGGTTAGAGCGAGAACCAGTTATTTCCGTATTTTGAAAATGTTCAGGAGAAACATTAAATGTCATAAAATGTTTTCGACTCGGAGTTTTTGAATATAATTGCATACTTCTTTTATATAAAAGTAAATAGTGCAAAAGCTACTGAGTAAAATCTTCCATGCTTGATGAGAAAAAGCTCAACTTCTGTTTTTGCATGCAAAATTTATTAATTATTTACAACATCGTTCCAGCAAGAACAGGTGATCTTGTTATAGCTGATTTTTACATAGTCGAGATTGCATTTGAATAATGTTTCTGCAAATAAAGGTTATCTTTCAATAGTTGCTTTTTTCACAAACATTGTCAATATTACTTTATGGTATTAGTATTGCCAAAAACAGGTTACCTGGTAATAGGTTTTTTTTTCACAAACATAGTCAACATAACTTTTTAAAAATTATTTCTGCAAACAAAGTTTATCTGCCTATACTGGGTCTATCCACAAACATTGTCAACTTAAAATTTTGATAATTTTTCTGCAAGAACAATTTATCCAAGCATACACTGTTTTTGTTTGCAACAGTTAAGAAGCAAGACATCACTTTTGTTGTGATAAAACACTGTATGCACATATAAAAGCTTCTTCCTGGCAACATAAATAACCAAAACTTTGGCTGCTTAAGCCAAATGATTTCATGTTCAGATAATATGTCTTTGCAGAGAATAAATACATGTATAAATGTATGTGAGGATATAACATAACACAAAAAAGTAAATTCCATCTCTTACTTACAACGTTTTAGATGAAATCATTGTTCAATTCATGATTTTTGCAAGGTTAGAAGTATAATTATCATTAATTTCAGAATAAGTTAAGTATAATAATTATTAAATTTGTAAAGGTAAGTATAGGAATAGAAACAGCAAATTAAATGGTTATTCTAATGAAAGCTACACAATATGACTATGAAGTTTTGCAAGTTTTCTTTGGCTTTTTGTATTACATTATGATCGTGAAATAAACATCTTCTAAAAGGATTTCCTGCAAATATTGTTATTTAGATTATAACAACTGTTGGACAAACAAAGATGAAATAAACATTCTAAACTAAGTAGTAAGAATATCTTACGCAACCATTATTCATAAATGTTTATGTATCTTAAGCCAAAAATACAAACTTATGCTATTTAAGAACATAATGTAAAATGATATTGTTGTATGGACTGTATTCATCAGAATGCATAGATCTATCACTTTTCCAACAATGTTAAATTGTTTCGTGCTTACTTTTTTTACAGAACATCATAAATTCAAATAGTTCATGGATATGACTACTAGTTTTTAATTTGCTTACAACTTTTACATCTGAAAATACAACATTTCGACTGAAGCTCAGTTTTCTTCAGCACGTGCTTTCACTTTACACATCTATGTCACTGTCATCTGATTTTTCTGCGTCAGGCTGTGGCAGTTTATCCACAACAGAACCATCGGAAGGTAAGGTTTTATAGTATTCGTGAAACTCCTTCAGGATCATTCCACTTTTGCAAAGTGAAAGGAGGTCCATTTTCTTTGCTACTGAAATGGGAAGCTTCTGTTTATACTTTGGTTGAATACTTTGTTCAAGTTTTTCAGATTTGATTATTTCTGCCGTCTGAAACTCGACCCGCATGTCATATTTAAAGTACATTGTTTTTGTGTCTTCTTATACGAATCTTATGTGCCTCATCTGTCTCCATGAAATATTTTGACCAAGGTTTGTCTTGACCTGAGCGTTCACTTGATTCGTTTTTATGCTTCTGTAATAAAGAATATCAGTGTGTTTCATCGGAATAACCATGTATGGATCCTTTCTTCTGGCCATGCTGATAACCGTATCCCATTGACTTGGGACGAAGCTCTGTGTCTTCTTTTTTGCAAACTCGATAGCTGAGTGGATGCTGTCACATTCCATATTTGTATGGTCGCTTTCCAAGAACTTGTGATCGAGTATCTAAATTTGGTGATATGTGTTATGGCATGAAGCAGTGAGAGCGCAACAATCTGGTTCTTGTTTTGGCCTATACATCCATCAGAATACAAGATAACATGGTCTACTTCAGAGGGTAGTGATAGAAAATACAGTCTAAGGCAAGTAACAATTTCACTAGAGCCTCTCATGCCATTGGCTTCAGACCAAAGATAACCAGATCCCTTCCCATAGCCACGCGCTTCTTCTCCATATTGGCTAATGCAAGAGGCAGAAAGTCAGCAACTCTGTTTGACCAATATCAATCACATTTAAGATTCTCTAGTTCTTCCAGATAGTCAAATACAAAGGTTTCATCATCTTCTGGTTGATGCATGTTTAGCAGAAAACCAGCATATTCTTCTGATTTCTTTTCCATGTGATCACACTATATCTTTCTTAATTGTAAAGCCGACATACTTAATGCAGAAGAGCGTATTACTGCTTCAAAAAAAGCAGTTTCCATAAGCAGGAACTTTTATCCTCTCCAATCCATTACTTTGGAGAAGTTGATCCTGCATACTTTCAATTGCCTTTATTCTTGCATTTCTTACCAATTGTTTTCTATAACTTGCCTGTGTCACTGATTGTAATGTTGCTGACTGCTTCTTGCTTATATTTGGTGAGCTTTTGTCAAAGGATGCATCATTATATCCCTCTCGTGACTTTTTTCGCTTATTTCTTTGGCTTGTATTCATTGAATTGACAGCTCCACTTTTTCTATCAATGTCTTTTTTTAATTTGATGCTTATTTCTGATAGCTTTAATAAACACTCGTTTTGTTTTATTGTTTCTTTTCCTGTCATTCTTAGTCTTTTCGGATACGTCAGACACATATTCTGTGTCAGTTGAGTTTAAATCTTTGGAGCATGGTTGATATGGTTTGTCTAAACCATCGTCAATATCTGAACAATCAGATGCAATGTTTTTCCAATCACAGACAAGATGGATTAATGGGACAGTATCACTATCTCTTCCACTGTCAATGTATCTGAGCTTCTTGCGAGTAGGTCACTTAAATCATTTCTTTCGATGTTTTTCATTTATTTATTTCTCCTTTGTGTTAGGTTCTTTATAATATTGTCATTTCCTTTTACATTTTGTCCCAAGGGCAATTCATTTACGGTGTTTTTTTTATCTTCATTTACACCTTGAACACTTGATAACTTATTGACGGTATTGTCACCTTTATTTATATCTTGTGCAATTGACCACTCATTCATGGTATTGTCACCTTTATTCATACCCTGTACACTTGACAACTCATGAACATTATTGCCAGATTCATTTACATCGTGTACACTTGACGACTACTTCGCAATATTGTCACTTTATTCACATCCTGTACTCTTGACGACTGATTAACATTATTGCCAGTCTCATTTTACATCTTGTATAATTAACGGTATTGTCATCTTTATTAACATCTTGTACACTTGGCAACTTTTCTTCACAATAAAGTCGTCTTCATTTACATCTTGTTCATGTGACAACCCATTCACAATATTGTCAGTTTCATAAACATCTTCTACATGTGACAACTCTACAATATTGCCATTTTCATTTCTGTCTTGTACACTTGACGACTCATTCACAGTATTGTCATTTTCATTTCTGTCTTGTACATGTGACAACTCATTTACAATATTGTCATTTTCATTTCTGTCTTGTACACGTGACAACTCATTTACAATATTGTCATTTTCATTTCTGTCTTGTACACGTGACAACTCATTTACAATATTGTCATTTTCATTTCTGTCTTGTATACTTGATAACTCATTCACGATATTGTCATTTTTATTTTCATCTTGTACACTTGACAACCCATTCACAATATTGTCAGTTTCATTAACATATTGTACACGTGACAACTCATTCACAATATTGTCGTTTTCGTTTCTGTCTTGTACACTTGACAACTCATTCACGATATTGTCATTTTTATTTTCATCTTGCGCACATGACAACCCATTCACAATATTGTCAGTTTCATTAACATATTGTACACGTGACAACTCATTCACAATATTGTCGTTTTCGTTTCTGTCTTGTACACTAGACAACTCATTTACGGTACTGTCGTTGTCATATTCATCTTGTACACATGACAACCCATTCACAATATTGTCATTTGCATTAGCATCTTGTACATGTGACAACTCGTTCACGGTATTGTTATCTTCATTTACAGCTTGTACACGTGACAACTCATTCACAATAGTGTCATTATCATTTCTGTCTTGTACACTTGTCTCATTTGCTGTATTGTCACCTTTATTTACATCTTGTTCATTTGGCAACTAATTTACAAGAATGTTTAAATCTATGGATCGAAAAATCTCACCTTCTGTATCTAACCACATCTGTAAAATAATTAAACAAAGGTGTCATAAATTACGCTTACCAGTGTAATATTTATAATTATAATAGTTTTAAGAATAAAATCTTCATACTCATTTATTTAAATACAAGTTAATTGTATGTATATCTCAAAGATGAAAATGCAGAATTCAAAATCAAAATCGTTTCTGGTTTGCTACTCTTGTAAACACTCTCGTGAAAGTTGTGTATTTAAAATCAATGTACATGAAAACAATAGGAGACCGTAGAAATTAGTAAATAATTTGTTTGCGATATTGTTGAAATTAAAAAACTATTCACGATGGCAACAGTATTTCTTTTGTTAAATGAATGAGTAAATAAAAAATAATTTACTTACTTTTTACAATTAAATATCAGAATCCGCTTTGAAACATGAAATTTCTTTCTCCAACGTGTTGTCACGTGTACAAGATGCTAATGAAACTGAAAGTAAGTTTCTGTAATGACTCTAAAGTTTCAACAAAAGTTTTAGATTTCTTCAATGCATGGTTTTTATCACTCAACAGGCCACATTATCTTTCACTCCCTGATAAAAGCAATTATAATTCCGGTTACTCATGTCGAGTAACCGAGGTTATCAACAAGTGAAATGTTAGTTGTTATTAACCGAAGGTCAACGTAGGGTCAATTCGCATGAGTTGTTTATCGCTCTTCTAAATTTCTATTGGTCAAGTAAATTCTCGCTTTACAAGTATTAATCCTTTGTGGTAAAGCTTTCTTTCGAATCAAGCCATCGTCAGTACAAGGAGTGTTAAAAGTTATGGAATTAATTTCATCGTCATTTAAAAAAAAATATATATATATATATATATTACAACTATTTTATATAAATTATATTGCTTCGTCAAAATTAAGTTTATAAGTGATAAGTCGGTATCAGCAAAATATTTATCGGCTTCACATTATTATTGGTTTTCATATGTCTAGTCATGATCGATATTTGCTCAGCTGCTTTTGACAGAGCGCACGTGGTCACCGGTATACTACGTAACTATTCCTTGGTTTGTTATTGTAAAGCTGTATCTAAAACAGAATGGTAATGATAGCTCCCGCATAATTATCTGAGCTGAGAGGACGCGTTCTGTCATTCGGGTTTTTGTTTTCAATACTTGACTTCAATATGCATCTTTTCAGCTCAGGGGAAATTAGAATTTATAACTGTGTGGGAGTAGTATAATTATTATGCAATAGTGATTTAGTGGTTCCGGTCTTGTCATAAAATAAATATTAACTCTAAGAACTGTAAGTGATATAAGCTGCGGTTAAAATAGATTTACTCGCTAATGGTTATTCATGCTGTCATTTCCTTGTTTACTATTCTTTTTCCATTTATTGACATGTCTGAGACGGCTCTTCGCGAAATCATACACGAGCTGCGGACGGCCAAGCGCGCTAGGTTCGAGACGGCCACGCCGGTTACAGGGACACTATCCTCGTGCACACGAGTGAACACGATAAACTTACCGCCTGCCAGCCACGTGGCTCAGCCGTCGGGAGCACCGACAAGCGCCGCGACATTAAGTGCCACATCATACAGCGACGCGCTACCCATGAGGTATTCGGACGTGCAGGCCGCCCAGAGCCAGAGCCCGGAGTTTCCTACACCCTTGGTGAATCAGGCACATTGTGAGCAAGGTATAACCCCCATAGTTAATGCACCTTTAGAGCAGGATGCAACCATGTATATGTCGCCAAGCATGCACAGCCATTTGGGAGACTCAGTGTCGGCTTCCATTAAATCTAAGATTATTTCTGGTAGCTATGTCGATTTTGCTCAATTATTAGACCAAGAAAAACCCGTAAGCGCTCAAGATGATGTGAAACAATTATCAATAGACCCGAACGGCGAAATTGCGCTTATAGCCAAACAAAATACATCCAAAATATCAAACATTGAACAATGGACCGACGCCTTTTTTGTTTATAGCTCTTTATTCTTAACCGCTCACCCTAAAAAAACCCAAGAGTTGCTGAAATACGGACGAGATATAAGGCTGGCAGCTAAGAAATTTGCTGGACTTGGCTGGCTTGAATATGACCAGCAATTTAGAATGCGCCTCGCAATTGACCCATTGAGCTTTTCATTTGGTAAAATTGACAATGAGCTGTGGCTCACTCCCTCAATACCCAAATAGAGAGCACGCACAGTTATTAGAAATGGTATTAAACATGGTTTCGAGCTATGATACTATGGAGAGCGGAAATTCTTTGACTCAAAAAATCTAAAATACGCTGAAGTTAATCCGGCAATTGTTTTAGATAAAATTAATAAAGAAATTCAAGCAGGCAGAATGGCAGGGCCTTTCACTGAGCTACCCTTTTCAGATCTCCATATTTCGCCATTAGGGCTCGTCCCAAAATCGGACGGAGGGCACCGTCTTATTACCCATCTCAGCATTTCGAGAAAAACCGGTGGAATAAATGGGGGTATTAAAGATGAAATCAAAACAGTGTCGTATACGTCATTCGATAAGTTGGTTGATATGATCCTCGATTTAGGCCCAAATTGCTTATTGGCTAAAAGAGACATAAAATCAGCATTTCGGCTATTGCCTATAAATCCGTGTGATTTTAACTTACTGGGAATGAAAGTACAAGGGGCAATATACATCGACCTTAATCTTCCGTTCAGTGTCAGCTGCGCCCCTTTCTATTTTGAGGTTTTCTCAACATTTATCCATTGGCTTGTAAAAACAGTATCAGGACTACCATCTCTTGACCACTATCTAGACTATTTTATTTTCGTCGGGCCCGATGAAACAAACAATTGTGGTATATTACTAAAAACATTTCATACAATTTGCAACGGAATTGGTGTCCCGATGAAGAGAAAAGCGTAAGAACAACAACTGCTTTAGTATTCCTTGGCCTTGAGATCGACTCTTGCAAAGTTAATATAAGGATCCCACTCGTTAAAATTGAGGAAGTGAAGTCCTTGCTGTCACGTTATGTTAACAAGAAAAAAAAATACATTAGGTGATCTTCAGTCATTGGTAGGAAAATTGTGTTTCTTTGGCCAAGCTATTCGCTCGAGTAGAGCTTTTTTACGGCGCTTTTATGACTCTGTCTGGATTGAAAATAAAATTTTACAAATTAAGGATAACGCAAGGCATGCACGAAGACTTTCTTATGTGTCTTAGTTGTTTTTTTTGTCAGAATTTAACGGCCTTTGTATGAAAATGAAAACTTGCAACTCTTTACCGACAGTGCGGGTAGCGCTGAGTTGGGCTGTGGGTGTGTTTTGTTTTTTTTAAACGGCAATTGGGCTTTCTTTCAATGGCCCAAGCACTGGATAAAAGATAAGGTCATGAAGGACATCACATTTCTCGAAATGGTCCCAGTTGTTTTAGCCGTTTACTTGTGGGCGCAGCAGTTGGCAAATAAGCGAATCATTTTTCGTATATATATATAATTTAGCGCTAGTCTCTATAATAAACAAGCAAACAGCAAAGTCAAGGCTGGTCATGAATCTAGTGAGAAGATTTGTTTTGAAATGCATGCAGTTTAATATTTTCTTTAAGGCAATGCACATTGATACACATGCAAATGAAATTGCTGGTTCTATTTCACGCAAACAGTGGCAGAGATTCCATCGGCTTGCACCAATAGCTACTCACCAAGAACAACTGCCAGAAAATTTTCTGTCGCTGATCTCAGAAATGAAAGTAGACGACTAATATCGTCGTCATTGTCAGTCAACACACTGGAGTCATATAATGTAGGGCTTTAAAGGTTTCGGGATTTTCGATTTCTGTATCAATACCCGGATACTTGGCCTCCGGAGGTCGATCATATAGTCATGTTTTTGTCATACCTTTCTTTAGAAAAGCTAACATACAATACCATTAAGCTCTACAAATGTGCGGTCGGATGCCAATGCAAGCTTTTCGGTCACCCAGACGCCACAGAAAATTACATTGTTAATCGTATACTTAATGGCATCCAAAAAGGCACACCTTCTTCTAGAACAAGGTTACCTATAACGTTGGGCTTGCTAGAAAATATAATTGGAGTATTACCTTTTGTTACCACCAATCATTATGAAAGTCAGTTGTTATCCGCTGCTTTCAGCTTAGCTTTTTTTGGCTTTTTCCGGGTGGGTGAAATCACTGTTACAAAACAAGAGCTAACAAATAGGGTAGTTGCAATTGATGACGTGTTTTTGGCCTCGCCAGAAAATGCTCTCATTGTGAATATAAGGGGCTCCAAAACAGACCAAACATCCCGGGGCCATAGTATAAAAATTCCGAAGGCTACTAACAATACATGTCCTACGTTGGCCATGAGGCAGTTTATTGTTAAACGGCCTAAAATCAGAGGCCCCTTGCTCTGTCATCTGGATGGCAAACCATTGACACGCGGTCAATATTCAGTTATATTGAAAAGTGCCTCTCTACATAAAACATTGAGTATTTAATATACAATACACATTCATTTAGAATAGGTGCAGCAACAACTGCCGCTTTGGTAGGCTGTCCTGTTGACATTATTAAGGCCGCAGGTCGATGGAAGTCAGAGGCTTATAAATCATACATCAAAACCGGCAACACACAGTCGTTGCCTTGTTTAAATTAACGTTTTAATTTAGTGTGTAGTAATAACCGCCGTTCCGTTAGGCTGCACTACTATCTGGCATGTGAAGAAGTTTAATGGGTTTTAATAGTATACTGTTTCATTAGAATTCGCAGTACCTACGATTTGATCATTTCTCTCATACCGTTGATTACTTTCAATTGATCGGAAACAAATTTTAAGTTTGTTTGTATATTCTTTCATATTTATGTTCTCCTAAGCACGTATGGGTTGTGGGGTCATCCATCGTCAGGAACGGGTTCATGCATGCGTTGATGTCTGATCCTAACTTGAAAATGGAGTCATGCAAGTTGTGGTTGCAGGGTTACGAGGGCTTAGGCATTAAGGAAATGGAAAGAAAGATTAACCTTTTGAAACGCATAAACATGTGCCAGCCACCAGCCATGATCATTATGCATTGCGGCGGGAATGATATTGGGAGGATAAAAATTTCTGAGTTTATAAAGCATTTTAAGATGCTGGTAGATAATATTGGCAACATCTTACCTGGTACCATAGTTGTGTTCTCGCAAATTTTACCTAGATTAACATGGCGCTATTCCAAAAATCACATTGCTATGTATAACGCTAAAAGGCGCCTGAACAGCTTCTACAAAAATTACATTTCAAAGAAAGGGGGTTTGCTTCTTGGCCCACAATATTTCAACCAAGTATCTATTGCAAGATGGCGTCCATTTAACAGACGATGGCAACGAGTTATTCAACCAGAATTTGGCAATTTGTATCAGAAACACGCTAAGCTAAACTCACTTTGCCTGAAATATAACAGTTATATACGAACTGCTGCTTAGTAGAATAATGCTGATCATATTGAAAGCTTCCATCTCGTATCAAGAAGGCGGGGCTCCCCTTGTGCTGCCGCCCCAAATTTGTTCTTTGGGGAGTTCAGCTCAGATTATCTTCGCTTCACATTGGCGCTCGGCAGCACCTTTTCTATCCAAATCTTAAGCAAATTTATCATTAACCATTTTAAAGTGCTTTCCGAACATTGCTTTTCCGTGACGGAATTCATTTACATTTGCTAAAGAATGAATACTTGTAATTGATAGTTGATTTGCATATTTGCTGAGCTGAACTAAATTGTATTGTTTAACTGCTGCAATAATTGATTGCTTATTTTCAACCCTGAGGCTTTGGGGTAGGTCGCCATGGAAGACGCCAAAGTTTGGCAGGTGACCAGTTGGCCTTTAATCGGGTCAACATTTTCGGACCATTTTTTTCAAAATTCATTTTGGGTCAAGTGGGCCCAAAATTAGTTTTTTGCGCTATGGCCATTTGGGCCTAAATAATTTGTGCTGTGGTCAATTTGGCCCAGATATTTATATATGTGAAAGGGGAGTCTCGCCAAACATTCCAAACCTTTTAAATGTAAATGAACAAAAATAAATATGATGAAATGGACAGCTAAATTGTTTTTCTTCGTTTAAGAAATTTAATGTGTAACATGGAAATAAAGTTAAGAAAGCGTCGCCTTATTCAGGTTTAGGAAGAGTATGGTGTCAAATTAAATTGGTTTTGGTCAACTTTGTTGATAATTCCGGTTACTCATGTCGAGTAACCGCGGTTATCAACAAGTGAAATGTTAGTTTTGATTAACCGAAGGTCAACGTAGGGTCAATTCGCATGAGTTGTTTATCGCTCTTCTAAATTTCTATTGGTCAAGTAAATTCTCGCTTTGCAAGTATTAATCCTTTGTGGTAAAGCTTTCTTTCGAATCAAGCCATCGTCAGTACAAGGTGTGTTAAAAGTTATGGAATTAATTTCATCGACATTTAAAAAAAAAAACGCCCTACCCCCCCCCCCCCCCCCCCCCCCGCATATTTTAGGCAGCCGAGCGGTACGCTTTATACACACACATTAGCATAAAACGCATTAAAGTATCATTTTTCGATGTAAATAGTTGCTCTCTTCTGTTGTGTTGTTCGAATATTTCAGTTTTGCCATTACCATCGCTCTATTGAATGACGTAAAACCGGGGAAGCTGGCGACCCAGTGCAGAAAGTTCAATGTGCGCAACGACCATTAGAAGTTGCCAGACGAATACCCCGAAGAATCCAAGTCCGGCGAGGCTCCCATAGACTATATGAAAAAATGTATTTTGTGTCTCCTAAGCAGAATGTGTAAATTATCATGATACCTTGCTTTTGTTGAAAGGGTTTTGTACGTTGAACACCGCGTCAATACCCGTTGTACTAAGTACGCCATACTTCTATTGGTTAGCGCTCGGCAGCACCTTTTCTATCCAAATCTTAAGCAAATTTATCATTAACCATTTTAAAGTGCTTTCCGAACATTGCTTTTCCGTGACGGAATTCATTTACATTTGCTAAAGAATGAATACTTGTAATTGATAGTTGATTTGCATATTTGCTGAGCTGAACTAAATTGTATTGTTTAACTGCTGCAATAATTGATTGCTTATTTTCAACCCTGAGGCTTTGGGGTAGGTCGCCATGGAAGACGCCAAAGTTTGGCAGGTGACCAGTTGGCCTTTAATCGGGTCAACATTTTCGGACCATTTTTTTCAAAATTCATTTTGGGTCAAGTGGGCCCAAAATTAGTTTTTTGCGCTATGGCCATTTGGGCCTAAATAATTTGTGCTGTGGTCAATTTGGCCCAGATATTTATATATGTGAAAGGGGAGTCTCGCCAAACATTCCAAACCTTTTAAATGTAAATGAACAAAAATAAATATGATGAAATTGCTTAAGAAATTTAATGTGTAACATGGAAATAAAGTTAAGAAAGCGTCGCCTTATTCAGGTTTAAGAAGAGTATGGTGTCAAATTAAATTGGTTTTGGTCAACTTTGTTGATAACTCCATGTATTGTTATTGTATCTGAAATGTCCAAGGTACAGACTTGCAGTTGCCTGGTAAAAGCCTGCATCAACTGGTAACCGTGTTTACCTCGAACATAAGATGTCTAATATGATAAGATGATAGGCGTCTGCTAATCGGTATCTCTCTATAGCATGCTTTGCTTGTAGAGATAATTATAATATATTAGATTTCTATACCTGCAAAATCCATGTATCAACACATACTTGTTTTTTGCAGAAAGAGTATTAAGAAGATCAACAATTTACATTCCTGCAAAAATCATGTATTGATACCTAAATTGTTTTAGCTCCATACTGCGTCAGTGTTATAATTAAAGCTTGTAAATTATATTGTGATACCTGTTTTTTTTCTCAAACCAAAGCGAGTGATAATCGATAAGTGGTTTGGTCACAAATCAATATCTTTGAAAGTACTTACGTCATGAAAATGAAATTTTGACACATTATGTATTTTTAATAAATGCATCCATTTCTTTAAAAAAGTCATTTTCCGAAATTTGGCCCGATAACTGGTTGTTGTTCTAACCACTCGGAATATTTCTTTTATACAAATGTGGGCCAAAACAGGACAATTTTAATGTTGATTTATAGCTATTTCCATATCCTTCCTTTACTCACCAAATGTTAAGATATAAGCGTGTATATTGTATTTAACGACTTTTTTCAAGTTTAAAGATGCACTATTGCTCAAAAATAGGATTTATCACATTGAATAGAATTGTGTTAATACACTAAAAAGGATGAGCAAATGTCGAAATCAATAGATGTTATGGCGGATACCGAGTTTGATTTGAAATAAAAGTACAGAAAACACGATATTTCTTATGAGACCATAGTTGATTGAAATAAATCTTTTAGCATTCCCCAATCATTTTATTTTATTTTTTTTGCATTTTCGGCTTTAAAATACACGATTATATTTTCCATAAGAGAATCAATTTGTAAGTATTTGTGGGTGTATTACTCAAAATGAATGTTTGTTTTACATGTGTATTTATTGAGTTTGAATAAGAGTGTCACTTTAAAGAACAACACCTGTTGGAAATTTTGAAATCAGGCACGATTACTGATTTGTGTATGTGGGCCTTATAAGAACATGGCATTTTTATGTTGATTTATAGCTATTTCGATAATCTCCCTTCACTCACCAAATGTTTATATGTTAAGTACTGCATTTTACGATTTTCTTTCAAGTTTAAAGGGCAACACCCGTTGGAAATTTTGAAATCTGTCAAGGGAGCTGCTGATTTGTACTGATAACACTCGTTAACACATATAAAGGGTTAGACTGTACTTTCGTAGCCATTGTTGTGTATATACAACTAATTATCGGTCAACGTTATGTTTTGTCCAAGGAGAAGGCAGTTTTTCTCAAGTTTTCCAATGCGTTTATTACAGTAAATCAGCAGTCAGCCGTGATTAATTTTAATCAGATGAAGCGGTATATATATATATATATATATATATATATATATATATCAGAGGATGAACATTAAATAGAATTATGTTCTAACATTAATCAAAGCGGATCTTTCTTTGAGAGCATTTTTAACAAACAGACATAAGTTAATCAGTTCAGCTCTATTGTTAGATTTCAACAGCTGCATATATTTAAATACAGAAGGTCTTATAAAGTAACAATTGTTGATATATTTCTTTCTTAAATTGCTAAAGGATTTACAAACACAAATAAAATGATATTCATCTTCGATGTCATTAGAGTTACAACACAAACAATATCTTTGGTTGCGTACAACGTTATTTCTATTGTATCTACCAGTTTGAATATGGAGTGGGTGCACGGACAGCCGTAGTCTACAAAACAAAAAACGTAAGCTCTTTGGTAAAATATCTAAATAAGGTTCATATTCCAGACAGGTTTTAAAATGTCTATACACATCTAACACCGTGCTATTTTCTATAGTACTATACCAATCTTGTTTAAAAGTATCTATAATTCTACATTTGAATTTTTTTATGAATGATTTAACATCAATATTGTAAATATCACCAAACACATAACTAAAACCATAATCATTTAATATCTTTTTAACATTATACACCCAATTACGGCAACCTTTATCACTATCACTCTTAGCCTGTTTGTATACAGATTGTATGATTATATTATCACTGTTAGCAACCTTAAACCAATAAGACAATATACGCACATATCTATGAATATATAATGGATATCTACCCAACTCTCCGTAAACAGTGGCATTGCAAGTGTTTGTTTTAACGTTCAGTAATCTTTTACAAAATTTCAAATGAATTCTTTCTAATTCCTTTGATTTAGTATACCCCCAAACCTCTGCCGAATAATTTAAAATAGAACCAACAAATGCGTCAAATAACTGACACATAATTTTGGGTTTTAAGTCATAATCTTGACATTTACAAAATAATACGTTCATTGCCTTAAGTGCTTTGCCATTTAAATGTTCTTGGTTCAGGTTACAATTTCCAGTATAATTAAAAACAACACCCAAATAATTAAAATCATCAACAACTTGTATATCATGGCCATTGTAAGTCCATCTTTCATTGGGAAATAATCCGCCTCTTTTACGAAACACCATGATTTTCGTCTTATCAATATTCACCTTTAATCCCCAGGTATTACAGTAATTTGACAAATTGTCCAAATGGGTTTGAATTTCTTCAGGAGATTTTCCTACAATGGCCATATCATCAGCAAATAATAGCATAATTATGACAATATCATCTATTTGTAATCCTGAATTAATATCATTTTGTAAATACAATTCAATATCTTCCACAAATAAAGAAAATAACAAAGGGGACATAACTTCACCCTGACGCAACCCGACAGCATAGCTGAAGTATTCAGAATATGATGACAACGATTTTACACAAGATTTAACCTTCATATACATATCATGCACTATTCTAAGTATTTTTCCCTGTATTCCACATTTATACATTTTCAGCCATAGGGCATTTCTATAAATAGTATCAAAACATTTCATCATATCAACATATATAACATAAAGCCTTTTGTTTTCAAACAAATAATTTTGAATAAGAGATAACAATATAAATACAGCATCAGTGGTAGAGCGCCCTTTTCTGAATCCGAATTGGGCATCCGAAATAATATTATGTTGTACACAAAACTTTTCAACACGCTTATTTATAACAGTGGTAAATAATTTCGATAAACAACTAACTAAAGTAATTCCCCTATAATTATTTACATCAGAATATGATCCTTTTTTATGTAAGGGGATTATAATCCCTTCAGTCCATTGTTCGGGAAAATAACCCGAATTTAATATATTGTTAAACAAATCACATAGATGTGATGCTAAAATGTCTATAGTTTTAATAAAATATTCATTCAACATATTATCAGTACCATAGGCTTTACAACGTTTTAATGACTTAGTAGCATTTATTATTTCTTGTACAGATATTGCCTCGTCAAGTTCTGGAAAACTATTATTTGGTGCATTAAAATCATAATTAATATTAAAATCCTCTGCGTCTTGATTAAGGCTGCCAAAGGCAGAGGTACTGAGATTTGCGAAATATTCTCGAAAATTATCGAGTGGAATTTTATTTGATTTGTTTGTAGTTTTAGACTTAAAATATTTCCAAAATTCTCTAGGCTTTCTCTTTCTCAAATTTTCAATATCTCCCATTCTCTTTCTATAATCAATATTCTTTCTCTTACGAACTATATTCTTGTACTGTTTTTTCGCATTGCATAATAACAGTCTATTTGCATCTGACCTATCAGTATTAAAAATTCTAAGAGCATCTAAATACAAATCACGTGCTACAGTACATTCATGATCGAACCAATTCTTATTGTTATGGGTATAATTCTCAAAATATACATGATCTGAATAAAAACGTTCTTTTGAAAACAATGGTTCAGCTACACTCTGAATAGTGTTTGTGAGGGAATGTAACATATTGTTAACTGCGTCTCTGTTTGAGCAATCAACATTATGAAAATTATTATTGAAAACAGGTAAATTAGAAATAATCCTGGAGCGAAATTGCTCCAAAAAAGAGACATCCCATTTAAATTTAAGCTCCGAGTACTTTGTAGTAATAGGTTCAATAGTATTGCATAGCAATGAAATATGTAACGGAGCGTGGTCACTCCATTCATTGAAAGATTTAATAGTAAATTCTTTAATCTGTGAGAAATTACGCTCGCTTGACAATAATTAATCAATCATAGAACAACCGTTATGTGACAAAAAAGTATACTGATCAGTGTTACCAATACGACCATTAACAATACGAATACTTGACCCTTTACATATATCTAATAGTTTTATCCCATGGCTATTACTTGATTTGTCGATAGAGGCCCTATCGGGGATACAGTCAAAGTCATAATCAGGGCTGTCAATATTACAATTATATTTATCATGTATTACATAGTCCTTTTTATTACTCGTTCTACTATTAAAATAACCACATACATATACACTACCAAGACTGTCATATAAAGACAAAGCATGTTCTAAAATATCAAACAAATCAACATTAACAGTGTTATATATAGGTGAATCTTCGCCCCAAATATATGCACCACATAAATATATATCCTCAACTGTGTTAAAAAAATTGTGGTCAAACTTAAGCCATATTATTGTGTCAAAGTGGTTTCTAATAATTTCAATTCCCTCGCTTAAACAATCTTTATAATACAAAACAATACCCCCACTATTTCTTTTAGCGTTCCTATGCTGAAATTTACGATAAAAATTATGCGATTTATACCCCTTTAATTCAATATTGCTAAAAGAATCACACCATGATTCATACAAAAAACAAATGTCATATTTATATAAGATATTTACAAAGCCGCTGCTCTCCTTCTTGTCCCTAGTGAGACCGTGGACGTTCCACGAGAGAACTGACAGTTCACCCCCGTCGTGTCCCTACGTCCGCACCGGTTTGCCGTCCACGTACAGGGTGTCAAAGATGATCCACGCACGCCTACCCTCCTTCATGGCGTCCTTCATCTTGGGCACTAAACGTCGTCGTTTGTCCATCACTTCCGGCGGAAACTGTTCATACATTTGGCAACCGGAGCCAGCCAACTGCTTCCACTCGCGACGTACAAGTTCCCTGTCCTTAAAAACGTGAATTTAGCAATGACGTTGCGAATTCGCCCTTGTACCGGATGTCCTGGAGGACGGTGGATGCGCTCGAAGCGAATGGACTCAGCCGTCTCCTTCGCCAGCTTGAGCTTCTCTTGTAGGTGCTGTCGTAGTTTGGATTCCGTAACATCGGCTGGTTCGTTCCCGGAAGTATTATCCTCTGGGATGTTAGTAAAAACTAAATTGTTTCTCATAGATTGAGACTTTAAGTATGCCACGTCATCCCGTAGATCATCACGCTGCTTTTCCAACCTGCTGACCCTCTCAGTCATCAGCGCCGCCTCCACGTCGTGCGTTTCGATCCGGTCTACAAGGCCGTCCAACTTCGCGTCTGTACATTTTATACGGTCCTCAATAGCTACCCACATCTTGTTGAGTTCCTTCTCAAAACTAGAAACCTTCTTTTCAATAGTGTCTAAAGAGTTCAGCTTTTTCTCCATAGTAGAAAGCTTATCCCCCATGGCCTTCATACAATCCAGCAGATCCTTGTGGGTGGGTTCGCGGCTGCCTTCCGCCATGCTGTTACTGTTTTCCGCCCCACAGAATACTTCACCAACAGTGTCCTTGTGCTCTGAGTTGTTTGAATCCGGGAATAAAACAGCCGAAGCCTTACCCAAGATTTCGCTGATGGAAAAACAATCGTCAGAGTCATCAGACGGGCCTCTCTGTTTCGTTTGTTTACACTTGTTCCTATTGTCCGCATTATTCCCACTGCTGTTTCGATCTTTTCTCTTTTTAGTCATTATCTATTAAACACATATTTAATCCGTATTAATCCGTATGATAAAATGTAATTAAGTTCACTTGTTTTAAAGTAAATCCAAGCTCAATTGTTGAATTATAACCAAAAAACACAATTTTTTATCCCGATTCAAAAAACGCGTCCATTACCCGCCATATCACGTGACCTATGTACCTCCCAGGATATGTCTTTTAAAATCAGGACAATTTCCACAAACGTCGTACGAATAGTCAGTCATATGATTGCGAAATGTCATGCATAGTTGTGCAATTGTTGGACGTCTTGGCGCCACTGGCATCAACCATTTCATGTCGCATGACAATTACTGGGTTCAATTTATCTTTCTAAAGGGATGTGCTGAGCCTACTTTTAATTCTAATGTCTTTCTGGACACACTTCAAGCGGGCTGTGACATGTCAGATACTATTGTTGTAGAATGAAAAGGCCATATGATTGCTCTTGTAAGCTAGCCAATTATCAAAACGTACTGAACTGACGATCAAGTGCACCGGGGATTAATCATACGCACACCTGTTCAAAATGCAAAATCACTGGAGCGGAATCAACACAGAGTCCAACATTCTAGCATGTTTTCACATTATTAATTTTCCCAGAATATCATTGCAAAGTGGGACAAACGAAGAAATACCAATGCGTCGATGAATGATTATTCTTATATACATTAGCTCATTCAGTCGACCTGTGTGTAGGGTCTCGACCATATTACCATGGCAATATGTGCAGTCTGATTGTTTTAACGCGAAATGTAAACAACTCACGTTGCACGATTTGAGTCAAGGTCATTCAAAATTGACCTAATTCACCAAAATTCGATGACAGATTTGAAAATGAAGATATATATATATATATATATATATATATATATATATATATATATATATATATATATATATATATATATATATATATATGTGTGTGTGTGTGTGTGTGTGTGTGTGTGTGTGTGTGTGTGTGTGTTTGTGCGTGCGTGCGTGCGTGTGTGTGCTGACTAGCATTTATTGCGACACGGTAAATTTTGTCCACTTATATAGAAAGGGATCGTGGAATTGAATAACAATTTGTACAGTTCGCTACATGTCGTAACACAATATTACATTTGCCAAATAAAGCAAACCCGTGATCAACTCAAAAGTTTGTTTTATTTGCAGTTACATACGGAATGTGATTTTAGTTATTTTCTACATAACGAATATTATATGATTCACATGCAGTATATCACATATATGTACATATTGTTTCTAATTCTGATATATGTTTCTTATATGAATCATGGACTAATTCTCTTAGCAATGTTTCTTTAAATGGTTATATTTCACTGAATTTTTATCGCAAGTTCCAACATCGAAATGCTCGTAGGTGTAGTGGAGGTATTGTATTGTATTATAAGGATCACTTAAAAGATGGAATTGAAATTATTAGAAATCATCATGATACAATTATTTGGTTAAAGCTAGATCATTCATTTTTTAAGACCAAAGAAGATATTTATTTATGTGTGGCTACTTATGGGGTGAACAATCGCCAGCTTATAATGCTTTTAACAATGTTGATTTATTTGACACGCTTGAAAACGATATATCTGAGTTCAGTGATTTAGGCTGTATAGCTATTACTGGCGATTTTAATAGTAGAACTGGTAAAAAACATGATTTTATTATACATGATAATGTTAATATTTCATTTAACGATTTAGATTATGAACCAGACAGTACCCCTGTGCGGGCCTCTGTCGACATTGTAAATAATAGTCACGGAATCAAGTTATTAGATTTATGTAAATCGTCATCAATACGCATTGTTAATGGTAGAGTAGGCAACTCAAATACTTATACATACTTTTCAAATAATGGTTGTTCCGTTATAGATTATCTATTGATGCATGAGCGAAACTTTTCAATGATTGGCGACTTCACTATTTGTCCATTCAATCAATGGAGTGACCACTCACATTTGCATTTAAAACTGTTATGTAATTATATTACTCAAGAAGATCAAGAAAGATCAGAGATAAAGTACATATGGAGCAATGAATATAGAGAACAGTTCCGCTCAGGAATTATTGCCTGTCTGCCACAATTCAATACTATTATTGGCGCCGCACTGAAGTGCGCACCTATTATGGAATGGGAATTTATTTTAGTTAGTGGTAGGAGCGGTTTTTAAGTTCACTTGATGGTTAGGTTCATACTTTCACTTTCAAATACTAATAAAACTAGAAGCCCTGATTTAACAAAACAGACCATTAACAAATGCCCTATAAATGGAGATGAATCATTAGGATAATAACTTGTACTTACCAATTCTTTTGCACCACTGGTCGCAGAAACTGGCTCTACTGCTGGCTGCCTTCTTCAGTGCCTTTGTGAAGAGGCAGCTTGTTGCCCTGAAGCTTGACAATCTCATGATGTGGTTTCTTCCTGCTGTCAGAACCTTCAAAAAACATATTTAATTACCTTAGTATCACTATCTTGAATGCAACGATAATTTTTTAAAGTCACGGTCACTTATTTTTAACGGACATTAGTATTATAACGACACAATATCATTGTTTGTATCTATCAAAATGCTTAATTTACCATCCGTAAACGCTGAATTTATGTATTGATGCGGTCGAAAGATTCGCCATCTTGTACGGCCAATGTACTATAGCGATAACGTGATACCCCCCTGTGTAATTGTAACCACAGCATTCCATAAGGGATTGAATAAGCTTTCATAGCTTAAGCTTACACTACCCCCACCTTAAACTTGGAATAGTAAAAAGAATCACTTGAAATTGGCCCTAACATTTACATAAGTAGTGCATTTTAATTACAAAAACAAGAGCTAGATATGAAACAATCAGGACCAGTATTCAATATTGATCTTATCCTTATCCTTAGATATGCCTCAGTGACTCCATTCAGCCTATTGGTCAGCTAAATATACAGACCAATCAAAACACTTAGTTTCTAATCTTAAATTAAAGTTCAGTCTAAGTTGATTATTGAATATGGCCCCAGGGTTCAACCTCAAAGGATATGTTGTAAGTTGATTATTTATAAGCACCAGCATCTATTGAATAACCTAGCAAAGGTTACAGGCCCAGTATGTCAAGCTAAAAGCTTTGCAACATTGACCAATATTTAGGAAGTTGTTAAAGACCCTAGGCCTAATTAAAAAATACATTTGGTTCGGGTAACCCGACCCTACCTACGGTATAGGCGCCGACCCCACCGTTTTTATAGTCAGTTTGAAAAAATGAAAAACTAAATAAAAAATAATTTTTAATTCTTTTTCAATATGTAGTTTAAAACTTTAAATGCTTGTACAGAAGATAGCTTTAACACCATTCTGCTTGGATAAAAAATGACATTCTTATATAAATTTAATGAAAATAAAAACAAAAAGCCTACCTACCCTACCTATTTTTGAAAAGGATGTTACCCTAACCAAACAATTTTTTTCTAGGCCCTATTAAAGCTGCACTCTCACAGATTGACAGTTTTAACAACTTCTTTTATTTTTGTCATATAATGAACCAATCCTTACACAAATATATCTGAAATCAAATTATTTAAGGCAGTCTGGTGCCAAATATTTATACATCAGATTATTTTTAAATACCCGGTATTTACATTCAAAAATTGAACTTTTGTGTTTAATAGCTTTGACACTGAAAAACAAGTTCTTTTGGCATAAACTATCTCTCAGGTACTTTTCAACTGATTGCCTCAGAATCAGAGTCACTTGTTTTCAAACATAAATTGTTGTTTTAATTATCAACAATTTAAGTCAAACTGAAATAGCCATATATGGTATCACAATTCCATCCAATTGTTTTGAACGCAAAAAAAATTGGAACATAGAAATTTCAAAGAAAATCAACAAGTTTTAGAATCACTCAAGAGCTGTTATTTATAATTTATGGGTAACACTATGACAAAAAATCAAAAACACAGTCTCTTAAAAGAAATTTAATCATTTGGGCTGCTTGATTTAGTTTTTTTGATCATACCAAAAAAGTAATAATAATTTGACAACATGATTTGATGTCTATACAATTCTGACCTGCTGAACTTGCACACAGGATTTTGACTCAGCGTTTGGTCTAAAATGATATATTTAGTCATTATATGACCAAAAACTGACAAAAAACAATAATTTCGGACAAAGACCTGGTCACTTATACTATACTATACTTCAAAAATCTTCTCCTCTAAACTTACTTGGACTAGAGCTTAGATATTTGGCATGATTCATCGTCTAGTGGACCTCTACAAAGATTGTTCAAATTATGGCCTTGGGGTCAAAATTGGCCCCGCCCCGGGGGGTCATGGGTTTTCTCTATATGTTTATAGTTAAAACTTCAAAAATCTTCTCCTTTGAACTTACTTGGACTAGAGCTTAGATATTTGGCATGATTCATCGTCTAGTGGACCTTTACAAAGATTGTTCAAATAATGGCCTTGGGGTCAAAATTGGCCTCGCCCCGGGGGGTCATGGGTTTTCTCTATATGTTTATAGTGAAAACTTCAAAAATCTTCTCCTTTGAACTTACTTGGACTAGAGCTTAGATATTTGGCATGATTCATCGTCTAGTGGACCTCTACAAAGTTTGTTCAAATTATGGCTCTGGGGTCAAAATTGGCCCCGCCCCGGGGGGTCATGGGTATTCTCTATATGTTTATAGTTAAAACTTCAAAAATCTTTTCCTCTAAACTTACTTGGACTAGAGCTTAGATATTTGGCATGGTTCATCGTCTAGTGGACCTCTACAAAGATTGTTCAAATTATGGCCTTGGGGTCAAAATTGGCCCCGCCCCGAGGGGTCATGGGTTTTCTCTATATGTTTATAGTGAAAACTTAAAAAATCTTCTCCTCTGAACTTACTTGGACTAGAGCTTAGATATTTGGCATGATTCATCGTCTAGTGGACCTCTACAAAGATTGCTCAAATTATGGCCTTGGGGTCAAAATTGGCCCCGCCCCGGGGGTCATGGGTTTTCTCTATATGTTTATAGTGAAAACTTCAAAAATCTTCTCCTTTGAACTTACTTGGACTAGAGCTTAGATATTTGGCATGATTCATCGTCTAGTGGACCTCTACAAAGATTATTCAAATTATGGCCCTGGGGTCAAAATTAGCCCCGACCCGGGGGGTCATGGGTATACTTGATATGTTTATAGTGAAAACTTCAAAAATCTTCTCCTTTGAACTTACTTGGACTAGAGCTTAGATATTTGGCATGATTCATCGTCTAGTGGACCTCTACAAAGATTGTTCAAATTATGGCCCTGGGGTCAAAATTGGCCCCGCCCCGGGGGGTCATGGGTATACTTGATATGTTTATAGTTAAAACTTCAAAAATCTTCTCCTCTTAACTTACTTGGACTAGAGCTTAGATATTTGGCATGATTCATCGTCTAGTAGACCTCTACAAAGATTGTTCAAATAATGGCCCTGGGGTCAAAATTGGCCCCGCCCCCGGGGGGTCATGGGTTTTCTCTATATGTTTATAGTGAAAACTTCAAAAATCTTCTCCTTTGAACTTACTTGGACTAGAGCTTAGATATTTGGCATGATTCATCGTCTAGTGGACCTCTACAAAGTTTGTTCAAATTATGGCTCTGGGGTCAAAATTGGCCCCGCCCCGGGGGGTCATTGGTATTCTCTATATGTTTATAGTTAAAACTTCAAAAATCTTTTCCTCTAAACTTACTTGGACTAGAGCTTAGATATTTGGCATGGTTCATCGTCTAGTAGACCTCTACAAAGATTGTTCAAATTATGGCCTTGGGGTCAAAATTGGCCCCGCCCCGGGGGGTCATGGGTTTTCTCTATATGTTTATAGTGAAAACTTAAAAAATCTTCTCCTCTGAACTTACTTGGACTAGAGCTTAGATATTTGGCATGATTCATCGTCTAGTGGACCTCTACAAAGATTGTTCAAATTATGGCCTTGGGGTCAAAATTGGCCCCGCCCCGGGGGTCATGGGTTTTCTCTATATGTTTATAGTGAAAACTTCAAAAATCTTCTCCTTTGAACTTACTTGGACTAGAGCTTAGATATTTGGCATGATTCATCGTCTAGTGGACCTCTACAAAGATTATTCAAATTATGGCCCTGGGGTCAAAATTGGCCCCGCCCCGGGGGGTCATGGGTATACTTGATATGTTTATAGTTAAAACTTCAAAAATCTTCTCCTCTTAACTTACTTGGACTAGAGCTTAGATATTTGGCATGATTCATCGTCTAGTAGACCTCTACAAAGATTGTTCAAATAATGGCCCTGGGGTCAAAATTGGCCCCGCCCCCGGGGGGTCATGGGTTTTCTCTATATGTTTATAGTAAAAAAAATCAATAATCTCCTCTGAACTTACGTTGCTTAGAGCTTAGATATTTGGCATGATTCATCGTCTAGTGGACCTCTACAATGATTGTTCAAATTATGGCCTTGGGGTCAAAATTGGCCCCGGCCCGGGGGGGTTAGGGTATTCTCTATTTGTTTATAGTTAAAACTTCAAAAATCTTCTCCTCTGAACTTACTTGGACTAGAGCTTAGATATTTGGCATGATTCATCGTCTAGTGGACCTCTACAAAGATTGTTCAAATTATGGCCTTGGGGTCAAAATTGGCCCAGCCCCCTTGGGGGGTCATGGGTTTTCTCTATATGTTTATAGTGAAAACTTTAAAAATCATCTCCTCTGAACATACGTGGCTTAAGAGCTTAGATATTTGGCATGATTCATCGTCTAGTGGACCTCTACAAAGTTTGTTCAAATTATGGCCCTGGGGTCAAAATTGGCCACACCCCGGGGCTGATGGGTTTTCTCTATATGTGTTATAGTGAAAACTTAAAAAATCTTCTCCAAACTCACAAAGACAAGTAACGTCTTAATTTAAACTGGATAACATATTTAGTACACATACCAATTTTCAATATGGGCCACATACAATTAATAACAAATATACATATAGAGATACACACGTAAAATCAAGTAGTGACAAGAGCTTAGATATTTGGCATGATATATCATCTAGTTGACTTGTACCAATATTGTTCAATCTTTGGCCCTGGGGTCAAAAAATGGCCCCACCCGGGCGGTCATGGGTTTCCTTCTTCTCCGAAACCAAGAGGCGAAGGCCTTAGATATTTGGTATGAAGCATCGTTTATCGGACCACTATTAAGATTGTTCAAACTTTAGCCCTGGGGTCAAAATTGGCCACGCCCCGTGTTCATAGGCTTAGGTTTTCAATATTTGTATATAATGGAAGCATTAAAAAATATTCTGTCCGAATTCACAAGGACTAGAGCTATTTGGCATAATACATCATTAAGTGGACCTCTACCTTTATTGTCCAAACTTTGGCATTGGGGTAAAAAATGACCCCCCCCCGGCGTTTTCCTTATATGTATATAGTAAAACCTTAAAAAAAATTCTTCTCCAAAACCACAAGACTTAGGTCTTAGATATTTGGCGTGAAGCATTGTTTAGTAGACCTCTACCAACATTGTTCAAACTTAAGCTTCAAAATTATCCACGTTCCAGGGGTCATGGGTTTCTAGCTCCCCAGTCACTTTGTGACAAGGTGAGCTTTTGTGACCGCCTTTTGTCTGTCGTCCATCATGGGTCGTCCCTCATGCGTTGTCAGTCAACAATATACTTAAACAACGTAGCAACTCCATAAGTCCTAGCTTATTCCAGACTTCTAAAAAACCTTAACTACTTTGAACCATCCAGATTTCTTATCAAACCAATGTGCAATATATGACAGGTGAGCGATTCAGGGCCATTTGGCCCTCTTGTTTACATTTTGGTACCTTTTTACAATTATGATATCAAAGCCTAACATATTCTATTAAATAATTGTCCTGAGATTTGTTACAGAAAAAAACTTTTTGGTTCCAATCTGGTGTACAGTCCCTTTAAAATGATTTATTAACTTCTGGCATCTTTATTTAATTTACGTGACAATTATATAAACATACCTTTAAAAATCACATTATACAGTGTCATTTTAGGTAGCACAATTACTTACAACTGACTAATTATGTAAAAAAACGTTATGAAGACATCAAAACTAACATTATTTTGTCCTTTACCTTTTGCCTTCTATTTTGATTGCTTCTTAATGAGTATTAAATAGCCTTTTATCAAAAACAGGATAATTCTTACATGAATATATTGCAATATACAGGTCTGTAAAATTGAAGTTGTTGTGCCATTTATCAAAATTGTGTATATTGTGGAAGGATGTTTGATATAACCTTGGGTGCAAATCAATCATATGTACAGCAAATAGTAGCAATTATCTGCTAAAACTAAAACAAACTTAATTTGAATGTCATTTCCAGTCTAACTCCTTCTCCAAATGTTCGACTTGTGTGTCCTTGGAAAGACAAAGAGAGAAAGCTGGTAGTGCTGTTGAAAGGGCCAAGTTCTCATCTTTTAAAGATGAGCACCATGAGCGTCAACAGTAAATTTTGCCTTTAAAGCTGCACTCTCACAGATTTACCATTTTTCCAACTTTTTTTATTTTTTGTCTTAGAATGAAAAACGTTTTGCGAAAATATCTGCAAACCAGTGATATAAGACTGCTTACAAAAAAATCAGATCACAAATTTTCATATTTCCGATTTAAAATTGGTGTTTTATGGCTTAAACCGTTACTAATGGTTTAAGAAAAATGTTATTAGTTATGTTAAAAAGGTTATAAGGGGTGTCCCCAAACCCAGTAATGATTCAAAGAGACTGCTTTCCGTCCATATTCTTCTTTTGCGGGTTCCTTCATGCCCCGATATGGAATCTATCTGTCATGTTTCATTTATTTTAAATACTTAGTAAAACAGTTTTAAAGGCTTAACAACGTAATACGATTGAGCAAAACAAAACAATTGTCAAAAACTGACATAATTTTGGTATCTTTGTGTACAATGCATTGAAACTAAGTAATTGAACTACCACTAAGTGTACAATTCATTCATTTTCACACTTTTTTTTGTTTTTCCTTTAAAAAGATTACTAGGTATGTATACCTTTTTATGCATGATAGGCTAGTTGATTTTATCTAGTGATATTACCAAGTTATGTACTAGTCAATTGTACCCCCCCCCCCCCATATCAGGGGATTAGAGTCTTTGACTTTAGTCCAGCAAGTTATGGCTCCTGATTGACTTAGTTATTAGGGCAGGTTTAAGTTTTAGGGCAAGTTGGGATTTTCACCTATGAGTCCTTTATTCGATTGACTTAATAATTCACACAGTTGATAAAGGCCATCACATTATGATGTTTGATAACTCCATATTATTCTTTAAACAAAGTTTGGCCCCTGATTGACTTTATGGAACTAAGGTTAAAGTTTTAGGGCAGGTTTATTGGTTATATCTTTATACCCTTCATTCAATTGACTTAATACCTCACACAATTGTTCAGGACCATCACAGAATGAGGTAACATAACTCAATATTATCCTTAATGCAAGTTATGGCCCCTGATTGACTTCGGTTAAAGTTTTTAGCGTGGGCTAAAGCTTTAGGACAAGTCGGGATTTTAATAAAAAAGATATATACCCTTCATTCAATGCACTTAACATTTGCACAATTAATGACGGCCATCTTGCGATAAGGTCACATAACTCCATTTCAACCCTTAATACAAATTATGTCCCTTAATTGATTTTTTATCAAGTTTTCTTTTAATTCTTTATATAAAGGCACAATTTTTATATTCTTAACAACACTTTCATAAAAGGCAAATAAGTTGTTTGAATGACTTGCGTCATTTTTCGGGCAGGCTGGTGGAAGGGCAGCGTGAAAGTCACCTTATGTATCAAATAATTTTAGCTGGGTTTTAACAGAAAGAGACGTGGTATATATTCAAAATGTTTGTCGAGACCTTTAATGGGAATGCGTATGAGGCCCCTAGGATCATGGTCATTACTTTTTACAGAAAAATGGTTGGTATTGAATAACTTAAGTAAGGGTTACATATTGTGACCAAACTTGGTATATAGTAAGAGTTTATTGAGATCTTTCATGACATTGTGTTTTGGGTTCTGAGCGTTATGGTCTAGTTCAAGGTAACTGTTGCTAAAATAGTAATATATGGCAAGTACTGAATAACTCAGGTAAGGGTTGACATAGTTTGTCCAAATTATATAGGACATTAGTTTATGCAAGGTCACTGTTACTAAAAATATATTACTGTTTTAGTTACGGTTGACACACTGCGAATAAACTTGAGGAAGAGTTTATGGATGAATTCCATGGGATTGTGTTTGGGGCCCTTAGGATCAATGTAACTGTAACAAACAATAAAATAAAGCAGTTGAAACTGAATCTCTTCTGCTAATTATTTTTTTGGTCAGAATGCGATTCTTGTTAACTTTTTAAGTTGATTGTCTTATTGTGTTTGACAGACACATATTACATTGTTATTGTATTCACTTCTAAGTTATGCAAGATAATAAATTTTTATATGTTGGAAGGAGCAAATGCTGGGATCAGTATCGCCTAAAGCTGCATAATATCACAGATTGACAGTTTTGACTTTTGTCTCAGAATCAGCTGATTTTAGTATCAATGCCATCAAAAATGTCATGTAAGATAACTAACAATGAAACGCAGATCTGAATTGTCTGGAAAACTGCCAAAAAAATCATTTGTCTTCCAAAGTAAGTAACACTTTTAGCCAGAAAACTTCATTTTTTGAACATATATATATATAAACTGCAATCAGTTGCCAGCAGTCTTGCTGCAATGCTTTCAAGACATTTTAGCAAAAATTTCATTTCCATGACAGCAATATAAATATAGATCATACCTAATTACAGAAAAAAAAGAGGAGTGAGTTGAACTAATACCTTTAAAAGTATTTCATATACCGGAAAATAAAAGTATTTCATATACCGGAAAATAAAAGTATTTCATATACCGGAAAATAAAAGTATTTCATATACCGGAAAAAGACCAAATGACTGTTTCTGTGTTTCTGTTTCGCCACACTTTGGAAAAAGGTGTGTCTCTTAGTTTTTGATAAATACATGTTAAGCAAACATTATATTGTTAGATATATTGTGCCACAACCCTTCATTTTCATTTTTGAGACTGTTACCATAAACACAGATTTTTCTTTTTTTGGCCTACTTTAGGCTGAGCCTTCATTCAGTGGAGTATAATAAGCCTCTAGTGTTAACATATATAAACTTAAACTAAAACATAAACATATTTATAAGTAAGCCCATCAAACATGATAAAACATGATTGTTGATTGCCTAGAAGCACGGTTATTATAGGATAGAACTGCATGTGATTTTATATGGTAAACAATATGTGATAATTCAAAAATAGAAACAAAAACACAGTTTCTGCTTGTCATCCACATTTTTCTTGTGAAATTTCTTCATAATTTTGCTGATTTGATATGATTGTAAACAGTCACAAATAATAATTTCCAAAGCCCCTAAAATTTGCTCCTTCCAAGATGAAAAATAAAATAGTTGAAAAAACAGTAAATCTGTGAGAGTGCAGCTTTAGGTAATAATTCATTTGTTGACTGGTAACAGAGTTTATACTCATATATCTAAGGGCAATATTAATTTCGAAAGTATATCATTACATTGAGAAATACAAGATTCTCCTGGTCCCCTTTATTTCATGGACAAAAATCCACACAACCTACATTATAATCCAAAGGGTTTGCCCCAAATCTTAGTAATAACACCTTATAATTCATGAAGACCGAATGAGATTGTTATTTAGATGGTCTGCAATAAATGAACAAATGTTTTTGACTAATTTTTTTGTTATATTTGTAAGGATGGAAAGGCGTTACTACTACCAGAAAAGGGATGCCAGCAGAACACAACAAGAAACCTACCTCTCCCTGATTATTGACGGCATGGACCAAGGTTTGAAATTCCTCTTCCTTTCTTTGACTTTGTATCAAATACTTATAGCAATATCATAAATGTGTTTATACACTTTAAAATCAGCAAATGAAATAAAAAAGACATTACTCCTGCATACCAAAGTATGCATTATACTGTTTCCAGCTAAGTGCTTTAAAATGGACTTTTTAAATGTATGAACTTTAAGGAAAGGCCAGCTTTGACATCCACATTATGACTGATGGTAATTCTAATACTAATAACATATTATCAATGTTACCGGAAGTGTTCCATTATGAATTTGGAGCAATGGTTGTGATATGTGAAGTTAAATGGACTCTCATTGTCAGAACACACAAAATATGTTGATGACCTACAGTATTACCTTATCCATCTGCTCATCTGACTCAGCCATTCAATATATCAAATTTATACTTTCTTAAAGGCTCACAGTTACTATGAAGTCTTTTGAAATGTAATTTATGCTTGTTTATTAAGGTTTATTTCCTATTGTATACTTAAGAATTTGTGACATTTTTTGGCTTAGGTAATAACTAAATAAAAGTTCAAACTTTCAAAATTTGGTCAGAGTACTAGCAATGTAATCGAGACTAGGTGTGTTTTATATGCTTAAATTTTGTCTGATGTATGGCCCTTGGTACACTAAGAAATTCTGAATTGTTCAGATGACAGTGACATATTTTACTTATTTAGTGGTTTATTATAACTGACTGAATGATATAATTTGGTACAAATCTTTAAGTTCATAACTGTCAAATCAATAAAACTGTAATTATTAGGTCATTTTAAATATTTTGTTACTGTTTTATTTTTCAGCAAAGACAAGTCTGCCTCATTTTGCAGGAAGGCAAACAAAGGTTAGAAATTATTGAAAATTGGAATAAATATTTAAAAACTGGTTTCCAAATGATTCGAGATGAATTCATGATGTAACTGGAGAAATTGAGCTTATTATTTTATGGTCATCTTGAGCTTATTTTCAATTTATAAAAAAACCTACTTTATTATAAGTAAATCATGTTGGTTAATTGGCTATATTCTAGAGCATCAGCAATGTTGACCTGTTGAAAACCCACCTTACTGGTGTTATTAACCACGGCAATGGAGGCTTTCATTCCTATGTGGATTTCAACCAGTTCCCACATGATCCAAATCTTACAATCAACATTCTGCTGAGGGCTCTCAAAAAGTCTGCAGACAAACAAGTAAGAGACATTTTAAAATATAAAAAAGCAAAAAGAATGGCAGGATAAATTGCTATTACCTCAGAAAACGCTACAACTAGTTTGTCTCTTAAATATGCCCTTTTAACATGGCCAATCTATAGGGATCGTGATGTCGAACAAATACACCTGCATCGATATCATTCAACGAACTTTAATGCCCTCTGACCTTAAAGAAACACCAATATTTCTTTAGCCTGCTAACAGAATTTGTTGACCTCTAAAGCTATAATTAGAAGTCTGTAACTCACACTATTTTTATTTAATGGCAATGTTTTTGATTAACAGTCCATTGGCACTTGTCCCTTATTGACTAAATTTAATTTCTGCTGTTGGTTAATTCATACATTTTCACTGTTCATTGTTGTCAAAATTGAGTGAAATTATGCTTACCCTTACCTCTTAAAAACAAAGACACAGATGCATTATTGTTTATTTAAATTATTTTTTAACAATTTAAATAAATTGATCATCTCCAAGTAAGTTCTAAAAAGTTTCTCAATGTTTTATTCCATTTCTGTTTTCAGATGAATTTCCTTCCACCAGTGCTGTACTTACAGTTTGATAACTGTTGTCGAGAAAATAAGAACCATTGCGTGTTGGCCTTTGCAGAACTTCTGGTCTCATTGAATATTTTCAAAGAGGTAAACCCTACAAACTGTGCAAATGTTTTCATACACTGATGAACTCAAAATAGTAAAAGGTCCCTTAATTGAACAAACTTGGCTATGTAGCATAGTATTACATGTTTCTGCCTTAACTCACCTTATGAGTGCCCTGAAAACATGCATGAGCCCTATATTAATAACCCTGTTTGTTTTTTTGTCTGTCTGTCATAACTTTTTTTTCAATTTTTTATTAGCGACATTGATTCGATTTTAGATATCAACCACAAACTGGTCATTTGCTTACAATTATACAATGTTATGCTATAAAAAAAATCTTAAACCTATGAAAAGTTTTAAATGGAAATGAATGAAACATGAACTTATTTACATATGGCAATTGGATCTCTAGCTTCAAGAACCATAACTCTGATTCTGTTTGTTCCAAAAATTGCCTCCACTGACATATAGTGATTTAGCAAATTAATTTCCTTTTAATCAGAACGTGAAAGACTGAATAATTAGTCGGTAACATTATGTATTTGAACCCATTTGTATGATTATACAAAAGCTAACTTCATATTATAGGCATTCATGTCACTCTCAAGATTGAGCTGCTGCTGAATGATTATTTGCATAGTCATCATACTTTTAGATAGAATGTGTTCATTGTATTGAGTTCATTATTATTCATAGATTCATATATTGGGTCTCGACATGATATTCAATCACCTAACTATAATAAAAAAGTATAAGTCGGTTGTAGGCCATGTTTTACAGATAATATAAGCTAATGTTGGCCCTGTGGCGATCATGCACAACAGATTTGCAACCTTTGCTCATAATGAGCATTTTCATTAGACATAAAGCATGATATTTGATTATAACTGTGCAAATTTATGATTTTGCAAATATTTCATGTTTATTTTATAGATCCATATATCGTTTTTGATGGTGGGCCACACCCATGAAGATGTCGACGTCCAGTTTTCGCTGATATCTAGAACTCTTAAAACAAAAGATTGTGAAACAATTGAATCCTTAATGACTGTCTGTAACGGTGAACACATGCATACAGTGTATGACGTTAAAAACTGGATCTTGCCAAATGCTAACAAATTCAAACTGATAACAACACCACTTCATTATAAATTTCAAAAGAAGGATGGCACTATTAATGTGTGTTACAAAGGACTCAACAGTCAGGATTGGATTTTACTGGATGGACATTTTCTAAACAAACTACCAATTGGGAAACCACATATAGTTATACGAGATTTTTCCAAAATAAGTGTTGAAAAAAGTGTGAAACAAATTGAAACAATTAAAAATCTATTTAATGAGCATTCCAATTATGAATATTGGACAGATTTCTATCAAAACTTAAATAGGAATGCAATTGAAGACACACCATGGATTTTACCCCTCTTGCCAAGACAGAGTTCACAGATTCCAGCTTCACCTATTGTTCATGTTCCGGAAACAGTTCAGGCAGCAATGGAGAAAGAATTACGAATTCCAGTGGTAAATAATTTATATTCAATAGTAATAGATTTTTGACAATATATTAAATTGAACTGTTTCATAAGTATTATAATTATCACGGCAAAGAAGTAATAGACCACTTTGTTTTTAATAGAATTCATAATTAAATCTCAGAAAGTATTTGAACATTATTGCAATAGAATGAAATTTAACTGACTGGAGAGTCCATTTTGGTTGGGAATGATATTACACATCAATTGCAAAAAGGGTTAAATGAATAATACTTTTTAACTATCAAAAAATTTCTTCAGTTAACAGTCTGCATAAAATATGAAAAGACAAAAATATTTACACCAGGGTTTCCATTATAGGTCACAAACCAGGCATCCAAGACAACCAGACAGAAAAAGAAGAAACCCATTCAAAGGAAACCAAACAACCAAAAAAGTAAGTAATTATTTTGAACAGTATAGGAAATTTAAATGGTATAATTTTTATGTATACCTTAAAGTTTCACTCTCACAGATAAACTGTTTTGGCAACTTTTTTTATTTGTTTTGGAATGAGTAAATATTTGCCTAAATATCTGAAAATCAGTAATATAAGACTGCTGACAAAAGATCAGGTCGCAGATTTTCATAATTCAAGCTAAAAGCATTAATTATGGCTAAAAGCATTACATAATATTTAAGGAAAATGCATAATTTTAACATAATTTTTTTTAACATTAATATGAAAACATGCGATCTGACTTTTTGTCAGCAGTCTAATATGACTGGTTTCAAGGCATTTACGCAAAAAATGGATCGGTCAAAGACATAATTATAACAGATGTTGTCTCAATGTTCAATCTTTGAGAGTGCAGCTTTAATATGATCAAAATAAGTTAAATAGTTTTCCAATTATAATCCCACCATTTGGTCATGGGGGCTATAAAGACATCACATTGGGGAGTCTAGCTGTAGGTAAATCCATCCTTGGACTATGTGACAAGTCTACTCATAAGTTTTGGAGTATCTGACTTCAATTTTGACACATATAATAATTATCTTCCTTGAAAAGAGGTGCTGTGCAATTAAACATTATTATGTGTATTTTATTTTAGATTCATTGCCCTCTGATTACTTTTAAAATGTTATCTCTTTACTGGGTCAAGTCTACTCTAGTCCAAAACACCATTTGATTTTATGGTTTTGACTTAACAAACATGTTTTAGAGTTTTTGCCATTCGATCAATAGATGGTATACATCCAGTGATATAATCAGTCAGACCTGTTTTAAATATTGGGTCCGCCATAACTGTTGTCTAATTGTTAAGATTTCAATCATTTTCACAGATTTGTAGAGTCCTTAAAATTGGTGGACCTTACATTAAATTAAGTTAATATCATCTAAAATATAATTAAGCATGCAGGCCTTTGTTGTCTTATTCAGCTAACCTTTCTTAAGTCTTTCTTAAGTGTTATGGCCATAACTCTGAAGTGTTAACAATTTGTGCTCTGCTCTTAGTGGTAAAAGTCTGACTTAAATGTCAATGTTGCCTTAATATATATAGCACGGAATTCACTTAACTGGGTTTTCCCATGCCGGTACAAAAAAAAGGTGAATTTCGAGCTATTGAAATTCATGTAACAGTCGAATGACTCTATTGTTTCCGAAGTAAAGGGTCTATATTAAAACGGTAAAATTGTGTTTGTACCGGAGCAAAAGCTTGGGAAAACCAGAATATCTATAATTCCGGGCTAAAACTATTTAAATGATATGATGCTAAATTTACTAATGATGTACCTAATTATTACAGACCTTTTTTACCAAAATAATTTATTAAGATCAAGTCTTATAGATCTCATTTATTTGGCAGCTGTTATCATGTGACTCACTCTCCTCAAAACCTTTAACTACAATCACTATGCCTATTCTTAATCATTATGAGTTTACTTCTCACTTATATTAAAACTATATGCCAACTATGTGCTCATGCTAGTACACAGTTTTCACCCGAATATTATTCATCCGGTTGCAATTTCTGGTTCCACTTTTCAGGGAGAAAAGTAAGAGTTTTCATGGTACAGAAAACAATGACAATTCCAATTGTGGACGAAAGGAAGAGGCATTTCCTATGGAATATATTCTTAAGTGTCTTAGAACTGTTCATACTGACCTTCTTCCAAATTTTTGTTCTAGTTTTGTCAGTTTTGTTGAACATGATGTGTTATTGGATCTTAATGAAATATATTTATGTGTTGATAGCTGAAGTTATATTTACTCATTTAGGACGAAGCCTTGCTTATAGGCATGTTGAACAAATGCAATTTTCAATGTTAATCTGCTTTGATTTTATCGGTAAATCTCATCTGTTGGGTAAGTAGTGTTAAATTATTGCCTTTTTTTGCACCACTGCATTTGAACAAGCAAATGCTAGAACTAGCAGAAATGTGTCTTAGTTTAAATAATTATGATGCAAACAGTATGATGTCACAGTTGAGGTTATTTTGGTGTAGATTTTTATGTTGCAAATGTCTTATCTTACTTTGAATTTTAACTAAGGAGAAAATTGATTATTGTTAAATATTTGTTTTCAACCAAAAGCTTGTGAATATACAGTTATGATATTTGACTTCAGGATTGGCATCCGGCCATTGTAAGTGCACATTAACTTAAACTTATGCCTTGGTCGTAATTAATTAGTTAATATTATACAGTTAAAATATTCAAATGAGCAAAGACCATAACACATATAATAATTGAGTGATTCCCAGTTTCAATTGTAAAACGAATTATCAGCTGCGGTTTCGCCTATATTTTGGCCATGCTTTGATAACTTGGCAACTTGGTACAAATGTTCATGATCAGAAAATTGTATGAAGTTAACCAAACATAAAATTACACTACTGACATTAGCTTATCACTACTTTATATCAGCAAATAAATCATATAAAAAAATTATCTAGATAAATACCAATGATAGAATAATTTTGAGTGAATTTAAGAATCACTGTGCCCTATTCGAACATGCATGTTTTAAAACAATAACTAAACTTTGTGTACAACCTACCTTTTTGTGTCCTTTATCTCCGAGTTTGTAAGTAAAGAAACATCAATTATCAAGGTTATTTCTCACATATTGGACTACTTTTAAACATACTTTTTACCTTATTGATATCTTAATATTTTAAATTTCGTTTCGTACTTAGGATATATTATGGCAATTAGGTATTAGTTCTTGCTGTTGTGTTTAAAAATATTGTGTAAAACATGTTATCATTTGTTATGCTTTTTGTTTTTGTGTGAGGTTTGTGTTTGGTTCCAAGGCACGATTCCATTCATGTTTACATATTTTAAATCAAGTCAAAGTGGCTTTTCATATGGAAACAGGGGACATATTACATACGTGTAAGCATTATGAGTCAAAATGCCATGTATGTTTGCTTGTCAAAAATTCAGACCCATTCTGGGAGGGGGTGGGGTCTTAGAGATATTATGTTTAATGTATACCATGTAAAGCTGAATGTGTTAAGTGTAGACCAGTGGCCATGATGACAGTCTCAAGTCCAAGTCTAGGCTCAGACTCAGAAAAGCCTTTTTTATAAAGGAACACAAAATCATATTTATTCCATTTCTTCTACAAAAATGTAAGTTAATTATAGTAAAACTTTCAAATATGAATATATTTCAGCAAATATTACCATAAATGCTCTGATAGAAGGAAAATTACAATGAAATGAAGTTCTGCCATAATGAGTCTTGAGTCTGAGCTCAGAATTGAGACTATTCGTAATCACTGCCCCAGATGTATTCTTGGGGTAAATATCAAGTCCCATTTTATGATTTTAAATGTGTTGGGTTATCCTTTGACACACCACAAACTATACTGAAAATCAAATACATTGTTTAAAAACCAAATGTGCATATATATATAAATTCTGCTTCTTCTAACAATATTGTACTGTTTTGTTTATAACCTGTGATATTTCAACATATATGTTTATGTTTGAGACCTTTCAGCTGTTTAATAAATCTGATAAATTTGATTACCGGTATATCATTTTGTGAAGTGCACCCAGACTCCTCAATACTGTCTATTTGTACTTTTTGTATCATTCTATTTATGGCTGATTATAAATAGTTTTCTTTTGAAGGTTTACAATCATATATGAATATTTTTTGGATTATTTATTGATTTATGTAACCATAAGTAATTCTGCTAAATCTTATTTTCAATTATGAATATTTTCTTTTATCAAACTGCCTTTTTTTATATATTGTGGATATGTGAATCCTTTTGATTAGTTTTTGACATAGTTTTACATTTAAATTAAGTATTGTGTTGCCTTGACACAACTTTATACTTATAGCCAAATGAGAATTATGAAATATGCACTTCCAAACTTTCTTGGCATTAGATTGTCATGCCATTTTTTTATAAGATGCCTTTAAGTCTATTGTATGGGTTTGTGTGAAAAATAAAATGTTATAAAAATCATTGTGCTATTAAAGTTTAATTATCATGCCTTCAGCAGCATTTGTTGAAATTAGGAGAAAACTGAGCACTGAAACTTCCTTCAATGAAAAACTGGTAAAATGTTTGAGCGCTCAAACAAACTGCTTTAACCGAAAAATGTTTTATTGACCAACATATAGTATACACTGGTATAATGTTTGAGCGCTCAAACAAAATGCCTGTACTGAAAAGTGTTAGGGTGGCCAAACAAATTGCTTTTACAGGAAAATGTTCGAGCGCTCAAACAAAATGCTTAATATGAAAATGTAAGGCGCCCAAACAAACTGCTTTTACAGGTATTAAATAAATGTTCGAGCGCTCAAACAAAATGCGTTGAGTAAAAATTAATAAGACGCCCAAACAAACTGGTTTTACAGGCCAATGTTCGAGCGCTCAAACAAACTTCGAACACTGACAACTAATGTAATCGCTTGAACCATTTAACCATTCTATCAATATTCACATCATTTTGTTTGAGCGCTCGAACAATTTGGCCTGCTCAGTCCCACTACATGAGATCATTTCTCTGTGTAAAGATTCTCTATGTTTGAGACCTAAGAAATTGAAAATGGAAATGGACTCTTGGAAAATGTTTGAGCGCTCAAACAAATTGCCACCACTTACAAATCGCTTGAACCAACCACTCGCAATCAAACCGGCCATCTTCCTATAATTTTGTTTGAGCGCTCGAACAATTTGACCTGTTCAGACCCATTTACTAAGTTAGTCTCTCTGTGTCAGGATTTTCAATGTTCGAGCGCTCAAACAAGTAAATTTCCAAATTACTTAGAAAATGAAAATATAAGCTGATTCTTGATGTGATTATTTAGTAGTGATTTGTTGAATTTAAGGCCTATAAAAGGTACTAGAAAGACAAATCCCATTTGGTTTTATATTCATTTTTAAATTTGGATGAAAAAAGTTTAATTGTTGTTGTTTTTTTGACAACAATGAAAAAATACTATAAATATGGATAATAATAGTATAAATTAAATCAAATATTTTTTTCATGAATATAATTTTATACGGGTGGGTCATTAACCACACATAAACACACGCACACGCACACAAACACACACACACACACACACACGCACGCACGCACGCACGCACGCACGCACGCACGCACGCACGCACGCACGCACGCACACACACACACACACACACACACACACACACCACAGTTCCGTAGCCAGAACGGTCTATGGGGGTCTGGGGGCATCCCCCCAGAATATATTTTTTTGCAAGAAGCGATTTCCTGCATTCTTTGATCGATGGTTTGTGTACATTAAGGCAAATGATGTAAGTGGAAAGAAATTATTTTTAGAGCTATAGAAAATGCTATATGCACCAAAAACAACGAGGCAGGTGCCTCCGTGTGCCTCAGTGTAGCTAAGGCACTGCACACACACACACACATGCGCGCGCGCGCACACGCACACAAGCACGCACGCACAAACACACACACAACACGATTTAACAAGTAAATAGACTATCTGAACAAGTCATGTCGTTGGAAGGTCGCTCTACTGTCTTATAGTAATATTATTACGTGCACACCAGACAAGTCAGGTAGCTGGAAGGTCGCTCTACCCTCTTCAAGTAATCTTATTAAGTGCACACCAGACAAGTCAGGTCGCTGGAAGGTCGCTCTATCCTCTTATAGTAATATAATTACGTGCACATCAGACATGTCAGGTCGCTGGAAGGTCGCTCTACCCTCTTATAGTAATATAATTACGTGCACACCAGACAAGTCAGGTAGCTGGATGTTCGCTCTACCCTCATATAGTAATATAATTACGTGCACACCAGACAAGTCAGGTAGCTGGATGTTCCCTCTACCCTCATATAGTAATATAATTACGTGCACACCAGACAAGTCAGGTAGCTGGAAGGTCGCTCTACCCTCTTATAACAATATAGTTACGTGTACACCAGACAAGTAAGGTAGCTGGATGTTCGCTCTAGCCTCTTATAGCAATATTATTACGTGCACACCAGACAAGTCAGGTCGTTGGAAGGTCGCTCTACACTTTTATAGTGATATAATTACGTGCACACCAGACAAGTCAGGTAGCTGGAATGTCGCTCTACCCTCTTATAGTAATATAATTACGTGCACACCAGACAAGTCAGGTAGCTGGAAGGTCGCTCTACCCTCTTAAAGTTATGTAATTACGTGCACACCAGACAAGTCAGGTCGCTGGAAGGTTGCTCTACCCTCTTATAGTAAGGTTGCTGGAAGGTCGCTCTACACTTTTATAGTGATATAATTACGTGCACACCAGACAAGTCAGGTAGCTGGAATGTCGCTCTACACTTTTATAGTGATATAATTACGTGCACACCAGACAAGTCAGGTAGCTGGATGTGCGCTCTAGCCTCTTATAGTAATATAATTACGTGCACACCAGACAAGTCAGGTCGCTGGAAGGTCGCTCTACCCTCTTATAGTAATATAATTACGTGCACACCAGACAAGTCAGGTCGCTGGAAGGTCGCTCTACCCTCTTATAGTAATATAATTACGTGCACACCAGACAAGTCAGGTCGCTGGAAGGTCGCTCTACCCTCTTATAGTAATATAATTACGTGCACACCAGACAAGTCAGGTAGCTGGATGTTCGCTCTACCCTCATATAGTAATATAATTACGTGCACACCAGACAAGTCAGGTAGCTGGAAGGTCGCTCTACCCTCTTCAAGTATCTTTTTACGTGCACACCAGACAAGTCAGGTAGCTGGATGTTCGCTCTACCCTCATATAGTAATATAATTACGTGCACACCAGACAAGTCAGGTAGCTGGAAGGTTGCTCTAGCCTCTTATAGTAATATAATTACGTGCACACCAGACATGTCAGGTCGCTGGAAGGTCGCTCTACCCTCTTAAAGTAATATAATTACGTGCACACCAGACAAGTCAGGTAGCTGGATGTTCGCTATAGCCTCTTACAGCAATATTATTACGTGCACATTAGACAAGTCAGGTAGCTGGAAGGTCGCTCTACACTTTCATAGTGATAAAATTACGTGCGAACCAGACAAGTCAGGTAGCTGGAAGGTCGCTCTACCCTCTTATAGTGATATAATTACGTGCACACCAGACAAGTCAGGTAGCTTGAAGGTCGCTCTACACTTTTATAGTGATATAATTACGTGCACACCAGACAAGTCTGGTCGCTGGAATGTCACTCTACCCTCTTATAGTAATATAATTACGTGCACACCAGATAAGTCAGGTAGCTGGAAGGTTGCTCTACCCTCTTATAGTAAAGTTGTTGGAAGGTCGCTCTTGCGTCTTATACAAATGAAGTATAATTGCTGCGTGCACACCGGACAAGCCATTTGTCCGTGCTTGGGTCGACCCGGGCTTGCTTGTGAAGCGAATGGTGAATCTGTGGTTCTTATCGACGCGGGTTGGGATGGGCTTTCATTACCAACCAAGGGTTTTAAAACGAACGTACATTGTACGATGTACGAGGCACGGCCTGTATAAGTCATAAGTTTATAAGGAACCGGTACCAAGAGACCTACCAAAGCTGGTCCGTTATGTCTGTTTCGTAATGTCCATGGTCCGTAATGTCCGTGACCCACGATGGACCGTCGAGCCGCTAGCCTAAGAGATGGACTTTAATACTGGACGGCGATCGAAAGACCCGGGTAAGACCTCCAAAACGGAATTGAGCGAGTCGGCTTATAGATAAGCAAAAAAAAAAACAACAACATTCTTTGAATAATGCTTAGTGGCGCAGGGAACTTTGAGTATTTACAATGCAATACGGACAGAGCCAGCGAGAGGTCATGCCTCGCCTGGAAAGCCTCCGAGGTCGGATCTGATCGCTGTGGCTCATTCGTCGACAAACAGAAAGGTCACAACTGAACACTTACTTATAAACAAGTAAAAGGGGGGTGGTTGATAATTAATTAATCCCTATTTCAAGCCCTGTCTATCGGTACTCTTATTTTTGTCTTCGGTTGAGCACGGGCAAACAGGTGAGGTCGGCCCCTGCTGCATCTCTGGAACGGTATTGTTTTTTGAGCTAGAGGCAGGTAGATGATGCAGAAGCAAGCGAAGTCACTCATCTGCATAAGACTCTGGTATTATTGTTGAATATCAATCTCAATTATTAACAAGCACCATTTTTTGTTGAAACCCATGAGTAAATATTTGATTTAATCGCCATAGTGACCGTAACCGGCCAGCCCCGGGATTTGAATCCAGGACCTTAGGATTGACACACCACTGTGCAAACCAGGTATATAGGTATATATAGCGCGTATACAGTGACGCGTGCAATCTTCATACCGAATTTTGGCCATGAAGCGATTTTGTTGAAAAGTGTGTTTGTTGCAAATGTAATTCGTAAATTAATTTTTTAAAACTAGATTTCTCATGGCGACATGTTGAGCCCGCTGACATAAAAGCTGTAAATGTCTGTACAGCATGTTTGTCTATTTTTTAAGTTAATCCCTTGACCTTTGAACTTAAAGCTTCACTCTCACAGATTGAACATTTTGCACATTTTTTAATTTTTGTCTTGGAACGAGCCAATTTTTGCGATCATCGATGGAAACCAGTTATATAAGACTGACCAAACATTAGATCGCAGATGTTTATATTTAAGTTCAAAAATTGATGTTTTATGCATTTTTCTAGAAACGGTTTAAGCCATAAAACATTACTTTTCGAATGGAAATATGAAAATCTGCGATCTCATCTTTTGTCAGCATTCTTTTATTATTGGTTTGCAGATATTTACGCAAAAAATTGCTCATTCCAAGACAAGAAATTAAAAAGTTGTCAAAAGGGAAGATCTGTGAGAGTGCAGCTTTGAGCCTTTATCTAGATAGTCCACCATAATAAATTATGGTGTATACACATGTACCGTTGACAAGTCTTTATAGAATTTACTTGATCTTCACAACTTCACAACCAGTTTATTCCTCGGCTTGTCTGCAATTGACGGACAGTTTTCCCACATCGATCAGCAGCAGGCTTTGGTGTTCCATGTGACAAGTTATATAAAAGTCCTTAAATGCATATAAAAGTAATGTTCTAGACACGGTCCATCTATCTGCCAATGACCTTGACCTTTGAGGTAGGGGCCCTCAATATTGCACGCAACACATCGTCTCATCATGGTTAACATATATGGCAAGTTATTCTAAAATCTGACCTGAATGACCCACGCATCCATATTTTTGTTTAAATTAGCTGTTGTGCTATGAGGCTGACAAACCCAAATATATATGTGCAATATGACATCTCCTAATAACTTGTCTAATAACTCCTTATTTATTAACATTTTCAAGGACTTAACCAGGTGGTCCTCATCAATATTTGAGAAGAAATACAGCACAGGTTAATTATTTTATTGCCAATCCAGAAAAAAATCGTAACAAATGCAACAACATGAAATAATTTTACATGAAAAATGGAAGGTAACAACTAGACACTTTTTAAGAAGAGTCAATATTATTTCACTTTTACATTACAACTCATGTATAAATACCAAAACACATATGCTGGTTAAACAATTATCATAAACAAGAGGGCCCTGAAGGCCCTGTATCGCTCACCTGATCCAATTTAAGTGTGAAATAAGTATTTTCAGGGCGAGGGCAATTGTGACAGGGGGTTAGATCCTTCCTAGTGACCAAGTTTTTTTTAATATCACGGATGACCCAGTTGCAAACCTTACCTTGCTGTAATAAGTACATTCTGACCAGGTTTCATATAGATAAATTAGAAAATATGGCCTCAACAGTGTTTTAACAATGTTTCTATGATTTGACTTCGTGACCTAGTTTTTGAACTGAGTTTACTCAGTTTCAAACATGACATAGACTTCATAAACACAAAAATTCTGACATAGTTTCATGGTGATCAAACAAAGAATGTAACCTCTACAGTGTTTACAAAGGTTTTCTATGATCTGACCTAGTGGTCTGGTTTTTGACCTCTGATTTCCCAGTTTGAAACTCAACCTAAAGATTATCAAGAATAACATTCTGATCAAGTTCCATGAACATATGGTCATAAATGTGGCCTCTAGAGTGTTAACATGCTTTTCCTATTATTTGACCTGGTGACCTAGTTTTTGACCACACATTACCAAGATTCGAACTTAGCCTAGAGCTCATCAATATATACATTCTGACTAAGTTTCATGAATATACAGTCATCCATGTGACCGCTAGAGTGCTAACAAGCTTTTCCTATGATTTGACCCTTGTGACCTAGTTTTTGACCCCAGATGATCGAACTCGTCCAAGCTTTCATTGATGGTAACATATTGACCGAGTTTCATTCAGATTGTGCCCAAATTGTGACCTCTAGTGTTAACAGTCAAATTGTTGACGACAGACGACGATGGACAACAGACACAGGGCGATCACAATAGCTCACCTTGAGCAATTCGTGCTCAGGTGAGCTAAAAATTATGAAAAAAATTCTGACCAAGCCCAACAAGTTTCGAGATATTGGGGTCAGGACTTACATTATATTAACTTTCAAACACTTTTCAAACATTTGGCTTTTAATTATTTGGGCAATAGTTTCAAGTTATTAGCATGAAAAAAGGTGCTTCAAAAAATTGCAGAAAAAGTCTCGATTTAATAAGAAATCTTCAGGAAATAACAGTCACTTATTATTCTCTTTATTTCCACCCAAAAGTGATTTAAACATATTTAACAAACAAACGGCCATATATACAGTATGTACAGCAATATATATTACATGTTATAAGGCACAAAGTTGTTACACAAGGATGTTAATGTAATAATTTTGTAAGATAAAGCATATACTTTAGAACTGAGCTTATATTTTCTGAGTTTGTGGCTATTATCATTAATGCGATGTACATTACACTGAATACTTATTTCTATTATTTTATTTTATTCCAAGAAAAGAATAAAAAAAGAAATAGAAAAAAAGAATCAATTTTTCTCACATGTATTACTGAATATCAAATCATTGAATGGTAAAAAAATTTAAGTTCATAGAAATCAATCCAACAATTAAAGATGTTAAACAATAACAAATTGAGACATGTTTACATTATTTTTCTATATTTGCACATAATTAAACAAAGGTGATGGTAATATTATTCATATTACTTAATACAAACATAAGTTTATCATTTTTTAAATGATTTTTTTAAATCAGCATGAAATGCAATGGCGAACATGTAATTTATCCTTTAAACTTGTATTTAGTATGAAGAATTTCTAATAAGTATAATTATATTATGTTGTTATAAAAAAGTAATCATAAAAAATGCACAATACTTCCAATTTTCTAAATTTGTTTAAGGGGGCGACACACTTTCCTTAGGCAAACCAAAAAAAATCACTACTAACGAATTTCTATCAAAAATTGTCAAATGCAATAATCTTAAAGCATGCAGAGTAATTCTTATTTCCCTTGAATTTTACTAAAGTTATCCAAAAATACAAAGGATAGAAGTTTCGTTGAGTGTAGATACACAAACATATTTTTCATGTTAATTGGCAAAATAGGCTTAAATAATCTTTTTTTTTACATATCGATTGGTCTGAAATCACTGAAAAAAGAGGTAAAAATAACAATTAATTGATTTTAATGTTATCTATTTCAATTGAATAAGAAGTGATAGAACATGGGATGGTTTGCCATTTACTGGTCTTTAAATCATGCTTTGCGTTCGCTATTTAATGACCCGTATGAAATGAATCTACTGATCATAAAAATGTAATAATTTTCTGCATGCAATAAATAAACTTATTACAAATCAAACACCTCAAATGATAGCGCAACTTGCAATTACCTAACCATAATGTGGATACCCATTTTCCTTATATCTAATGTTTAATTTTCAATTCTTTTGAAATAATATTTCTAAAGGTCATGTTTTATTCCATGTCATATTCAACTCCAACAATAAGTCACACAGGTTACAAAAACTATGTACATTCCCTTTTGATTTTGATTTCAAGACATATCATGTGTAATGAGAGATCAAGGGCCTTTAAAGGGAATAGACACCAGATGATACAAATGCAAGGAAAAAAAATGTCAAAAACTTACATAAAGTTAATATCGTTGTGTACATGTATTGAATCTTACTTACTGTATCAAATCGCTTACAACACAGTTATATTTAGCATTTTTTGCACCTTTTTTTCAATTCATAATTTACTGAGGCTGTCTACCATGTGAATCCCAGTAAATATAGAAGTAGCATTGGTATATGTATCTGTACTAATAACATGACTTTCACATGCTAAATATACACACTATAAAGTGAGAAACCATTATGCGCTAATTTTAAAGGGTTTAGTCAGCTAAGACTGAGACAAAATATTATTTTAATTATGTAAAATGATGTTTAATCAGTCTTATACTAGCTGGTATTGACAATTCTAGGCTCGTCTTGTGGATATTGTGCATTTGTCTTTTTTTGGACCATCTGGTGTCCCCTTTAAGTGTGTTGACTAGATACGATAATATTTCTCACCCACATTATGATATCATAGTTTAAACAATATTATTGTTTTTAACATAAATCCAAGGTAGACTGTGCACAAGGGCCCTACCAAGGAAAAAGCAACAACCAACTTGACACGCCCTATAACCCCCTAATTCCTAATTCCCAAACTAAAATGTACAATCTACAGTGCTGAATAAATTTTCTGCAAACTAGTTACTCCAATATCAGGTATCTCAACTGTAAAGCAGAGCCTCACAATGGTAACGACTGATTCAAGTCAATCCCAGAATTTTAACATAGTACCAAGTTGACTGTCAGCAGCTGAAATTTGTTTTGCCACAAATATCTTTTTGATCAATAGCAAAGAAATTACTTAATAAACACTGATGAAAGTACCGGTAAACTGTAAATACTTCTGCCTTAATTCACTTCCATAATAAATTAAAGCTTGACCATTGTCTACTTAGAAGAAATGTATAACACAAAGACAAAATAATACATTAAACATTCCAAAATTATCAAGCATCCTGACAATGCAGTCTTAATAACAAACATTTTACTTGGTTAACCTTCTGTAAGGTTTCACAAAAAAAACTAGTCAAGATGAAGACTACATTTTGCTTCTTCTAGCCATTTCTTGTATTGGTCAATGACATTCGAAGGAACGAGCCTAACAATAAAGTCTGTATAATACAATACTTCTACCTTTTCCTTGACACAAACACTTAAAAAGTACTCCAGGGAACAATCTAATATTAGTAGGTCCTCTGTAGTTTTATTTTTGAACGACTCATAGTTCTCAAAATCATTCTCTGACATCAATACAAATTCACCCCAACCAGATGCCTGAATTAAAATTTCTTGTCCTTTTCTTTTTTTAATCTCAATGAAAAACCTCACATGTGGATGGTTCAAAAAGACTGGGGTTGTTTCAGAATGGTCCTGCAAACCTCCTGCCAAAGTTTCGTCCATAGGATCTGAGTTTTCTACTTCAGTGTCTTTTCGCAGCTTTTCTTCAACTTCCTCAAGTGTAGGGCATGCCTTTCTTTTAATTTTCACCTGAAATATGTTTAAACACAGACCAAGTATGAACAGTGGTCAGGTTGATTTGGTTTCTGATTCACATAAATGAAATGAAGGCACCTTCTAAAACATAATACTTGAAGTGAGAACTGTCATCAATACTACTGAATACTATAACCATGTCAATAAAGATTTCATTTAATCAAGTTAAGTTTTGCTTTTACTTTTTTAAAAATAAATAAACAAAACCTCTTAGATTTTTTCACTGAAAGTTCATTACTTCTTTGTATTGGTAAGTTTTACAGATATCAAAGCCCTCAGTACTATCAAATCAATTTGTATGTGAAAACAGCAAAATGAAGCACTATATATCACTTGTGTTATCCACATTTACAACATTTGTACTGGTTCTATCACTGACATTCACTTTCTTAACAGGTCAAGAAAAAGTAAAACTCAGGATACTTGATTTCAATTTGCTGTATGTAAGCCTCTAACCTACAGTGTAACATCTGTGAACTGGCTTTATATCTTTTACCTGACATGAAGGGCAAATGTATACATGTGGTTCTTCCTTTTCATCAAAACCCATGCAAACAGGATGGTACCACTCATTGCATGAATCACAGTGCCAATATAGCCTAAAAACAAAATATATTTCCATAACCTGCTTTTTGTACTTAATATACACATACTAAGCCTATACTATTGAAATAAAAGGATTTGTGTATGTGTATATCTTATTGCATTTCCAAGATGAAACTTCAGTTTATGCATAAGATATCCTATTTTGTTGCATTTTCAAGATGAAACTTCAGTTTATGCACAAGATATCCGCCCCATCAACTTGTTTTTTTTACCATTACACACAAGTGAATCGTCTGTTTCATGCAAATTACACAGATTATATGACAGATTAGACTTTATCAGGCACTAAGATATATTGTTTAAAAAAATAAAATCATACATTTGCAGTCACTTCTTACTCACAATACCATAAAAATGTAAAACTGATAAACCTCTTACCTGCCATCGTTCCTTTTTCTACAGACTCAATAAATTCTGCTTGACTTCTTCTGCTTCGAGTAGAAAAATGGAAGATTTCCCCTGAAAACCAGTGACAAGTAACTTGAGTATTGCAAGCAAAACATATGTCCCCTAAACTGAGATATAAGGCTTTATCTTTAACAAGTCAAGGGCCACTCTGCATTTCTTGTTTAGGGAACTATGACAGATATGGTCAAACTAGAGCTACGGTGAAACTCCAGTCTCCAGTAGAGCACTAATAATTCATTTGATTGTGTCAATAAAGTATTGAAGTCATCCATTTAAATAAGTAGCTTTTTTCAGCAGATTTGACATCATGAGTAAGAAAAATCAGACCTGGTGTTTAAAGATACATTAAACAAACGTCTTATTTATGTTATCCTTATTCAAACCTACCTTGTCCTTCCTTTTTCTCTTGCAAGCTTTCTCTACAGGAGGTTGGCTTGCGAGCTGATCAGCAGGTATGGTGGCTTTGTCAACAGGAGGTTGGCTTTTTGAATCAACAGCTTCTTCAACAGCTGATATGGCAGCTTCTTCTATAGGTTGGCTTTGGGACTGAGCAGCTTCCTCAACAGCTGGTATGCCATCTTCAACAGTTGGTTCTATCATCACTATGTTTGAGAAAATGTGACGCATGAGTAAATACTAATCAATACCGAAAGTATAAAACTGCATATTCATACAATAACTCAGATTAAGCTTTTTAAGTTATTTGACTTTCCATTATACAGACATTTGTTGAAGAAAATTTCCTCACACATTTTAAATTTGCTTTCAACAAATTTCATGTCTAAATATGAAGAAAAGTCAACCATCATCAACAAAGAAACACTAAAGGATCAGGGCATGTGAAACAATCAGTCAAGACACATCATTATGCCAAACCACCTCAAAACACAACATGCACAACACCAGCCCTTCATCCGGCAGTTGCCTGGTCTACATGATTACAATTCTATTGATTTTTTTTACTACTCAATTTTTAATTGTAACAGGAACATTTTTGACCAAAGGATAAATACTGCAGAAACAAACATATCAAATAAAGACTAGTATAATTCTATTGAAGTATACAAATAACACCAGTATAACCAACTTATACCTGCATTACCTGCATTATGGAGCAGATGGGCAGCAATGGTTTTTCGCACACCTACCAGTTCGTCTTTCTTCATACTGAACTGCAAACTCTGTCCATTAAGGAAGCGTTCTACCAGCTAAAATATATATCAACAACTGCTTATCTAATGGAAATTGTCATGAGCTTTTTGTTTTGTTGTTTGTGTTGATTTGTATTGTACACTATATTCCTTCTGCCAATTGGCAAAACCATGACTGCATTTAAACACATGCTGTGCACATATCTATCTGATACAATCAATACCATCACTGCAACTTCAATTTCATTTGCTGTGTTGGTTCGAATGGACAGTTTAAAAGGGATTGATTATTCATACAGTTCTGCAATAAAAGGGATTAAGAAGAAAGTAATTAAGAAATAAATGCAAACACACTGGTAAGAAAAACCTTGGAAACAAGAGATGTTTGTCAAACATTATGCCCCCCCCCCCCCCCCCCTGAGCGCCATGTTGTCAGGATTATATGGACAATTAAATGAAATATGCATGGACCGAAACGACAGCTGGTTTGTTGCCGTTAAGGCAGTTTTAAGATTATGACCATTAAAGTGTGAGGATAGAGTGTGTTATGACCATGACCATGACCTTTGACTCTATGAACTCAAAATCCAGAGTCATCAGCTGGTCACCAGAAACCTAAATGTTAAGTTCGAGGGCCAAGGGTGCAGGCATTGTCAAGTTATATCACAGAAAGTTTTTTTTTGTTCAAGGTCACTGTGGCCTTGACCTTTGACCCAATGACCCCTTAAATCATAAGAGGTCATCTACAAGTCAGATGCAACTCCAAGTCAAGTTTGAAGGCCATGGGTTCAGGCATCAGTTATCACTCCGACAACCTTTTACCATTCAAGATCACTGTGACCTTGACCTTTGGCTCTATAAATCCTAAATTTTAAAATCAATAAGGGTGATCTACTGGTCAGGCTTAGCATCCATGTCAAGTTTAATGATCATAGGGTCAGGCATTGTTGAGATATCAGTGGGAGAAGATTTGTTAACTTTTTTGCTTTAAAGGTTACTGTGACATTGACCTTGGCCTGATGACCCCAAAAGTCGATAGGGGTCATCTACTGGGCAGGCCCAACCTTCATGTCAAGTTTGATGACCACAGGTCCAGGAATTGTCGAGTTCGCTTTCAAGGTCACTGACCTTGACCTTTGACCCCTAAAATCAATAGGAGTCATCTACTGGTCAGGCCCAACCTCCATGTCAAGTTTGAGGGCCATGGGTGCAGGCATTGTTGAGTTATCACTCGGACAACCTTTTATCATTCAAGGTCACTGTGACCTTGACCTTTGGCCCAATGACCCCTAAAATCAATAGGGACCATCTTCTGGCCAGGCCCAACCTCCAAGTCAAGTTTGAGGGCCATGGGTGCAGGCATTGTCAAGTTATCACTCGGATAACCTTTTACCATTCCAGGTCACTGTGACCTTGACCTTTAGCCCAATGACCCCTAAAATCAATAGGGACCATCTTCTGGCCAGGCCCAACCTCCAAGTCAAGTTTGAGGGCCATGGGTGCAGGCATTGTCGAGTTATCACTCGGACAACCTTTTACCATTCCAGGTCACTGTGACCTTGACCTTTAGCCAGATGACCCCCAAAAACCATAGGTGTCATCTCCTGGTCAGGCCAATTCTCCAAGTCAAGTTTGAGGGCCATGGGTGCAGGCATTGTCGAGTTATCACTCGGACAACCTTTTACCATTCAAGGTGACTGTGACCTTGACCTTTGGCCAGATGACCCCAAAAAACAAAAGGGGTCATGTACTGGTCAGGCCCAATTCCAAGTCAAGTTTGAGGGCCATGGGTGCAGGCATTGTCAAGTTATCACACGGAAAACCTTTAACCATTCAAGGTGACTGTGACCTTGACCTTTGGCCAGATGACCCCCAAAAACAATAGGGGTCTTCTACTGTTCAGGCCCAACCTCCAATTCAATTATGAGGGCCATGGGTGCAGGCATTGTCGAATTATCACTCGGAAAACCTTTTACCATTCAAGGTCACTGTGACCTTGACCTTTGGCCCGATGACCCCCAAAAACAATAGGGGTCATCTACTGGTCAGGCCCAACCTCCAATTCAATTATGAGGGCCATGGGTGCCGGCATTGTTGAGTTATCACTCGGACAACCTTTTACCATTCAAGGTCACTGTGAACTTGACCTTTGACCCGATGAGCCCCAAAAACAATTGGGGTCAGCTACTGGTCAGGCCCAACCTCCAAGTCAAGTTTGAGGGCCATGGGTGCAGGCATTGTCAAGTTATCACTCGGACGACCTTTTACCATTCAAGGTCACTGTGACCTTGACCTTTGGCCTGATGACCCCCCAAAACAATAGGGGTCATCTACTGGTCAGGCCCAACCTCCATGTCAAGTTTGAGGGCCATGGGTGCAGGCATTGTTGAGTTATCACTCGGACAAGCTTTAAAATTATTTTACCATTAAAGGTCACTGTGACCTTGACCTTTGACCCGATGACCCCCAAAATCAATAGGGGTCATCTAATGGTCAGGCCCAACCTTCATGTGAAGTTTGATGACCATACGTCCAGGAATTGTTCAGTTATCACTCGGACAAGCTTTGGTCTACCGACGGACTGACCGACCGACCAACCGACCGACCGACATACCGACATGCATGTGCAAAGCAATATACCCCTCTTCTTCGAAGGGGGGCATAAAAATATTGGAGATGAACTTACCATCAACACATACACTCCACATCTTGAAATATGTGAAATAGCTCCTTCAATACATCAGTGGGTAGAAACTTTGAATCAAGTGGAGGCGGTTGTGAGTTTGATCTCACCTGGGACATACAAGTAACTGAAAAGATGGCTACAAGTGGTTGCTAATAAGTAAGACAGCACTGGCTACTCTTTAAGTTTGAGTCTCGAAAATTTACTTCAATTACATTGAAACAAGTCATAAATGAAGTGCATTTTCATATTTTTTAAATATGCAAGTGTCCAAGCCTTTTATTGACAATAATTGCCATGTAGCAATCTTGATTTATAAACCTGTAATGGTTTTTAACATTTTTTTTATCAATTTAATATTTGAGTAACCATTTGGAATTTGATGAGCATGGTGTAAAAATATATGTATCAATGTATTTCTTTACTTTAAAGGTTGTGAATCAGGTTCTGTGATAAATTGTTAAAACATTTTTTTTTTCCTTAAAATATTAAACTATGTTGTTCAAAGTAAAATTTACCAGGAGAACATTGGATGTCTATAATTATATTGACATATACGAATTAATAAAAACAGACAAGATATAAGGTTATCGAATACGAATTGCTGATTTGTACAATTTTGATCATCAAAACCCTAGAAAGCGATTCACACCCTTTAAGAAGACTTCTGTATAAAGAAACACTTTTGACAATTCTATGGCCAAAAAATAACATAATAAAACAACAAGTAACAATGTAACAGATAACAACAATTTGATGTCTAAAAGGAGCTTAAATGTCAGTACATCTGTAAGGACCGTAAGACTTGTGATTGTCCAAACTTTTGGACTATCTAAATTCCTTCTCTTTTAGAAACCGGTTTACATTTATTATTCACAAGCTATTGACCATATAGATAATCAATGAGTTTTCATATTCAACATTGTAACTGTAACATTTTAGCCAGAAAGAAGACGTTTTTAGAGATTCCAACTTACTTGGCAGTGTCAAATATTTATGCCACCTGCTTCAGGAACTTCTTACTTTGGATGTATAGGGAGCAAGTATACAAAGCTGCAAACACTTAACTTACTACTAAACTTCTTGAATATGTGTAGATCATGTTTCATGTTGTTCATTTGATTGTAATGCATTTCTTTCTGTATTTGTCATGTGCAGCAAAGCGACTTTTGGGTAACATAAATACTCACAGAGACGCAGTCAATTTGACTGTTCTTTAGCTCATTTAACAGTCCTTCCTCTTACTTAGAATACTTTTATTTACATTTAGGTTATCATTTATAACTGGATGTGTTTGAAATTGGAGTTAATGATTTTTCAGTGTCATTAATACAAATCATCTTCTAGCATATTTGAATACTACTGTGCAAGTTACTGTGCGTGAACGTGGGCTGGTGTCATTTAATTAGTCCTTAACAATGCTGCACAGTTTTGGTTTGATACTATGGATGCTGAGACTCGAACATAACGATTCCAACTCGCAACTTCACTTGTAATTAATCAATCTATAGATCTAAACAATAGATATATCTACTTATTAATCTACCTCTAACTAGAATCTACATTATCTTTTAACATACATGAACTATTTCATAAGGCAAATATATTTATTTATGTAAGATTAAGCTGAGGACCTTAAACGACATGTATTTAATAACAAACCACCATCTATGCCACATTGCTCATCTCCCACTTTAAGCTCAAACAACTATACTTATAACAATCATTTTAGAACAATCAATATCGAAAGTAACAAACTTGAAAACAACAAAAGAAACTGAACTCTTTCAAACTGATCAACATCGTCACTTACTACCAACGTAGCAATATTTGTTGCTGTGTTATTTCAGTTTCTCCAAGTGGATTTAGGTAGATTATCTTCCTTTCACTTAGGCATATTATCTGTTGATATTTACATAATCAATATGAAACAAATTCAGCTTAAATTTTGCCAAAGGCTCATAATAATGCAAACTGTCATATAACAACTGAAGTGCACATTCTGAATTAATTTCAACAGCTTTTATGAATTTTTTTGCAAATTTTAAATTTTCATGTGATTAATTTGACTTTTATTTTTTAAAGAAACTAGAGATGCATACATAAGAAACAGAGCCCCCACTTCGATCCTTTGTCACATCAACAATTACAAAAATCAAAGTCATAAGGGTCATTGACATTCTAGCACAATTAGATGGGTGCTTACCACATTAAATGATTACAATATTAATTTGTAGCAAATATATTATATAAATATTGTAAATTATTTAATAGGTAATTTTTTGGCACTTAATTGGACTAAGAAGTGAATACAATAACCCGGATATTACATCATTGTTTGCCTCTATGATTATACGCTTGCATGTAATCATGTTTTTGTTGGAAATTGGGAAAATAAGATACTTTTTGGCATTGGGAACATGACCAAATACCAGCTATAAATATTGCCAAAAAACACCTGATAACGATGTAATATGTGCCAGTCAAAAGCAATAAAACAATCAAATTAAGAAGTGAACAAGAATCGCAATTTGACTAAACCAGGACTTTTATGATTGGCAGAAGAGATTCAGTTTCAACTGCTTTCTTTATATTTTTTGTAACACTGACCTTGATCCTTATGGCCACAAGCACAATCCCATGAAAATCCTCCATTTGTATAGAGGATAATATGAAGTTATATAACTTCATCATGTGATGGCCCTGAACAACTGTGTGAAGTATTAAGTTAATTGATGGCGACGGCATCGCTGTGGCAAGTAGTATAGCCCTCCTTTCTTCTTCAAATAGTAGAGTAGAAATAAATTAAAGCTATGCGCATGAATTCAGGAAAAAGAAGTTAATACAGACATTTTAAACATGGATAAACAAATACCATAATATTACCATTAATGTCCAGTGGTTGCCTCCTTGATTGACTGCACCAATACAGTACTCGTATCCACACAAAGACTCCTTCAAAAAAAGAACACATGTAACAATAGCTTAATAAATCTACCCGGAATTCAATTCAATCAGACCTAATACAAAGAATGTATTTTGATACATTTTCACATCAAATAATTATAATATTATATGACTTCAAAGGTACATATTGCATCACATTGTCACTGATAAAGCCAAAAGTATCTCTAGAAAATATTTTTAACTTAAAAATTCTTAGAATTTACTGTATCATACTATTAAATCTATATCTTTAAACCCAGGTCCTTGAATTCCGGATTACAAGTATTCAAAATAGTGCTTCCAATACAAATAAGATTAGTATTATATCCTTGGCAATACAAATAAGATATGTATTATATCTTCTTGGATTGGGACCAGTTATAACCATTAAATATGATGGCATTGGCTTTCCAAAGCAATGAAAAATCAACTTTTATACAATTCATCTTTGGAAATAACTCTTATTTTAAGACAAGTCTATGACCCTATTGACTTGATAGCAGTTTGGACCCACCTCATAAAAGGTCAATATTTCATGCATTTTTTCGAATTTATCGTAAATTAAATAGTAGTTTTCGTATTTAGTAAGTTGTTTATTTCCATAATCTATTAATTCACTTTTAAATAATTAAATCTTTCTATGCAACTTTGAAAACTAACCTTTCGTAGCAGAGAATGTATTTCCCGATTGTCCATAAAAATGGCTGTCATGACAACACTGGATATGTGGAACACATTTCTAGACTGAGTCAGCAGGTGCAGATAGGCGTCAAGAACCTGGAATACACACAAGGCAATGATGCAAAACAAAACAGCTGATTTTGCTTAAAAAAAAAAATCATTGACATGACCTGATATGATGAACCTATTTTATGGTTACACTGTTTTTTGCACACTGCCCTTTAACAGTTTATGCATTAATTTTGTAAAATATTCAATAAATTATTTTTCTTAGTTCATTATCAAATTGCTTGAAATATCTGTTATGCCATATTGACTGCAAAAGGGCTAATTCATAAAAATAACCATATAGATAGAAAAACGATGACCAAATGTACCTAAAAAAGCTCATGCTTATTATAATTCTCTTTAGAAATCTTTTAAAGAAGCACATCAGAGACAAGTGTTGTACTTTAAAAATAACGTCAAATGAGAAATGTCATTATTTTCTGGCCTTTCGACTTATTTCCAAAAATACCAATTGAAAGAAATTATAATTTAATTTCTTGATAAGGTGTTGTGAATTATTAATTCAAAAAGTTCAACAATGAACTATGGACCATCATGTTGGTATCTTATTGTACAGAAAGTATATACTACTTCATATTAATAATTACTTGACAAAATTATACATGATGTGATACTTATAAATGCCATGTAGATTTACATTAGTCTGAAAATAATTAGTAAAATCACAAAGATCTAGGAAGTTGCATAATTAGTTTCAACTTGGTTATAATTGTCTGAGCTACTATCCCTTAAACATTAATACTAATTGACTAAAATACAGTTAACAGATAAAATACTCTTCGCATAAATAACTAGGGACCCCAAACGCAATCCCACAAAAAGGTCTCCATAAACTCTTCCTATAGACCAAGTTTAGTCAAGATATGTCAACCCTAACTAAAGTTATTCAGTTTCAACTGTTTTTCTATTTTTAGTAACAGTGACCTTGACCCTAGGGACCCCAAACGCAATCCCATGAAAGGTACCCATAAACTCGTTTTATAGACCAAGTTTGGTCAAGATATGTCAACCTTTACTAAAGTTATTCAGTTTCTTAAGTAAGTTTGACGCTGCCCGGCCGCCCAAACAACAACGTTTGTAATTCTAATAACCAGGTTTCACTATGTGAAAACCTGGTTAATAAACAAGAGCTGTCACAGTATGTGACGAATGCCCCCGAATGTGACATGGACATATGAACAAGGTCAGTACATGAACAGTTAAAGGTCAAACAAATACATATGGCAAGTTATTTTAAATTGCCTCTGAACATACCACCACTACCTGACAACATACATTCTTATGTCCTTATATTCAGCATTCCGTTGTGAATAAACACTAAGTGTATCTTTCACCTTAGAGGTAGGTCTTGCACGTGACATGTTTTGTGGTATGTCGAACACATGTGGCAGGTTGTTTTAAAATCTGTCCATACAAGAGATGAGAGAAGGTAACAGCCCAGACACGACAACCTATACTCTATGTCCTTATTATGCAGCATTCCATGATCTTAGTGTGACCTTGACCTTAGAGGTAGGGACACGGGTCTTGCATGCCACCCTGTCCATACAAGGGAAGTTACAGTCCTGACAGGAGTTATTAAGCTGGACACACGGACAGACAAACGCACAGTGTGATTTTGATACACCCACCTTCGGGGGCATAAAAATATCTTATGCAGTTTCCATTTTTTTTCATGATTTACAAGCTTGAAAGATTGTTTTGAAGAGTGAAAGCAAACTCACTGCATGGTCAAATGAATGCTATGCCATATAAGCTTTATGAAACATATTAAAGTATCAGTAAACAGTAATCAGTAAACCTACTTCATCGGAGAGGGTTGTCTGGAGGAATTTGACAGATTCTACAGTCAGAACATATGGGCCAACTTTGCCAATGTTGTACTGCTGACAAGAACTGTTCTCCCAGATGGAATCAACATCAGAAATTAAAAAACTAAGCTACAGATATGTTTTTTGGCGTTATTTCAATAAATCAGTGGCCATAAAATCATTCAATCTGTAATGAATTTATCTGAAATGTCTGAGGAAAAAACACAAACAATGCTCAAGAAGATTATCCAAAGTCGGCCAACAACCCACATCCACAATCGCTGGTCCAGAAAGTTCTGTCAGTCAGCTTGGCAATGACATTGACAAAGAAAATCGTCAAGGAATTCTTTACTTACACCACCCACACCTCCCACAAATGCTGGAAAATGTGCAGCCGCCTTCTTCAACGACCGTTAATTCCATTTCTGTCGTTTATGACAACATCTCGCTTAACACACACATGAATTCTCTGTTCGCCGGAGCAGTTTTAAACATCCAGTACTTTAATATCAACATTTATAGTTCCATTTTATTCCACGAGGCGATTGTTTACACACTCTTTACAGCCGTGACCAGTGACTTGCGGAATAATTGTAAAGAGATTAGATAAACTTGTTTATTGTTTGTTGCATGTTTTATGTTTACGTGTTCTCTTTTAAATTGATAAAAAAAAATGCCTATGATTTCACTATATCCAATCCATCCATGTTGTTCTAAGTTTATAAACAGTGATAAGAACTATTTTGTTTGGGCATATTTAAACACTGCATGTATATTCTGGCTATGTCTGGCTATGTCAATGGGGAAAAACAGGTACCGGTTAAAGGTGATTTATCGTGTTTAATAAACAAAGTAACAGGATAAATAGAATAGTAGGTTAGTGCCGTGGATGGAGATTAACTTTCTCCATCCAAGGCACTAACCTAGTATTCTCTATATATGTTGTGAACAGCAATTTTATCAATGCAAATGTGGGCATATCAGCGGCTTTTCATAATTTTCCTCCCTGCATTCCCCAGCATTATTGCATATTCAACTCCTACTAAAGTAAATGATGTTCAAAAACAGTGGCTGATCTATAGTCTAGTGGTAACTCATTTGACTGTCAATCAAGGGGTGGCAAGTTGGATTCCACACCACCCACTAAAAACATACTAATTGTCTCCTGGGAGGGACCTAAATGCGAACCCATGTGACATGGCTATACACTGGTTCGCATTTAAGAACCAGGGTAGCTTAGGGGTTAACTTTGTCTGTTCACATTGCTCCAACAAAGGCTTTAAGACAACAAACAGAGGTATGACACTGTAAACAGAGGTATGACTATGGTCAAACACGAGAGTTCAGCCATCTGTCTCTTCGACAGTAAACCACCACTGACAGTGTAATTTCATTACCACTTATTTAGTTCTGGCTTCCATAACTTTAATGTTGATATTTATTTTTTTGATGTTTACAACACATTAAAGTTATGGCGTAACCCCCATAGTAAAGTCAACCAGAATCAATTGAGTGTGATGATGCAATGCAATCACATGACCATGATGACGTCGATGGATTCTATTTATAGAATCAGATTCACATTGTTCATTTTGTTGAATCCAATTGCAGTAAGGCTGTAAATACCCTTTGATAAGTAAAAACAATTTATTTATTCCAAATTTGTTATTAGTTATTTATTAATTATTCGAAATAGAAAAAATAACAGCAAAATAAACACTAGGTCACATGGGTATTTTCTGAAAATCTTGGTGTCACGTGATTAAATTTGAACACAATTATGACCTAGATAAGGAATGCTTGTAATAGGATTTATTAAAATGCTAAATCATCTATCTTAAAAGCGTTTTTTGGTTTTGAAAATGAGTTTGTGAACTACATTTTACTTCATTAACCTAAGGATAGAGCTATTTTGTCTGTACAATGCATACAAGTGAAATAACAGCGTGACATAAAAATGTCACGAATTCTGGTAGGGTTTGGATACGGCGTTCTCTTCAGCGAACACATCCAAAAAGGTAATATATAACGTATTCGCTGAAGTTCTTTAGCTAACTTTAATTGTGCATAGAATGCAATAAGTCTGACACATTTAATTCTACAGTATGATAAGAATGCCAATATATCATATTTATATCATATATATATAATACTGGACTGGGTCATATATTATATGACCCAGTCCAGTATTATTCAGGGTTGCTAACAAACTAACAAATCACGTTGATTTTGATCGCGAAAACATGTTACTAATTTTAATATGTTGCATATCTAACTCTACAACAATAAATTTTATAAATTACCAGGACACTTACGTGAAATTTCTGTAAACTTGCTTTTACGAACGACAAACGACACTCCATCTTCAACTTCTAACGCGTTTGTTGCCGCATTCGCCTCTTCATCGGAGTGGAACAACATGGGCGCCGCCATCTTGAAAGTTTCAGAGGTCATAGGGAGGAGCCTATTTGGTTTGGTAATGTATTTGTATAATATTAATATAAAAACAATAAAATAAATGCATTAGGAGGCGTCTTTCGGTAACTTTCATGCGTCTTTCGGTAATTTTATCCGTCTTTCGGTAAATAATCGTATTTCGGTAAGTCTAGGGACCGGCCTATTTGTTTGGGGGTATCAATCGGAACTCCTCGGCTAGTATCAAGGAATTACGGACACTACGGACCATGGACATTACGGACCAGACACTACGGACCAGATTTAGGGACATTACGGACCAGATTTAGGGACATTACGGACCAGATTTAGAAATTTACGGACCAGATTTAGAAACTTACGGACCATGATTTAAACACATTTTTTTTAATTATTCACTCATTAGTTTTTAATTTGTTAATAAATACTTGAATATGAGTGCTCAGTATGACGTTATATCTTCCATAAAACTGTGAAAAATCGCGTGAAGTTCGAATAGATCGGCAGTTAAATCAGTTAAAAGCAACAGAAGATATATGTTCCAAAACAGTTTATTTACCAAATTAAATCGAGCACATATAAGAACACGTGGGTGATACTGGCGGCTGCGGACATCTGGCTACCCTCAAGAACACTGTCTGTTGTTGGCAGTCGCATGATGTGGTCGGGTGGTCGATGTGTGTTTGTTGCAATTCTTGCAAACTGATTTTTAAAACTGGCAATTTCTGTTGCCTTAATTAATTATAATTGTACCCGTAATTATCGGCGGTATATTACAAAAGAAACAAACATTACAATGACAACCTTTAATTGGCAATCATAAAAGTGTGAAAACCCATTGTAACGGCGCACTTTCAATTAAATCAGATGAAACGGAAAACAAACAAATATGACTATTCAAAGTTTATTTCAGAAAGCAATCGATCACATATGAAAATATTAATATTCACATTTACAATTATAAGATAAACACATATTACGTTCATTATTATTCATTATTATTCGAATTAACATTACACTTTATTTAAAATACATTGATGTTTAACATTGGAATTTCATGGGATTTTTCAGTTACATTAAAGATAATTGTCATACTGAGCACTAATATTCAAGTATTTATTAACAAATTTCAGACCAATGAGTGAATAATTAAAAAAACAAATGTTTAAAAACAATATAAATCATGGTCCGTAAATTTCTAAATCTGGTCCGTAATGTCCCTAAATCTGGTCCGTAGTGTCCCTAAATCTGGTCCGTAATGTCTGGTCCGTAATGTCCATGGTCCGTAATGTCCATGGTCCGTAGTGTCCGTGACCCGTATCAAGATATGGCCTCGGATATAATACGGGTCGTAAGAAAATAGTCCATCATGGCCGACCAAGAAGATGTTCAAACAACCAAGAGATATGTTAGTCCAAAGACAGAATGAGGAGCGAATTTTTACCACTTATTTGTGTGTAAGTGTTATTTTTATACTTATTGTATTTTAATAAAATATATAAATAGTTTTAAAAGAGCCCTAATGAGAAACTAATTGGAAATGTCATTAATTTTTAGTGGGTGGGGTAAAGTCTTCTTTCATTTGACAGATTCTAATATAGTAAATAACAATTTTGAAGCTCCAGTGATCAGTGGCAAAAATTAAGAAAACAAATACTCTATTTGTAATAACAAATAAGTCTGAATCTGACTTTATTAGATCGATAATAGGTTAGACTTTTTTTCTCAGTGTATTTATCTCATACATTTCATATCATTAACTTTAATTTTTTATAATTTTAAATTTACATTCTTTTAACCAAGGATGTATGGTTTATATGTCCGTGAGTGTTGGTATCGAACAATTTAATGTAATGGCACAATTGAATGCCTCCGCCCTGTTCACTAATATAGTTCTCTAAATAAATTAGATCTTCATTCTTTTGGTTTAACAAAATGAGTTTGAACGCATAAACCAGCACACATTTCTTTCAAGACTAAATTTTATGATATCCACCAGTGGTGGTGATGCAGAAACATTGAAAAATGCTGACATTTTTACTGTGCCAATGAAATGCAGACATTTAAATTTTAATCTTATTGTCATTTTCAGAAAAGAGTATGGTACCAGGGGTGCAGCTGACTCTGATTCCCGGCTTCTTCTAATGAAAAAAGGCAGATGAGGTAATGGTTGTACTATTTTCGAAATTCGGACAATAATTTAACAGTCAAGTATCCTATGGGTTTAAGCCCAAAAGTACCTGCATGTTTGTACAACTAACCAACAAGGATTGACAGTATTAAAATATCAACATTGTAGATGAATTTAAACATGAATTTCATTTCATATTTTTTATTTACTAGTAGTCCAGAGCTAAAAGCTGCTCTCTCACAGATTGACAGTTCTTCTTGGTCGTTCTTCAAAAGCCCAAAGGAGTAATTAAATTAAATTTACACATATAATTAATTATATGGCTTAAAGCAATAGCAAAAAAATATTTTCCAAACAATTGAAATCTGTTCTATTATGTGTGCCCTTATATGACTAGTTGGAGGAATTTTTACCAAATTTTCAAACTTGTATATGAAAGACTGTGATCTGATATTATGTCAGCAGTCTAATATCACTGGTTTCCATACATTTGCACAATAATTGCCAATTGGCTCGTTTAAAGATAAAAATAAAAAAGGTGACAGAACAGTAAAGATGCAGCTTTAAATTGGTGTTGCACTTAATGTTTTGTGAATACTTTTCTGTTGTTGTACAGGCTTTTAAAATAATTGATCTGAAAATATAATTCCTATTATTGTTGTATTTCCTGTTTTCTATTTCAGGCACTGGAATCCGAATGTAATCAAAAATGCCATTGTATGAGGATTGACCTGCAATGCATGGAAATCATCTAACACAACTGCAACGCCTACCTTGGAAAAATGAGTGCAAGATGGAAACAAAGCGTTCAGTGGAACATCTTGTCATCTCAAATATTTGATGACTTACATACTGATGTGAAGTTGAAGATAAAAGTCATCTGTTGGTCCGTGATTATTAAATAAATCCTAACATATATTTTAAAAGGGTAATATGGTAAAGGATTTATCTACGCTTAAAGTGGTTTTCCTATATTATGGAGGGAAGATAACTACAAAAACAGAAACAGATGGCATCGGCAGACCAAATAAAGGAGAACTATTTTGTTCAGTTCAATTTTTAAGACTTCAGAAAATCCGTTAATAGGGCACATCCTTGCAAATGCCATATTGTAAACTGGGCTCTTTAAAATGTGAAAAGGTGAAAGTGGTCTAGAGGATAAGCCTCAAATTCAAGGTTGTGAGTTCAAGACCTCCAAGATACTTTCTCTTGACCTCAGGAAAGGATGTCCATACTTGTTTCTACTTAGGCAACAGACTTAAGAGTGATTTTGTAAGCTTCCAGCTTGCATAGCAATCTGATAAGGCATAAAATAAGATACTACCTGACTTGCAAACAGTTTTTCCATTTGTGTTGATTTATTTTTCAGTCTGTTGGAATGTTTATTAGAAGTGATGCGCTTTGCTTACTGCAACCAATATTTATTTTCTTTATTCAGTTAAATTTAACGAACACATAACATGACTTGTGATTTTACAGATGCATGTTTATTTCGTTGATTGTATGAGTTTATTTTCTCAAATGATGTAATAAAAGTTATTTTGAATGACTGTCCTTTTTTGTTTGAAGAAAATGTGTTGAGGTTTTAGCATAGCATAGTGTCATCATCATCATCATCATTGTTGTGTACAAATAAAACAATGTAATAAAAATCAAACTGTCAAGGCAAGTACTCAAAGAGGCAGAAGGATATTGCTAAAGAGACGGGTTATACATTTAGACAAATAAAATGCAAAGAAAGATCTATAATTCTCCTCTCATTGTGTGTTTATGGTTAAAGTGGAGACATACAGTATTTTTTAAAATGAAGAGTTAAATTTGTATGGCAACTTAAAGCCATATATGGGGATTAAACGCCAGAAATATTGTGAAGTCTCCCAAAAGACTCAATGCACTTAAAAGGACTTGGCACAGAAATGAAAGTAAAAATGGGAGCAAAACCTAATTTATCATTAATTTTACATTGGATTGCATACATATGGCTCTGTTATTACTTGACTAATATTAAAAATAAATTTTAAGAGACGTGTTGATCCAAACTGTAATTATTCTTGTTTGCATTTTATGGAGTTGGACATATTAAAAAGAGTCATTTGGTGAAGAGTGATCTAAAGGCTAATTATTCAAAATAGATTAAGTATTATTGAAAAAAGTCTGGTATACATTGCTGAAAAGCTTAGTAACCTGGCTTAATATTTGTTTAAGGCTTTTACTTACAAAAAAAAAAAAATCAGTTGAGTATCTTAACAGTTACTCTTTTGGTGTTGTTGTTTTTAATAAAAAATGACAATTTACTCAAAGATATTGAGACTAATAATTATAGATTAAGACAAATATAATGTGTAAGGAAACTTCTAATGAGTGGGTTTTATCCACAGCTTAGGAGGTAAAGTGAAGCATGATCTGCCTTGAACAAATACAAATTTAAGACAAGTTCTGTCAACTTAATGCACCAGTCAATTGTAACTCCCCCACCCCAGGTCCGGGGGAATACTGGGGTTAAGCCGGGGAAATGGGCCGTGTTTTTACCTATCAGGTGGCCCTGCAGTGCTGGGTGAATGTGGTGGTTTTATCTTCGCTTAATAACTGAAAAAATATAGAGGGGAATGGACCTTACCTAGAGTCCCTGGGGTGGGGGGGCATTTGGCAGGGACTTTGCCATTGGATTGTCCGCGCAGGGTGGGGATTTTAGCCGGGGTTGGCTGTACTGAAAGTCAAAGTCCCCACTATTCCCCAGACCTGGGGGGGGGGGGGGGGTCGTGGTTACAATTGTCTGGTGCATATCCACATGAAAGTTGTACTGGTACTCTAACAATTGAGCTTACTGCGTGGATAGTCACCGCCCCACCCCAACCCCACAGAACTGTTTACACAAAAAAAATCTGCAGCCCAAACCCAACAATGCTGAAGTAAAGGCATGCATAGATTTCAGCTGGTAAAGCTGACTGGGTGCCAAGCTCACACCCATCCTATCACAACCCACAAAACTCTGCACAAGGCGATCAATGATTTTACAGAATAGTAATGTTGTTTTAATGGCAAGGCATGGTGTGAAAAATAACACGGCAAAGTATGACTTAAAACTTACATTTCATAGGGTATTCCTATAACTGTTGAGAAAATGTTGACATTTAGTCCATGCATGCATTTAAATAATCCGATGTAATGATTCATGCATGCCATGAACCGTATGATCATTTCAATGACTGTCAAGTACATTTTCTGTGTGCTCACGATTTTTATAGAGGAAATAGAGTTCTTCAACTATAAGGAAACATCTAAATATTCATAAAACGAACATTCTTTGAGGTTACAATTAATATTTCTCTTAAACAAGCACATTTAATCTAACACAATCCATTTCCGTGTTGTTACAATGGGCCTTCTTTACGCGGATTGAAAACGGTGTTAATCGCCGGCAGCCGCATCGCACTTTCGTATATCCTTACTACTATTTACGAGGTCTATCTCAAAGCTTGCCGGAGATGGCCGAGTTGTTACGATTGTGGGGGTATGACTAAAATACGAAAATAGCTTTTTTGACTAAAATACGAAAATAAGGTTATTTTTGATGAAAATAAGTAATTTTCACGAAAATAACATTTTTGACAAGAATTTAGTTAGTTTTGGGATAAAATATATATTTGTTTTTTTTTGTGTTTTTTTTTTGTTTCTCTGAAAATAGGGTAAGTTTTGGCGAAAATAACATTTCGGAAAAAAATGTAGTTAGTTTTTGGATAAAATAAAGTTATTTTCGCGGAAATAAGTTTTGGTAAAAATCTAAAAATAGGGTTAGTTTTGGCGAAAATAACATCTTTGACAAACATGTAGTTACTTTATGGCTAACATAAGGTATTTTCGCGAAAATAAGATTTTGGTAAAAATCTGGAAAGTTTTGGCGATATTAACATTTTTTTGAAAATATATATATGTACTTAGTTTGGGCTGAAATAAAGTTATTTTCGCGAAAATAAGATTTTGATAAAAATATTGTAAGTTTTGGCGAAAATACCATTTTTGACAAAAATGTAGTTAGTTTTTGGATAAAATAAAGTTATTTTCGCGGAAATAAGTTTTGGTAAAAATCTAAAAATAGGGTTAGTTTTGGCGAAAATAACATCTTTGACAAACATGTAGTTACTTTATGGCTAACATAAGGTAATTTCGCGAAAATAAGATTTTGGTAAAAATCTGGAAAGTTTTGGCGATAATAACATTTTTTTGAAAATATATATGTACTTAGTTTGGGCTGAAATAAAGATATTTTCGCGAAAATAAGATTTTGATAAAAATATTGTAAGTTTTGGCGAAAATACCATTTTTGACAAAAATGTAGTTAGTTTTTGGATAAAATAAAGTTATTTTCGCGGAAATAAGTTTTGGTAAAAATCTAAAAATAGGGTTAGTTTTGGCGAAAATAACATCTTTGACAAACATGTAGTTACTTTATGGCTAACATAAGGTATTTTCGCGAAAATAAGATTTTGGTAAAAATCTGGAAAGTTTTGGCGATAATAACATTTTTTGAAAATATATATGTACTTAGTTTGGGCTGAAATAAAGTTATTTTCGCGAAAATAAGATTTTGATAAAAATATTGTAAGTTTTGGCGAATATACCATTTTTGACAAAAATGTAGTTAGTTTTTGGATAAAATAATTTTTTGGGGGGTGATTGTTTGGGTAAAAATCTGAAAATAGGGTTAGTTTGGGCGAGAATAACATTTTGAACATGTCGGCATCCCCATTAATATTTATGCAAAAAGCAACAGAAACAAGCTCAGTAGTAAAAGTTTAAACATAAACCCGGTTTAGTGGCACTGGGCAAACGCCAAAGACATAGAACACAAAATCACAAACAAGAAACATAGAACAGCCCAAAACTCTACAAACTCGGTATGTTTATCAAGAATAAAAAGCATCATTGTACTAAAACTGGGAACAATTAAAGAAAAACATAAGTGATTATTAAAAATAAAAGCGACTTGTATTTGCTAATCTCTCCTTCTAAATGATTTGAAAATGTACAAAAATTTGAAGAAAACGAAGTCACATGCCAAAACACTCGGAGTCAGCCAAAACGTGTTCGCCAAATACGGTTTTAAAGATAACATGAATTAGCAAAATCTTCATAAAAATCAAAGCACTGAAAGCTTAGTTATTAAAGGATGCTTTATTCAACCCAATATTTTGTATCAGGTATTCATCTTCAAAAACAAGAAGGCAAGGACATATCTTTGATGGTTCCCTTTAGTTTTATCGTGTACCTGCTGCAGTAGCAATAACGGTCTATAATTATGGGTCATTGTCATTAACTTAATCCGCTTAATGACAAACAAGTGTGTATAACCGCTTTTATGTTGCACATTTCGAAAGGAGGTGTGATCAACAGAAACATGTCAAAATACTATCAATAATCATTGTTCAATTTTCTTAAAAACACAATTGTTTCGAAACACTAATGCACCGGTCATATGTGTTATGTAGACCGAATAAAAGTGTTTTAATATTTTGGATTAAAAATTGTCATTTACGGCAACAGAAGAAGGTATTTTTCCCATTTTTTTTTTAAATCTTATTTTCGCGAAAAGAACTTTATTTTTGCCAAAAACTTACCACATAATTGTCAAAAATGTTATTTTCACCAAAACTAACCGTACTTTTAGATTTTTATTAAAATCTGATTTTCGCAAAAATAACTTGATTTTAGTAAAAGCTAAATACATTATTGTAAAAAAATGTTATTTTCGCCAAAACTAACTATATTTTCATATTTCTTTCAAAATCTTATTTTCGCGAAAATAACTATTTTTGACCAAAACTTACCATATTTTGGTCAAAAATGTTATTTTCGCCAAAACTAACTCAATTTTCATATTTCTTTCAAAATCTTATTTTCGCGAAAATAACCTTATTTTTGCCCAAAACTTACCATATTTTGGTCAAAAATGTTATTTTCGCCAAAACCTTTTTTCATATTTCTTTCAAAATCTTATTTTCGCGAAAATAACTTTATTTTTGCCAAAAACTTACCATATTTTGGTCAAAAATGTTATTTTCGCCAGAACTAACTCTATTTTCATATTTCTTTCAAAATCTTATTATCGCGAAAATGACCTTATTTTTGCCCAAAACTTACTATATTTTGGTCAAAAATGTTATTTTCGCCAAAACTAACTGTAATTTCATATTTCTTTCAAAATCTTATTTTCGCGGAAATAACTTTATTTTCATCAAAAATAACCTTATTTTCGTATTTTGGTCAAAAAAGCTATTTTCGCGAAAATAGGTTATTTTCGTATTTTAGTCATACCGTAGTAACCGCTTGTTTGGTGTGTAGACAGTGTGCAAATAGCGACTTCTTAATGGCGGCCGTGAATGTGAGTTTTGATTTTTTTAACACAATTCAACAACTTTTCAGATCAGCATCACATTATGTGTGTAATCAGAGACATCAAGGAATGAAAAACCATATTAATTGAGTTTAATATTTGAAAATCATGTTTCATTTGACGTATAATTTCATGATCCTGTTAGACTAGCTACAATAATGAGCGATTTAGGTGGACTACTAGCTAAAGAACTTCAGCGAACACGTTATATATTACCTTTTTGGATGCGTTGTAAACATCAAATTTTTTTTATCAACATTAAAGTTATGGAATCCAGAACTAGTGGACTACCTGTTAGACCTGTTTATAACGCTCTAACTGCTTTCGTTTTACGTGTATGTATACTGCTCAAACCTTGAAAGTCATTATCCCATTATGACCTCCAAATAAACAATTACATATGTATAAACATACTGGTTAAGAGGGGGAAAATAATAGATAAGTTATTAAAGGGAAAAAGGCTTGGGCTAACAATAGTCATTCTAAAATGCCGTCCAGGCTTTTTTTTTTAATGATGGTTAGCCTGGACGACGTTCAGGGGTGAGAGTTGTCTAGTGGTATAGGTGTCCGCCTCTCATCCATGAGGTTTTGGGTTTGATCCCCATCAGGGTGAGAGTGGTCTAGTGGTTTAGGTGCCCGCCTCTCATCCAAGGGATTCAATCCCCACCAGGGATACTTTTTCATGGCCTCTCAAAATGGACACAGTACTGGTTTCTGCCCAGGAAACGGACCCGGGAGTGATTCTATAAGCTTAACTTTCGTCACAATCGAGCTAAAATAAATTTATATATACTCTGACTCATCGAACCTGCGATTGGAGGTCGAAATTATACAGTATTTTTTTTTTAAATCTGCAGTACATTCACTTAAGAAAATTAGCAGTCAGCTGTTATAGTAGCTGAACCAGTAGACAAAATATTCTCTCGAATACTAAGCTGTTTTAAAGCTGCACTCTCACAGATTGAACGTTTTGTCAACTTTTTTATTCGTTGTCTTGAAATGAGCCAATATTTGCGAAAATGCATAAAAACCAGGTATATAAGACTGCTGACAAAAAATTAGATCATAGAATTTTATATTTAAGTTCAAAAAATGATTTTTAATGCATTTTTCTTAAACCATAAGTAATGGTTTTAACCATAAAACTAATGTTTTCGAGCGGAAATATAAAAATCTACGATCCAATTTTTTGTCAGCGTTCTTATATCATTGGTTTGCAGATATTCACGCAAAAAATGCGGTTTCCAGGACAAAAGAAAATGTTGTAAAATTGGTAAATGTTGTAAAATTGGTAAATCTGTGAGAGTGCAGCTTTAAGGGTTATGTCAGTATTTCTTTCATGCTTTACGATGAAATATGGGGTTTTAACAGTGAAATAACAACAGTGAAAATATCAATTTGATATTTTCACTGCAAAATAAGGAGTGAAAATATCAATTTTCAGAACTACTTTTAAAATCCTTTGTTGTTACATGTACTTGCCTTGGTCAAAACAGAACACTGGACTTCAGTAAATTATGTCAAAAAAGGTTAAAAATAAATAAAGAAATATTTTATAAATTTAAATAAATATATAATTGGAAATTAACAACTTACCGTTTATTACCGGTTATCCCGTTTATCAAACATTTTACTGATCTTTGAAGCTGAATGTTAGAACATTTGCTTTCATTCCAAACAAATTACAGACAAAAACAACTGTTCGAACATAAATAAAATTTTATAGCATCGACCAAATGTATTTTGAACTGTTAACCGGTGTAGTACGTAAAATGAGCTTCCTGGAGAATTCACACAACAATTTACAGATAGATCCGATAATTTTTACCCCACCCACATCTCAAAATGTGTCAACAAACTAGCGTGGCATTTACTCTTCTGGAAAACAAACATTTTAAAGCGAAACAGACTGGTCTCTGACAGTAAGATGACTGTATATTAACTTACTATAAAAACACGCGTATATGCAGTCTTAAAACTAAGAAGAATGGTTAAAATGGTTGAGTATCCACATTTGTTTTGCTAACACATTTGACCTTCCAAATTTTCATTCTATAAATAGCGGCGTAGTAATTTGGTTAAAATAAAAAGTGTTTTCATTATTTTTTGGAACATTTGTGCACTAATAATACATCATTTTTTACTGTTCATAAAGCTTTGCAAAAAAAAAACGAGCGAATATTAAGCTATAAGAATGAATAGCAGAGAACTATTTCTCAGCAAACCGAAAGTAAAAAAGTTGACAGCTATAATTATGCATGAGGGGCGCCCTACGGGTAGCGGCGTAAAGCCCACCCTTTTCAAAAAAGGGGGTAATTCAGAAATAAATAAAAAACAAATAAAACTCCGAAAATAAGCATAAAAGAAACAGAAAATTTGTTTATTTCAGTGTAAGATCGTATTTAATTTCACTCGTGATCATAAAAAAACTACATTTTCACTCGTGGCTTCGCCACTTGTGAAAATATGTTTTTCTATGACACTCGTGAAATAAAATACGATCTTACACTGAAATAAACAAATATCCTCTATGTATTTACCAAAATAAAGAGTTATGCGACTGCATCGCATTAAATTGATTATTTTGGTAAAAAGAAGTAATAACCATGAACCATTACAATGGTTATTACTTGAATACTTTTATGCTGTATAATATGTAATAATTTTAACCCCCTACCGATTTCACCGTAGGGGATGTCCGTCCGAATATCATGCACATCATTTTATTTTATTGGTTGCCATGGCAACATAAAGAATCAATTTACTACAATTTATAAGGGTCCTATAATAACAGCAAAAATGTTATCCAAAAATTATAAAAGCTGCTGTGTATAGCACCTATGATACATTTGGCTGGTATAGCAGTGAATACACCAATTTCTTTCATGCTTTACGATGAAATATGGGGTTTTAACAGTGAAATAACAACAGTGAAAATATCAATTTGATATTTTCACTGCAAAATTATGAGTGAAAATATCAACTTTCCGAACTACTTTTAAATTACTTGCCTTGATCAAAACAGAACACTGGACTTCAGTAAAAAATGTTAAAAAAAAATAATAAAGAAATGTTTTATAAATTTAAATAATTATATAATTGAAAATTAACAACTTACCATTTAAAACGGTTATCCCGTTTATCAAACATTTTACTGATCTTTGAAGCTGAATGTTCGAACATTTGCTTTCATACCAAACAAATTACAGACAAAAACAACTGTTCGAACATAAATAAAATTTTATATCATCGTTCAAATGTATTTTGAACTGTTAACCGTTCTAGTACGTAAAATGAGCTTCCTGGAGAATTCACACAACAATTTACAGATAGATCCGAGATTTTTTTACCCCACCCACACCTCAAAATGTGTCAACAAACTAGCTTGGCATTTACTCTTTATCTGGAAAACAAACCTTTTATTTAAAGCGAAACAGACTGGTCTCTGACAGTAAGATGACTGAATATTAACTTACTATAAAAACACGCGTACATGCGGTCTTAAAACTAAGAAGAATGGTTAAAATGGTTGAGTGTCCACATTTGTTTTGCTAACACATTTGACCTTCCAAATTTTCATTCTTTAAAGGTTACACACCACCATTGTTATTCCCTATATAATTCAATGTAAAATTATAATTTTTAGACAACATTTAAAGGCATTTCGAGCGAATGCAGGCTATGATAACCACATATATTCTTAAAGTACAAACTTTAAATTACCTTTTAAGCCAATAAAAAGGGGGGTCAAGTTATTCCTAAGAAAAATCACTCCACTTGAAAAACAAACTCTAAAAATTGCACCGTCCGCCATGACAGATCTTCCAAAATGACCTTTCAACTATAGGGCAGCGGTTTATGCTTTAATCCCTACTCTAAATGATAAATCAAGCAAGAATATATATCATACTTAAGGTATAAAAGTTTCAGGAATAATGACAGTTTTGATTTACAGTGTATTGAGCATGTGAAAACATGTCTATCAATCATAACAACTTTTTTTTTTTTTATTGAGAATTTTCCACACAACGGAAGTACATATGACGTAATGGTGACGTCATTCCTTAAATAGCGGCGTAGTAATTTGGTTATGTATTCATGCCCATCTTAAAATAAAAAGTGTTTTTCATTATTTTTTGGAACATATGTGCACTAATAATACTTCATTGTTTACTGTTCATAAACCTTTGCAATAAAAAAACGAGCGAATATTAAGAATGAATAGCAGAGAACTATTTCTCAGCAAACCGAAAGTAGAAATGTTGACAGCTATAATTATGCATGAGGGGTGCCCCACGGGTAATGGCGTAAAGCCCACCCTTTTCAAAAAAGGGGGTAATTCAGAAATAAATAAAAAACAAATAAAACTCCGAAAATAAGCATAAAAGAAACAGAAAATTTGTATATTTCAGTGTAAGATCGTTTTTAATTTCACTCGTGATCATAAAAAAAACTACATTTTCACTCGTGGCTTCGCCACTTGTGAAAATATGTTTTTCTATGACACTCGTGAAATAAAATACGATCTTACACTGAAATAAACAAATATCCTCTATCTCTTAACTGGATCTTTGCCCTGTATAATGAAGTATTAAAACTTGGTTCATGTAATGTAATATGTGGATAGAGGGCAATAGGGATATTATGCAGGCCAATAAAAAATAAATAATTTACGTCGTGAAAAAATGTGGTGGCTATTTCAACATTTTCTTAAAGATGCACTCTCACAGATTGAACGTTTTGACAACTTTAAAAAAATTGTTTTTGTCTTGGAACGACCCAATTTATATCAAAATGAATGGAAACCAATGATATACGACTGCTGACAAAAATCAGATTGCAGATTTAGTTTAGTTAAAAAAATGTGTTTTTCTTAAACCGTTAGTAACTCTTTTAGCCAAAAAAGATAAATTTTCGATGGAAATATGAAAATCTGCGATCTGATCTTTTGTCAGCAGTCTAATACCACTAGTTTGCAGATATTTATGCAAAAACATGGCTCAGTCCTAGACAATAATAAATAAGTTGGCAAACAGTAAATTTGTGATAGTGCAGCTCTTATTTTAATGCTGGTAATTTCAATTTGTTTAAGAATCCTAAGGGGACTTTTGTAATGTAAGTAATACTCAGTGACTTGTTTCTTTTACCAGGTATTGAATAAGATCTAATGGCAAAACAATGGCCTCATATAGAGAATTATTAAAGGAGAAGGAAGCCCAGAACTGGGTAAAGGCCGCCTTCGCCCTCAACATCACCAAGGACGGATTACAAGATTTTCTGGAGGATGTACTGACATGCGTTCACCAGGACATCTATAGCGCCGTTAGAACATCCAAGGGTCTTCCATCCGGGGCAGCATGTGCACATTGTTTCACAGAAAACGTGTTGATGTGCCCAACTCGTGGGATATGCACCAGTACTAGAAACTGTAGATTTCATAACTGTCCTCCAAAACGGTATGCTCCTTGTCCAAATGGGATTTGTGAAGGCGTCCGTGATGAAATAATCAAACATCACAGGTTTTCGGGACCATCATGGAAGAATACAAATGCCGACAAATGGAGCACCATTCCCTGGGAGATAGGCAAGTGTTTCCTGCCTCCTGATGGCTACAAGACCGTGTCCTCCATCAAAGACAGTGACTTTAACGGAATGATCAGCGTCATGATAAATTGCGAGGATTTCAAAACCAAACTGTCGTTTAACGTTGCGACACAGCAAAATTTATTAACAGAGGTAAACATATTAATCACACTATGGTCATATTAAACGATTCCGTTGACTTTTTAAAGCTGCATACTCACAGATTGACAGTTTTGACGTTTATTATATTTTTATCTCAAATTCAGCTGATTTCGCACATCAATACATTTAATTTAGTCAAATAAGACAACTTACTTAAGAACTGCCGGGAAACTAATTTTTTACTAACGCTTTTTTCCATACAACATCTCACTGTATTATTATGCCCCCCTTCGAAGAAGAGGGGTATATTGCTTTGCACAGGCATGTCTGTATGTCCGTCGGTCGGTCGGTCGGTAGACCAAAGCTTGTCCGAGTGATAACTCAACAATTCCTGGACGTATGGTCATCAAACTTCACATGAAGGTTGGGCCTGACCAGAAGATGACCCCTATTGATTTTGGGGATCATCAGGACAAAGGTCAAGGTCACAGTGACCTTTAATGGTAAAATAATTTTAAAGCTTGTCCGAGTGATAACTCAACAATGCCTGCACCCATGGCCCTCAAACTTAACTTGGAGGTTGGGCATGACCAGTAGCTGACCCCTATTATTTTTTGGGCTCAATGGGTCAAAGGTCAAGGTCACAGTGACCTTGAATGGTAAAAGGTTGTTCGAGTGATAACTCAACAATGCATGCACCCATGGCCCTCAAACTTGACTTGGAGGTTGGGCCTGACCAGTAGATGACCCCTATTGTTTTCGGGGGTCATTGGGCCAAAGGTCAAGGTCACAGTGACCTTGAATGGTAAAAGGTTGTCCGATTGATAACTCAACAATGCCTGCACCCATGGCCCTCAAACATGACTTGGAGAATTGGCCTGACCAGGAGATGACCCCTATGGTTTTTTGGGGTCATCTGGCCAAAGGTCAAGGTCACAGTGACCTGTAATGGTAAAAGGTTGTCCGAGTGATGACTCGACAATGCCTGCACACATGGCCCTCAAACTTGACTTGGAGGTTGGGCCTGGTCAGAAGATGGTCCCTATTGATTTAAGGGGTCATTGGGCCAAAGGTCAAGGTCACAGTGACCTGGAATGGTAAAAGGTTATCCGAGTGATAACTTGACAATGGCTGCACACATGGCCCTCAAACTTGATTTGGAGGTTGACCCTGGCCAGAAGATTGTCCCTATTAATTTTAGGAGTCATTGGGTCAAAGGTCAAGGCCACAGTGACCTTGAATGATAAAAGGTTGTCCAGGTGATAACTCAACAATGCCTGCACCCATGGCCCTCAAACTTGACATGGAGGTTGGGCCTGACCAGTAGATGACCCCTATTGATTTTAGGGTCAAAGGTCAAGGTCACAGTGACCTTGAAATCAAACTCGACAATTCTTGGACCTATGGTCATCAAACTTGACATGAAAGTTGGGCCTGATCAGTAGATGACCCCTATCGACTTTTGGGGTCATCAGGCCAAGGTCAATGTCACAGTAACCTTTAGTAACCTTTAACGCAAAAAAGCAAATCTTCCCCCACTGATATCTCAACAATGCCTGAACCTATGATCATTAAACTTGACATGGATGTTAAGCCTGACCAGTAGATCACCCTTATTGATTTAGGATTCATAGAGCCAAAGGTCAAGGTCACAGTGATCTTGAATGGTAAAAGGTTGTCCGAGTAATAACTCAACAATGCCTGAACCCATGGCCTTCAAACTTGACTTGGAGTTGCATCTGACTTGAAGATGACCCCTTATGATTTAAGGGGTCATCCAGTTAAAGGTCAAGGTCACAGTGACCTTGAACGAAAAAAACTTGTCTTGTGATAACTTGACAATGCCTGCAACCATGGCCCTTAAACTTGACATTTAGGTTTCTGGTGACCAGTTGATGACTCTGGATTTTGAATTCATAGAGTCAAAGGTCATGACGGTCATAACACACTTTATCTTCACACTTTAATGGTCATAATCTTAAAACAGCAACAAATCAGCCGTCATTTCGTTCCATGCATAATTCATTCAATTGTCCATATAATCCTGACAACATGGCGCTCGGGGGGGGGGGGGGGGGGGGGCATAATGTTTGACAAACATCTCTTGTCATTATATCACTGGTTTCCAGACATTAACGCAAACATTGGCTCATTCCCAGACAAAACATAAAAACGTGGCCTAAACGGTCAATCTGTGAGAGTTCAGCTTTTAAGAATGTTCATAATAAGTGTAGAATGTTTCAGTATTCACTTGAAGTTGCTCTGATTATTTTGTACATTCATTACTCTAATCCAAACAACCAAGAAGTCTTAAAGTGCATATATAGTTTAGTTACTACATATTGCATGATAGTATGCATTTCATTTTGTGCCATCTTCACCACAACTACAAGCTGTTAGTCAAAACTTATTTCAAACATTACATTTAAGGTTCGGGACATTGGTCGAAGCGTACGTCATTCCCATGACCAGAGGGTCAAGGACACAGAACTAGTGGACTTCCTGTTCAAGCTACGCACCCTGCTGGAGGATAAGACTGAACTAGCAAACCGACCCGAAGCACAACATGCTGTGGAACAGCTTAAGAAGGTACAAATTTACATGATAGCGGACTAAACAGATTATACAGGTATGACTTTACAAGAGAGATGGCAAAACTGAACTAGCATACTGGCCAAAGGCACAACAAGCCGCGAAACAGATTAAGCAGGTATGGCTTTCCATGATAGAGGCCCTAGGTATGAAACGCTGTGGAACAGAACAAAAAGGTATGGCTTTCCATGATAGATGACACAACTGAACTAGTATTCCTACTCAAGGCACAACATCCCATGAAACAGATTAAATAGGTATGCTTTTACATGATAAAAACCACAACTGAACTAGCATACCGGCCCATAGCACCACACTCCGTGGAATAGTTTAAACAGGTGACTTTACAAGATAGATGACACAACTTAACTAGCATACCCTAGGCATGACATGCCATGGAACAGATTAAACAGGTTTGACTGTATGCGATAGATGACACAGCTGAACCAGGATACCGATGTAAGGCACAACACGCCACAGAACAGGTATGAGAAAGGGTATGAGTTAACATTTACTTTTTGTGTCGCCTGAAAAGACGACATATATAGGGGTTACTTTTGTCGGCGGCGGCGTCCGCGTCCCATTTTCGCTTGTCCGGGGTATGTCTCCTAAACTATTAGTGGTATCAACTTGAAACTTCATATGTAGATAGATCTAATTGAGGGCAAGTGCAGTGCACAAGAACTGTTACTCTTGCTTCCATATTTTTAGAGTTATTGCCCTTTGTTATTTTTCATGCTTAAAGTTTTGTCCGGGGCATATCTTGTAGAATATAAGAGTTATCAACTTGAAACTTCATATGTAGATAGATTTCATGGAGGGCAAGTGCAGTGCACAATAACAGTAACTCTTGCTTTCTTAGTTTTAAAATTATTGCCCTTTGTTAATTTTCATGCTTAAAGTTTTGTCCGGGCATATCTTGAAGAATATAAGAGGTATCAACTGGAAACTTCATAGCTAGATAGATCTCATTGAGGGCAAGTGCAGTGCACAATAACAGTAACTCTTGCTTTCTTAGTTTTAAAGTTATTACCCTTTGTTAATTTTCATGCTTAAAGTTTTGTCCGGGGCATATCTTGAAGAATATAAGAGGTATCAACTTGAAACTTCATAGCTAGATATATCTCATTGAGGGCAAGTGCAGTGCACAATAACAGTAACTCTTGCTTTCTCAGTTTTAAAGTTATTGCCCTTTGTTAATTTTCATGCTTAAAGTTTTGTCCGGGGCATATCTTGAAGAATATAAGAGGTATCAACTTGTTTGTATTAAATTCAGTCAACGCGTGTAGAAATACATAGTAACTTGCTGGAAGAGTACTTTTAAATTATAACGTGTGTACTATTTTTTGTGTAATTCTGGCATGAGTATTAAAAATAATTTTATAATGCATGGTGAAACTGCGCAGACGACTTGACTGCCAACTTCTGCACATGTGTGCACCCGGAATTATTATGTTATTGGACACAATTAAACTAGCATACCTTAAGCTCAAAAAACTGTAGAAGTGCTTCAACAGGTATGAACTCATATCCTAGAGGACATAACGAAACTATCATACCGACTTGAGGGTGCGAGGCCGTGAAACAGCTGAAAAAAGGTATGATTGCAAGTGTCCTTTTTAGCTCGACTATTCGAAGAATAAGGAGAGCTATACTACTCACCCAAGCGTCGGCGTCACCCCTTGGTTAAGGTTTTGCGTGCAAGCATAGGTTAATATCTCAGCAACTACTTCAGGTATTGCATTGAGATTTTATACAATGGTACTCGACCATCCAACCTACTTAATTAACCAAGTTTGATAACTCTACTTTGCATTTAATGCCAATAATAGGCCTTTATTATTTGACTTAGAAATTCTGGTTAAGGTTTTGCGTGCAAGCACACATGGGTTAATATCTCAGCAACTACTTGAGGTATTGCATTGAGACTTGATACAATGGTACTCAACCATCCAGCCTACTCAATTAACCAAGTTAGATAACTCTAGTTTGTATTTAGTGCAAATAATAGGCCTTTATTATTTGACTTAGAAATTCTGGTTAAGGTTTTGCGTGCAAGCACACATAGGTTAATATCTCAGCAACTACTTCAGGTATTGCATTGAGACTTGATACAATGGTACTCAACCATCCAACCTACTTAATTTATGAAGTTAGATAACTCTAGTTTGTATTTAGTGCAAATAATAGGCCTTTATTATTTGACTTAGAAATTCTGGTTAAGGTTTTGCGTGCAAGCACACATTGGTTAATATCTCAGCAACTGCTTCAGGTATTGCATTGAGACTTGATACAATGGTACTCAACCATCCAACCTACTTAATTTATGAAGTTAGATAACTCTAGTTTGCATTTAATGCAAATAATAGGCCTTTCTTATTTGACTGAGAAATTCTGGTTGAGGTTTTGCGTGCAAGCACAAATAGGTTAATATCTCAGCAACTGCTTGAGGTATTGCATTGAGACTTGATACAATGGTACTCAACCATCCAACCTACTTAATTTACGAAATTAGATAACTCTAGTTTGCATTTAATGCAAATAATTGCCCTTAATTATTCGACTCAGAAATACTGGTTAAGGTTTTGCATGTAAGAACACATAGGTTAATATCTCAGCAACTACTGGATGAATTGCATTGAGACTTTATAAAATGGTACTCAACCATCGAATCTACATAAATAACCAAGTAAGATAACTCTAGTTTGAATTAAATTCAAATAATGGCCCCTTTTTATTCAACATAGAAATTCTGGTTAAGGTTTTGCATGTAACCACTTTTAAGTCAATGCTTCAGCAAATACATCATGTATTGCATTGAAACTTTACACACAGGCTCCCAACCATTTAACCTTCTCATTTAATCAAGTAAGATAACTCTATCTTTCATATTATATAATTTGTGCCCCTTTATTATGCTTCTTAGAAATTCTGGTTAAGGTCTTGTTAGGCCTAAAAAAAAATACATTTGGTTCGGGTTACCCGACCCTACCTACGGAATAGGCGCCGACCCTACCGTTTTTATAGTAACCCTAACCAAACAATTTTTTTAGGCCTTAGCACACATAGTAGTTGCTGAGATATTATCCTATGTGACGTAGGATAATATCTCAGCAACTACTTAATGTATTGCATTGAGACTTTATACAATGGTATTCAACCACCCAACCTAATTGAATAATCAAGTTAGATAACTGTGTTTTGCAAATAATGGCCCTTTATTATTACACTTAAAAATTCTGGTTAAAATTTTGCATGTAACCACATTTATGTTAATATCTCCGCACATCATGTATTGCATGGAAATCTAATCTAACAGTGATCCATGCATGTTTCGCCAAAACTTTTCAATCCTTACACTGAAAAGCGGCGGAATAGTCGAGCGCGCTGTCTCTGTGACAGCTCTTGTTTTATATCAGATTCGATAAACTCGTGCAAAGATATTTCTGTACTCTTGTGTAAGAGGAGCGATTGGGAATTATATCGAGTGGACTACCTTTTGTGCGGATCAGGTATGCGTTTATTGAATACAATTCAGAATAGTATGGTTTGACCTCGTCACCGGACTTTAGACCCTACTTGACCATGCACCTAATCAGATCAACGGACTTTAGTGTAGGTGGGGGCCTCTATTCGACCTTGCACTTAATTATATCAACGGACTTTACTGTAGGCGGGGGGGGGGGGTCCTATTTGACCTTTCACTTAATCAGATCACCAGACTTTAGTATGGGTGGGGGCCCTATTTGACCTTCCACTTAATTAGGTCACCGGACTTTAGTGTAGGTGGGGTTCCCTATTTGACTGTGCACCTAATCAGATCAACGGACTGAAGTGTAGGTGGGGCCCCTATTCGACCTTGCACTTAATAATATTAACGGACTTTACTGTAGGTGGGGGTCCCTATTTGACCTTCCACTTAATTAGATCACTGGACTTTAGTGAAGGTGAGGTCCCTATTTGACCTTCCACTTAATTAGATCAACAGACTTTAGTGTAGGTTGGGGCCCTATTTGATCCACCTAATTAGATATCACCGGACTTTAGTGAAGGTGCGGGTCCCTATTTGACCTTCCACTTAATTAGATCAACAAACTTTAGTGTAGGTCAGGGCCCTATTTGATCCACCTACAGACAAAGCGAAAACATTTTTTCCTTCACAGGACATTGCGACAGGTAAACACTGGAAGTAGGTGCGGGTCCCTATTTTACCTTGCACTTAATTAGATCATCGGACGTTAGTGTAAGTGGGCGTACCTATTTGACATTGCACCTAATTAGATCACCGGACTTTAGTGAAGGTGCGGGTCCTTATTTTACCTTGCACTTATTTAGATCAACTGACTTTAGTGTAGGTGCGGGTCCGTATTTGACCCTGCACCTGATTAGATCACGGGACTTTAGTGTAGGTTGGGGTCCGTAATTGACTTTGCACCTGATTAGATCACGGGACTTTAGTGTAGGTTGGGGTCCGTATTTGACCCTGCACCTGATTAGATCACCGGACTTTAGTGTAGGTTGGGGTCCGTAATTGACTTTGCACCTGATTAGATCACCGGACTTTAGTGTAGGTGGGGGTCCGTAATTGACTTTGCACCTGATTAGATCACCGGACTTTAGTGTAGGTGGGGGTCGGTAATTGACTTTGCACCTGATTAGATCACCAGACTTTAGTGTAGGTGGGGGTCCGTAATTGACTTTGCACCTGATTAGATCACCGGACTTTAGTGTAGGTGGGGGTCCGTAATTGACTTTGCACCTGATTAGATCACCGGACTTTAGTGTAGGTGGGGGTCCGTAATTGACTTTGCACCTGATTAGATCACCGGACTTTAGTGTAGGTGGGGGTCGGTAATTGACTTTGCACCTGATTAGATCACCAGACTTTAGTGTAGGTGGGGGTCCGTAATTGACTTTGCACCTGATTAGATCACCGGACTTTAGTGTAGGTGGGGGTCCGTAATTGACTTTGCACCTGATTAGATCACCGGACTTTAGTGTAGGTGGGGGTCCGTAATTGACTTTGCACCTGATTTGATCACCGGACTTTAGTGTAGGTGGGGGTCCGTAATTGACTTTGCACCTGATTTGATCACCGGACTTTAGTGTAGGTGGGGGTCCGTAATTGACTTTGCACCTGATTAGATCACCGGACTTTAGTGTAGGTGGGAGTCCGTAATTGACTTTGCACCTGATTAGATCACGGGACTTTAGTGTAGGTGGGGGTCCGTAATTGACTTTGCACCTGATTAGATCACGGGACTTTAGTGTAGGTGGGGGTCCGTATTTGACCTTGCACCTGATTAGATCACCGGACTTTAGTGTAGGTGGGGGTCCGTATTTGACCTTGCACCTGATTAGATCACCGGACTTTAGTGTAGGTGGGGGTCCGTAATTGACTTTGCACCTGATTAGATCACCGGACTTTAGTGTAGGTGGGGGTCCGTAATTGACTTTGCACCTGATTAGATCACCGGACTTTAGTGTAGGTTGGGGTCCGTAATTGACTTTGCACCTGATTAGATCACCGGACTTTAGTGTAGGTTGGGGTCCGTAATTGACTTTGCACCTGATTAAATCACCGGACTTTAGTGTAGGTGGGGGTCCGTAATTGACTTTGCACCTGATTAGATCACCGGACTTTAGTGTAGGTTGGGGTCCGTAATTGACTTTGCACCTGATTAGATCACCGGACTTTAGTGTAGGTGGGGGTCCGTAATTGACTTTGCACCTGATTAGATCACGGGACTTTAGTGTAGGTGGGGGTCCGTAATTGACTTTGCACCTGATTAGATCACGGGACTTTAGTGTAGGTGGGGGTCCGTAATTGACTTTGCACCTGATTAGATCACCGGACTTTAGTGTAGGTGGGGGTCCGTAATTGACTTTGCACCTGATTATATCACCGGACTTTAGTGTAGGTGGGGGTCCGTAATTGACTTTGCACCTGATTAGATCACCGGACTTTAGTGTAGGTGGGGGTCCGTAATTGACTTTGCACCTGATTAGATCACCGGACTTTAGTGTAGGTGGGGGTCCGTAATTAACTTTGCACCTGATTAGATCACCGGACTTTAGTGTAGGTGGGGTCCGTATTTGACCTTGCACGTAATTAGATCACCGGACTTAAGTTTAGGTGGGGTCCCTATTTGACCATGTATCTAATTAGATCACATGACTTTAGTATAGGTGGGAATCCCTAATTGACCATGTACCTAATTACTAGTAGATCACCGGAATTAAGTGATGGTCGGGGACCCTATTTGACCTTGCATCTAATCAGACCAACGGACTTAAGTGGAGGTGGAGAGTCCCTATTTGACCTTATTAGAAGCGAGGCCAAACCAAGGTTGCGTACCGATGGGTCACGACCCTTGACAGACCCATGACACAAATCGTCAACTGGTCTGAACCCTCCCACGTCTTAAACGTACGAAGTGGTGGCCTCGAAATTATTAAGTCGTGGCAACAACATGCAAGTCGTGGGAACGAGTAATTTAGTTGAGATCCCGAGGATAAAAAAATAGTTTTATTTACACATGTCACCTTTATGACAACGTACATACACTTTCTGATGTAGTAAAACTGTTTTCTGTTCAAATTTGTCTTTATAATATAAGTTTATAGTTTATATTATTTTGTAAAATAGCCTTTGAATTATTGGATGCTTAATGTCTTGATCTGTTTTGTTGACAGCTGCAAACAGACGATTTCAAGATCAGTGCTGAGAACGAAGGGGAGATAGTGAAGGAAGGTAAGAGACGCTTTTGATCAAATTGACGTAAATGGATATGGATGAAACTGTGTGTATGGTGGCTAATGTAATGAGCTAGCTTGGGGCTGTGATGAGTAGTAGGGTGTAGGTCACTGTTTCTAAGAAAGAAAAATGGTTTCCGCCCACTAACTTTCGTTATATCTTTCGTTAAGAAAGATAGGATAGTGTTGAAATTCTGCATTTCTAGCACACCGGATAGGCATTTCCGGTGACGTCAGCCGTGCTGGAATATAAGTATCATGTGTTTCCGGTACGGATAGAAAATCCGACCCGAGGGCACGCGCGTAAGCCGGTAACGAGGCTTTCCGAGTTATCGGACACGCAGCGTGCCCGAGGGTCGGAATTTTCGATCCGGACCGGAAACACATGATTTTTTTTTTTTTGGCATATCTTAAATTATCAATTTGTGGAAAAATTGACGTAGAAAACGCACTTTTGTGCATTTCACCAAATCGCGCGAATACTTATATATTTAATTGCGCTTTATTGAAATGGCATAATTTACTTTTCATATTCCATACAAGAAAAGAAATAAGAAGTGGCGCGTTGTTGCGCGTGACTCCTCTTACATGGGGTGTGTAAGACGGGTTTTTTCCACCACTGGTCACATGACCGGAAACACACGTCCGGTGTGCAAGAAAATTCCATCTGGCACCCCTGTCATGCCAGATGAGTCACGCGCTGTGACGTAATACTTTCTATTTCTTTTATTATACACTTAATGTAACTATAATTATGAGATTTCAATAGAATAGTGCGATAAACATAAACTTTACTAAAATATACCTTCAAAACAAAAAGTAACCCTTAAAAGACGTGATACTCAGAAACTTCTTGACGTATGCCGTGAATAAAACTTACTGCGCGTCATGCCGTGAGTAAACATCATCGCACGCCCTTTTTGGTAAAATGTACAAACATGCGCTTTTCCATGTATTTTTTCACAAAATATTGTAATTCAAGGTATGCTAGAAAAATGTCTATCATATGTGTCAGGTTCCTCGGTTCCAGATCGAAAAATCCGACTCTCGGGCACTGCTGCGCAGCCGGTAATTCCGGCAAGCTTCGTTACCTGGCAACGCAGGTGCCATCGAGTCGGGTTTTTTTTCTATCCGGACGTGTGTTTCCGGTCATGTGACCGGTGCTGGAAAAACTCATCTTACACCCCCCATGTAAGATGAGTCACGCGCAACAACGCGCCATTTTTTTATTTCTTTTATTGTATGGTTTATGAAAAGTATATTATGCAATTTCAATAAAGCGGAATCATAAATATAAGTATACAATACTTTTAATTAAAATTGAAAAGAAATAATCGTAAAAGCGCGATTTTTAAAGGAACTATTTGACGTCGATAGTGATTTAAAATGACTGCGCTTTATGAAGTCAGTACACAACGTCGCACGCGCTTTTTGCTGAAATGTACTAAAGTACGTTTTCTACGTCAATTTTCCCACTAATTCATAATTTTAGGTATGCAAGAAAAAACATCAATCATGTTTTTCCGGTCCGGATCGAAAAATCCGACCCTCGTGCACGCTGCGTGACCGGTAACTCGGAAAGCCTCGTTACCGGCTTACGCGCGTGCTCTCGGGGCGGATTTGTCTATCCGTACCGGAAACACATGATAGATACTTATAAGAACGCATACAACTTTTAACTTATACAACCATTACACTATTGCTGCCTTTCTTCTTACCAAGCGTCTTGTGATATTTCTGCTTCTTATCACCTGTACCAAGCGTCTTATGATATTTTTGCATACCGGACGTGTGTTTCCGGTTATGTCACCAGTGCTGGAAAACCCCGTCTTACACCTCCTATGTTAGATGAGTCACGCGCATCCACGTGTCACTTTTTATTTCTTTTATTGTTTGGTTTATGAAAAGTATATTTAACCATTTCAGTAAAGCGCAATCAAATATATAAGTATGCAAGACTTTTTATTAAAACTGGAAATAAATAATCATTAAAACGCGAATTTTCAGAGTAACTATTTGACATCAATAGTTATTTAAAATAATTGGTTGTCCGGTTAGCGCAGTGGTTAGCGCACTCGCTTCTCACCTAATGCGACCGGGTTCGATTCCCGGCTTGGGCGCATGTGAGTTTGGTTTGTGGTCACCAAGCCGGACAAGTGGGTTTCCTCCGGGTTCTCCGGTTTCCTCCAAAACACAAGACCACACTCTCGCGTAATATCGTGCCAACGAGAGTGATTAATATAATGTTGTAATAACATTGTTTCACAATCGTTGTAAAATAAATATGTTTAAACTAAACTAAAATAATTGCGGTTTATGACGTCAGTAAACTGATGTCGCACGCGCTGGTTCGTAAAATGTACATAAGTGCGTTTTCTATATCAGTTTTACCACAATTTGATAATTTTAGATGTGCAAGAAAAAATATCAATCATGTTTTTCCGGTCCGAATAGGAAAATCCGACCCTCGGGCACGTTGCGTGGCCGGTGAACTCGGCAAGCCTCGTTACCAGTTTACGCGCGTGCCCCCGGGTCGGACTTTTCTATCCGTACCGGAAACTTGTGATATGTACTTATAATGTTGCTTCTAATCGTCTTATGATAATGCTGCTACGTATATTCTACAACAAGTGTCTTGTGATATTGCTGCTACTTATCTTCTGTACTAAGCGTCTTGTGATAATGCTACTTCTTATCTTCTGTACTGAGCGTCTTGTGACAATGCTGCTTTGTATTGTCTGTAACAAGCGTCTTGTGATAATGCTACTTCTTATCATCTGGAACAAGCGTCTTGTGATAATGCTGCTTCTTATCTTCTGTAACAAGCGTCTTGTAATAATTCTGCCTCTTATCTTATGTACCAAGCGTCTTGTAATAATGCTGTTACTTATCTTCTGGACCAAATGTCTTGGTAAAGGCTGCTACTTATCTTCTGTAACAAGCATCTTGTGATAATGCTGCTTCTTATCTTTGGTCCCGGGCCTCTTGTTAAAGGCTGCTACTTATTTTTTGCAACAGACGTCTTTTGATAATTCTGCTTCTAATCTTCTTAACAAGCGTCTGTTAATATTACTTATCGTCTGCATCAAAGGTCTTGTGATATTGCTTATTTTTATCTTTTGTACCGAGCGTCTTGTCACAAAACTGATTCCTGTTTTCTCACCAAGTGTTTTGTGATAATGCAAACGTATATGTTCTTATTTCTATGTTTTTAATGATACATCTTTACATTTACTTCAGGATTACGACTACGTTTGGCAAACCATTACCGAACCACTTTGGCCGACATGCCGATATCTCCCATTCTCGGAGAAAAGAACGCCAAACTCAGGAAATTCTACGTGGCACCGAAAATTGTGGAGAAAGATCATCGAAAAATCGGCAAAATTGAAAACCAAGAAAGCGGTCAAGAAATTGCAAGCAAAATTGAAAACCAAGAAAGCGGTCAAGAAATTGCAAAATTTTCAGATGTTTTCATAAAAGAAGATCAGTTGCTCAGAAATGTTTTCCTTGTTGGAGAACCGGGCAATGGCAAATCTACATTCTCCGTAATGTGTGCCCTGGATTGGACTCACCAATATTTACCAGCGGAGGAAAACGTCGGTATTAAAACAAGCTTTGCCGACCCAGAATTCTTCAAAGAGTTTGCATTTTTGTTCCATGTCACCCTACGAGATTCATGTAAAACGTGTGATCTAGCAGAAATGATCAAGGATCAACTTATACGTAAAATCTACCACGAGAAGGATGCCGATGATGGTTACCGGCTATTACAGACGGTGCTGGAAAGTGAAACATGTTTAATCATAGCTGACGGCCTCGACGAATGGACCCATCCGGAAAACGTAAACTGTACCTGCAAAACTGAGGAAAAAGTCACCCCTTTCCGAAATTCGGCCAACAAGGCCACACTCCTCACGACAACGCGTCCCTGGCGAATGTCACAGTTTAGAGTGCAGGATTCAAAGATCGACAAATATCTTGAAATAGAAGGAGCAGCAGACACAGAGCAACTCGTGGAAAATATCATCAACATTCTTAATGGGGGAAATGAGGATGAACGGAACAACAGAGGCTTTCATGAAATGGTGTCAGCGAAAGGATCTTAAAGGATTATTGTCAGCACCTATCAGTATCACCCAGCTCGTGTGCCTGTGGTTCGAGGGCAAATCGTTAACCGATTCAAAGTGTGACATTTATGCTGGCGTGATAAACATGCTATCATGTAGACTTAGTTATATGCAAAGCGGAGCATAAAATTCCGAAAATTAGAACTGCCATCTGTATTAAAGGAACACGAATGCTTCGTGCAAAATCCCACGGTTTACCTTGCGCTGGCAAAGTTAGCATACACAACTTTGTTTTCAGAGTGCAGAGATTCGTCTGTTGTATTCAGCAACAAAACAGTCAACGCTTTGTTAAGCAGGGAGCAGGTTGAATTTGCATTGAAGTCTGGCTTACTCACAGAGAAGAAATCCAACTCATTGATCAAGAGATCATCTCACTTTTCATTCTTTCATAAAACACTTCAAGAGTTTTTAGCGGCTCTTCATTTATGTTTGAATGAAAACGACTACAGTCAGCTATCAAACAAGTACGAACAAGATAATAAGGAAAATATCTTGGGAGATGTTTCTCAGACATTTATTTTCATATGTGGAATGAAGCCCGAGCTCGGTGTACAAATGTCTTCATGGATCAATAGTTCTATACCACCATACCAACCATCAATCGACAGTAGAGAGGCTTGAACTACGTCAGGACCTGATTCTCTCCGGGAACCGTGAAGCCAGGGCGAACAACCATGGTGACATACCGCTCTATCTCGCACACTTCTATATTGATAGATACGAGGATGTCGTAGTGTTAAAAAAGCTGATGATGATAAACAAGGAACGTATTCAGTCACTAGACATCGGTGAATACAATGATCAAATTAATGGGGAAGAGCTGCAGGAGGTGATCACATCCTACTCCGACTCCCTCAAAGCAGTGACACTGGGGGAGCGTGATGGGCAGTATGACCTGTCCCAGTGTCACAGGCTGGAATATCTGCATATAGAGGGAGACAATACAACACGTGTGCAGGTTGATCCAACACATATTACAACATGTCACTTAGATAATGTATCATCGAATGTTGAAATGTACATATTTAGATTATTTAAACACGATCAAAGGTGGAGTAAACTACAACATGTTGTGTTATGGAGAGTTAAGAATGTCCAGTTACTTGTGGATACACTACCAAGTCTCCCTCAGTTACAACGCCTTGACATATGGGAAGACAGATCTAGGTGAGCTCCACCTCCTCCCTCCAGCCTCCATCACCGATATTACACTTAGGTGGGGTACAATGACAGCGGAGGCGGTGCGGAGTCTGATAGAGACGATGAAGAACATACCACACACCATTAGATGCGACATGTACCGCTGCACGGTGAAACCTGCCAGTGAGATGAAAGACATCCGAGAACATATGAACAGTTCGCCGTCATTCGAGGTTCTCGTATTTCACAATACGAGTGAATGGCTTTATTTCAAATTCACCAAAATGTGAACAATAAGTTAAATGTTAGCATCGATTATGGGAATTCATATTTGATGAAAACAGTGAAACAATCAATGGGGAAGTGTCATTCTATTTATAGAAATATATGTCACTTTTCCCGGAACTAATTATTATCAACCACTTTCTATGTGTATTCAATTAATTTGATTTATGTTGTGTATTTGCATGCATCCTAAGTCCTTAAAAAATTGTTTGGTTAGGGTTACATCCTTTTCAGAAATAGGTAGGGTAGGTAGGCTTTTTATTTTTTTTATTTATCTTTTTTATTTGGCTTTATATAAGAATGTCATTTTCATCATTGGAGAATGTTGTTAAAGTTATCTTCTATATAAGCAATTAAGGTTTTAAACTACATATTGAAAAGCAAAAACAAGAAAAAACATTTATTTTTATTTTTAGTTTTTCATTTTTTTTTTCAAACTGACTATAAAAACGGTAGGGTCGGCGCCTATTCCGTAGGTAGGGTCGGGTGACCCGAACCAAATGTATTTTTTTTAGGCCTAAAATAGATTTAACTGGACACAGCAATGTCGTTGTGGCAGACGTTAAATATATCTGATGGGGATGAAAACTTTCTTTTTTAATTATAACACAACAGTCCGTAATCAACACGTGCAATAGTCGGTTTAACTTGATCGACATTTTTTATAAGAATCTCTTAATAAAGCAACTCATTTCCTAGTTTAAATCGATATCATTTGATAAATGTTAGGTATTTACTTCGCTTATGGATTATGAATTAATGGGAAATATTTAGTTTTTTCTTTATTTACAATGGCATCCTTGCTCAGCTGTATTTTATATTCTGTATTAGAGGAGTATACCAATAACACGTTGACTTTTTATGTTTATTATCGATTACATAAATTTCACATTATTATGAAATCTACAAAATGATATTATGTATCAACAAATACTACAAAAGAAATAACCAAACATTGAGTAGATTTAGTTACCTAAATAATAGAATATATAATTGCCTATTATTTAACATATCGCACAATTTGATTATAATTGAAGAATATATGATTAAACGTTGAAAGTATTATTTGATTTGTATTTAATACAATGAGGGTGAGGATGTGTTAGAATGATGATGATGATTGTGGTGATGGCGGTGGTGGTAACGACGACGATGATGATGATGATGATGGTGGTGGTTAATACGATGAGGATGAAAATGTGTTAGAATTATGAGTATAAGTATGATGATGATGACTACAACCACGACGTCGATGATGATGATGATGATGAGATGATTATGATGATGGTGATGATGATGATGATTCTGATGGTTGTGGTGGTTGTGGTTGAGACGATGTCGATGATGATGATGGTGATGGTTGTGGTTGAGACGATGACGACGACGTCGATGATGATGATGATGGCGGTAGCCGTGGTAACGACGGCTATGATGATGATGATGATGATGGTGGTTGTGTTGGTTAATACGATGAGTATGAAAATGTGTTAGAATGATGAGTATAAGTATGATGATGATGACTACAACCACGACGCCGACGTCGATGATGATGATGATGATGATGATGATGATTCTGATGGTGGTGGTGGTGGTTGGGGTTGAGACGATGTCGATGATGATGATGATGATGATGATGGTGGTTGTGGTTGAGACGATGTCGACGACGTCGATGATGATGATGGTGGTAGCCGTGGTAACGACGGCGATGATGATGATGATGATGGTGGTGGTTGTGGTGGTTAATACGATAGTATGAAAATGTGTTAGAATGATGAGTATAAGTAAGATTATAAGTATCTATCATGTGTTTCCGGTAAGGATAGAAAAATCCGACCCGAGGGCACGCGTGTAAGCCGGTAACGAGGCTTGCCGAGTTACCGGTCACGCAGCGTGTCCGAGGGTCGGATTTTTCGATCCGGACCGGAAAAAACATGATTGATATTTTTTCTTGCATACCTAAAATTATGAATTTGTTGAAAATTGACGTACAAAACGCACTTTTGTACATTTCACCAAAAAGCGCGTGCTACGTTGTGTACTGACGTCATAAAGCGCAGTAATTTTAAATCACTATCGACGTCAAATAGTTCCTTTAAAAATCGCGCTTTTACGAGTATGTATTTTCAATTTTAATTAAAAGTATTGTATTCTTATATTTTTGATTCCGCTTTATTGAAATTGCATACTATACTTTTCATAAACCATACATTAAAAGAAATAAGAGGTTGCGCGTTGTTGCGCGTGACTCATCTTACATGGGGGTGTAAGATGAGTTTTTCCAGCACCGGTCACATGACCGGAAACATACGTCCGTTATGCAAGAAAATAATGACTACAACCACGACGCCGACGTCGATGATGAGATGATGATGATGGTGGTGGTATAGATTGAGACGATGTCGATAATGATGGTGGTAGCCGTGGTAACGACGGCGATGATGATGATGATGATGATTATGATGAAGTTAACTTAATATATTGAGTGGGATTATTCGCAGTCTAGGAGGAAAAGTAAGCTCTTTGCATGATCTTCCGTGAACAATTAATATTTGGCCTCATCGCACTTTCGCAAATCCTTACTACTAAACGGATGTAAATAAAAACGCTACAGTGGTTTAATTAAGGCTGTATTTAATAACCAAACCACAAATGAATAAAATATGAAACAACAATCCTGTGGAAATCAAATTATGCAGAAAGTCGCAAATTAATCATAATGTTGTAAGGTGAAATTTAATTTAAATTGATTGCCGCCACCCAAACGGATATATTGTAATATGCAGTAACGTTCGTTGCGTTCATGACGCCGCCTGTATAAACGCAGTCCCTTGTCAGCATTGGTGATATTACGTCGTGATACATCACTAAATGTCACGAAACGCCATCGACGAGCACGATTGTCGACCGTCCCCTGACGACAAACTTGACGGTGACGCCACGTGAGAATCATGTCACGATAGGTCTCGTGCAGCGTATCCCCCGCTCTATAAGCCGATTCCTCACTGTACGGCGTTTGTAATGTCGTAGTGCTGATGCGGACGGCATCTGCGTCGTTGCGTATTCGTAACCTTTGTGCCGTTACTGAACATCGCTCAAGATATTCAAATAAAACTCTCGACAGCCATAAGGCCTACAAGTATTGATTTTTCTTGAGTTATGCCCGTTTTTAGAAATACAAACACAGTTGTTGGCGTTCGCCGTGCATCGTTTTTGTTGCGCCGCTCGTGTTGGATAAATGTGATGCATTGGTAGGGATACTTAACAGATAATCAAATGTATAAAAATCAGAGATCAGATATTTATAAAGACACTATATAATACATTTGCAAGAAGAGGAGAATTTCAAAATGTCAAAATCTTAATATTGATTTTTGAATACAACGCATTGAATCTTACTTACTGCAGATATCCCATCGCTTACGACACTATATACACGTATATAGATATGTAGCTTTCGCAGTGATGACGTATTTTTCCAATTTTAAATTTACTGGGTTGGTCTTCCACATTAATACCAGTTATTTTAAAAATAGTGTTTATAGTCGAAACCCATTGGCTCGAACTCATCGTTGGCTTGAACTGTAGGTAAAGGACCGATTTCTTTCTACTTAATGTAAGCATTTACGCTTGGCTCGAATTTCCCGAGGCTCGAGGTATTTTCGCCGGTCCCTGGGAGTTCCAGCCAACGGGGTTCGACTTTGTATATATATGTATTGCCCAAGGTCAAGGTACTTAGTCACAAGCCGAGTCTAACTCGTATGGATATAGGGAAAACGTAAAACAAGCTTTGAATGAAAATACGACACTAATGAATGCCATAAAAGTATTTTTACGAAATATCGTAAACCAAAACATATAAAGAGTCAATAGCATGTGTATAATAACATTTCCCGAAATACATATCAGGGTGGACAGTCAACCCTACTAGAAAAATATGATTTTGTAAATAGTGCCAGACAAAAGTGGAAAATGGAAAAGAAACAAAGAACTGTAACACTACTTATGGTAAGAAAGTATTGAGAAAAACATGGACGTTAACGATGTGTTCACCATCCAATATTGACACGAAAACAGTTAGATCGGCTCATTTCTCCAACTTTTTATACTGACGGATAATTAAACGGTAGGTGGTGGAGATGGTGGTGGTAGATTTTGTGAAAATAAAATGCCCACGCTTTCGCCAACGCTAAAAATATATCAGTAATGGCTACATGGTACCGCGATTGGATGTTCAGTGACACATGAGATAAAACTCAAAGGCGCTTGGCTGAGGCAATAATCTATGCGATAGTTCGTCGCACGCGCTTTTTGATGAAATGTACAAAATTGCGTTTTCATCGTCAAGTTTTCCACAAATTCATAACTTTAGGTATGCAAGAAAAAATATCAATCACGATTTTCCGGTCCGGATCGAAAAATCTGACCCTCGGGCACGCTGCGTGACTGGTAACTCGGCAAGCCTCGTTACGCGTGTGCCCTCGGGTCGGATTTTTCTATCCGTACCGGAAACACATAAAAAATAGTAATATTCTCCTTACTGCCTCGATAAGAGTAGCATGACATAGCAGAGCACGAAACAACACAGTAATATTTTTATAATGCAACCATAGTAACGCGCTACCGGCCCATGTGACGTTTTGTTCTACGCATGCTGAATTTAAAAACTTAATGAAATAAATATCAGCTGCAGAAAATCTTAAAAACTCCGCGATTTTGTTTGACGACGTTTGCGCAACGTCTTCTTAACATTTGACGTCGATCGGCCGTTGCATTTTGAAATAAACAACGTCTGCTCTTAGACTGTCAAGCTTGCTATCAATCTCATTAAAATCATATCGTGACGTTCACTTTATTTCATTACGTTATGTAACGTCGTCAAGCGTGTATTGGGGATCTGATTTTAATGAGATTGGCTTGCTATGAAATATATCGTCACAAGAACGTTTTGAAATTCGCTCAAACATTTAATTTTCAAAGAAATAGGGAAAACACAATCCGAAACGTATAAGCTACTAAAGCTGACACGGGGAGAAAACTGCGTTTCCGTGCGCTTGTTTTCAAATGGCACCGTTAGTCGTGACGTCAATTGAAGAGAAACTGAAAGCGGACTGCACAGTGACTGTACGGGAGCTGTGCAACGCCGCATAGCGGCATCGCCGCATAAACGTGTTTTTTTTTTCATTTATGCGGTGATTTCACGCATAAAAAAGGATTTCTTTATGGGGCAAAAAGGCACCCTATCGCCACATAAAAAGCAATTAAAACACATACTAGTACAATAGTGGTTGATAAAGTTTCATCAAGATCGGTCTTAGTTTTTTATGTCCACTTAACATGCTTTGAACTAGACTTTTAGAGACGTAATTTTTGACAAAGATTTAGTAAGATCGGTTTAAATGTGAACCAAACCAATTGATCTTTCTGCGAAAACGTTTGAAATGACGTTTAACCCGACTAATGGATGGAATAAATGTTACGACAAAGCACAACACCGTCATTAGGGACATTCAGAAAACTGAATCGTCCTATGACGTAACATATATTCTTGCCTTATAGTCAGACTGACGAAAATTCAAAAATGTCGATAAAGTAGTCAGCTAGTTTAAAGCATACACATGCATGTTCTTCTAAAACAATGATATATTTACTGTATTGTGCTCAAATAATCAGACTTAAGCAACTAACTTTCTTTTTCAAAATAGTCGATCAAGCAGTTCAGCGGCCTAGCGGCCTAAAATTGGTTTCTAATATAAACTATTTATGCATGCCTTCGACAAAGTTATGGTTTCTATCACAAATCACCATCCTTTAACGAATGTCTGCATTTCGCCTAAAACTCGACCAAGCTGCCTAAAAAATCTATTATAGCGAATATCAGCGTTTTTATTTTTTGTATTTAGCAAAATTGTTAAGCCATAGATTTAACATTGTTTTGGAAGAAAACGCATGTATACATACCATTTTAGGCTGCTAGGCCGCTAACTTCACGCCGCTAGGCCGCGGAAGTGCTCGATCGACATTTTTTTTTTTTAAAAAGGTTTATAATTGCTTAAGAGTGATAATTGGGGCATAAACACAGAAAATATATAAAAAAAATAGAAGAAGAGTCCGCTAACTACATACTTTCTACGTCATTTTAAACTAATAATAGGGTCATCATGGACTTCTTTCTTTCATTGATTGTGTTTTAATGCACAAGTCATTTGAACACTCTAAGGGTTTATTTTCAACTTCCATTTTGGCTCAACTTGCATGCCAACTTTTCTCATATTTTCTTTAATCTTAATCATCATCATAATCAACAACATCATCACAACCACTATCATCATCACCACAATCACAACCACTACCACCATCATCATCCCCACAATCATCATCATCATCATCATCATAATCATCATCATCATCATCATAATCATCATCATCATCATCATCACAACCACCATCATCATCTCCACAATCACAACCACCACCATTATCTCCACAATCACAACCACCACCATCATCATCATCCCCACCATCATCATTATTACCAACGCTAGCATCATCATAACTATCATAAATATTATCATCATCATCTTGATCATCATCATCTTGATCATCATCATCATCATCATCATCATCATCGTCATCACCATCGTTTTGTTGAAATATTTTTTAGCTTTATAATTAATGGTTAGGTTAATCCTCTTTATGTGGCAAAAAGGCACAGTTGCACCCCATACAAGCAATTTCTGCTTTATTTGTTGAGCGTCGCCGCATAAACGTTGATGCGTTGAAAATCACCTCATAAACGAAATAAAAACACGTTTATGCGGCGATGCCGCTATGCGGCGTTACAGAGCTGTCAGAGGCAGCCAATGACGGCTGTGGAACCGCACACAGAAATCTGACCACCGACCATTTTTCTAACTATATAAGGTAACAGTATGACTCGTAAAACATTTTTAACATTGTGAACAGGTACTCGGCCGTGATCTCATCCGGGCGCTTAGAAGAGAAGAGGAGTGACATCCCGGTCAACCTGAGGGCACCTGTGTTGCCAGGTAACGAGGCTAGCTTAGTTACCGGCTACGCAACGTGCCCGAGGGTCGAATTTTTTCTGGAACAGAAACTCATAATTGATTTTTTTCTAGCACATCTTGAAAAGCGCATTTTGGTACATTTCACCCAAAAAGCGCGTGTGATGATGTTTACTGACGTCATGACGCGCCGTATTTTTTATTCACTGCTTATGTGAAGAAGTCCCGTCAGTTTCACGTCTTTTAACGGTTATTTTGTTTTCTTTTCGATGAATATTTTTTGAAAAGTTCATGTTAAAGAACCTCATCTATTGAAATATCATATTAATGGTTACATAAAGTGTGTAATAAAAGAAATTTACAATTTTACGTCACAGCGCGTGACTCATCTGGCAATGGGGGGGGGGGTGCTATATGGCTGAATTCACCGGAAATGCCTAGCCAGAAAAAGTCGTCTTACACCCCCATATAAAATGAGTCACGCGCAACAACGGTTGGTAAAAAGTATATCATGCCATTTCAAAACAGCGCAATCAGAAATATAAGTATGCAATACTTTTAATTATCAAAGTGCTGAAAGCACTGATGGACTAGGGCTTCATTCAGGGGAATGTTGACAACCATGTTCTAAGCATTGAAAAAATCGGCTCACATCACAAGGGGTCACTGTTTAATGGGCTAGCTTAAACTTTAGACTAAAACTGCTAAAAATCTAGTTAAGTGTGTGTAGAGTGAGAGGGGTGGGGGGTGGGGGGCTAAAGCGTTAAATCAGATAAACTCATAGTTCTTTTGAATTTCTGAAAAGTCGTTAAATAAGACTTGTACAAATTAATTTACGTGGTCGGCACACATACTTCTTTAATTTGATCAAATCCTTTTATATCAAAGGTCTGTTATTTGCAGTTTCAGAGAAGATTTTCAATGATGTAATTATATATTATATAGAAAACCTGTCACCTCTTTTTTAGGGGAGCTTTAAACCAAATGCAGAGCCATACTTTGAACAATCTTTGTAAAAGACATCTACATTGTACACCTATGTCAGACTGCATACACAATGCTATTATGAAGTAGTTTCTATTTAAAAAGTGAAATTTTATTACGGTATGAGTTTAATGCTGCACTCTCATTTTGACAACTTTTGTCTTGGAACGAGCCAATTTTTGCGAAAATCCATAGAAACCAGTTATATAAGACTACTGACCAAAATTTAGATGGCAGGTTTTTATACTTAAGTTAAAAAAATGATGTTTTAAGCATTTTTCTTAAACTGTTAGTAACGGTTTAAGCCATAAAACATTAATTTCGGAACGGAAATATGACAAAATACGAGCTGATTGTTTGTCAGCAATCTGATATCATTGGTTTGAAGATGTTTACGCAAACATTTGCTCTTTCGAACACAAAAAAAGTTGTTAAAACGGTAAATCTGTGAGAGGGTAGCTTTAAACTATCACGGAGACATGCAAATCATGTCGACTTCGGAATACCAGCATTGTGTACAAAGGATAACAATACTTTTTTTAACCAACTTTCCTGGTTGTTTTCTACTAAGACCGCACGCTTTATTCGCTTTACGTATGAGTTCACAAGATATTTCGAATGCGCGACGGGCACCGCGGTTAGCTGATACTGGTTTCTTTTCGGATAAAAGAGAAAGAGGGTACTAGTCTATCAATACAGAGCATTGAACGGAAAAAATTCGATGCGTACTTTTCCAATATGTTCATATTCTTATTGCATATAATCTGACCGTATGCAAGAACATTCATGTAGTTAACCCGATTAACTCACTCGCTACGTATGAATTTCTTGTGCTTCATTAAAAGAACATACAGTTAGCTTGAATTGTTCTGTTCTGGTACTACTTTGATTATTCAAATTCTCTAACGGCAATCCAATCAAAATACAGCATATGAATACATTACGTCAGTGAACCCCCAGATGCGGCTTGAGAATGCAGATAGCGGGTTTATGGCTATGAACTAGGCCACAAGTGCGCGCGCCCTAGTCCAAAAATTGAAAATAGATAATCGTAAAACCGATTTAGGAGGAACTATTTGACGTCAATAGTGATTTTAAAATCCTGCGCTTTTTGACGTCAGTACCCTGGGTACCCTACGTCGCACGAGCTTTTTGTGAAATCTTCAAAAGGGCGTTTTTAGTCATTTTTTCCACAAATTCATTATTTTAGATATGCAAGAAAATATCAATTATATATTTTTGGTCCGGATCGAAAAATCCGACACTCGGACACGCTGCGTGGCAAGCGTCGTTACCGGCTTACGCGCGTGCCCTCGGGTGGGATTTTTCTATCCATACCGGAAACATATTATATATACTTATAATCCTCCATCAGGATAATGCCCTACTTCATACTGCGGCGACCACTCAGCATGAGATTAGCGTCCTAGCGCTGGAGGTATTCCCATATCCGCCGTACTCACCTGACCTGGCCCCGTTTGACTTTGCTATTTTCCCGGAGTTCAAGTCCCACCTCAAAGTTCTCCGATTTAAAAGTTAACGAGAGCTAAAAACAGCTGCAAACGCATCGATACACCAGTACCCGGCAGAGTACATTCGGGATATCATCTTCAACAAATGGCCAAAGAGATATAAACGTTGTTTACAATGGTTCGGAGCCTATTTTGAGAAGAAGTGAGCTCACACCAGGCCCCAATAACACGAAAACACTTCAGTCAAATCTCAATCACAGCTCATTTTACCAGCATCAGAAGTTATTGAAAATAACATATGAGTTTACACCTTTGAATAGGAATTTTATCATAGAATATGTTGAAGTATGACTTTGGTCAAGATCCCAAGGGAATACTTTTCTACAGTCAAAAATGTATTTAGGTACAATCCTTGTTTCTTAACAACTACTCAAGCATACGTTTTGCTTTGGAGTTAATTTGTGTGAGTCATTATAAACAAGTTGATGAGTTTCAATATAAATAGATTAAACACAAAATTTAAATACTAATTTTGAAAGGTTGTCTTTTATAAACAAAATGATAAAGTTATAGGCTAAAACAAAGTTGGTTTTAAGGGCCTTTGCTTAAAATGGTTCTATGTTACAATTTTGTTAATTTATTTTTGAGGTTAAACCTTCAGCAAGCACAATCTGTATGCAGTTCACATTCGTTGTCATTTAATACGGGTTTTTTAAACGAGCTTTCTAAATTGATGGCCCCGAATATTGGGTCATTTATGTCATAAGTTCTTATAGACAATTTACAGCGCTAAAATAAAACAAAAATATCGCTTAAAATATTTTTTGATGATGTAACGTCATATCTTTTTGATTGATATTATAACATTTATGATATAAAAAATTCTTACATCTAAGACCAATCAATTACAAACACGACTTTTGAATATGCTTTTTTTATTATGAAAACACGTCATCACAATTATTATGTCAAGAAAATTTGTTGACATTAGTGACAGATAAAAATACCAAAATAAATGTCAGGCTCCATAACCAGTATAGTTAGTATAAGGATTAACAAAAAACGACAAAGGTATGGATTGTAACAATGACACAGGTGTTCTAGGGTAATAGTTGAAAGTCAGGCGCGTAGCTGACTATACGCGAGTACGCGGCTGAATCCACATGATTTTGACAAAAAGTCAGACAAAGTTGCACTATGCGTACTTGACTACTTGATCCTAAAACTGTCCATTTTCCAGCACTAAAAACACACCTCAGAATGCCCAGAATGCACTCTGGTTATCAAATATTTCCGAGGGAGCATGCTCCCGAACCGCCTAGCCCAATAATGAATCCACGCGAATATAAGGCTAGCTACACCCTTGACAGTCAAGCCTCATAGTGATAGCATTGTGTATTAAATATGGCTGCAGTACTCTCAAATGCTTTGAAACATTCTTGATTCATTTTAATACTACGTCTACAAACGTTATATATTGCACCTCTATTTGAAAAGGTTAACAACAGAAAAATGTCTATATGAACAGCAAAGACCCATACAGAAGACCAATACAGGAAGACCCATACTGGAGCCCTATTACAGAATTATTTATTTTTTAATAAAGAATGTGCCTTTACCTTAGAGTCAAGAATTTCCTAATTTGCTGTGTTGCACTCTAAAAGATGCTTATATGCTTAATGTATATTCTGGCATTAATTTATGGAAACTGAAGTTTTAAAACTAAAATAAACTATAGAAAGTGTTAGGTTTTGAAAGAAATTTAACAATTTAGAATTTCACATGTTAGTTATAAGATTCTAAACAATGTTAAGAAATTTCTGCATTACAGCCCCTGTTCTACTAAAAATTAATACAGCAATCGAAATAATTAACTGTAATTATGAAAACATAGGCAAATGGTCTTGTCTTTAATAGAAACAACACTTAATACTTAAAACGCCATTGGACATTTCGTATAATCAGTTCGTTTTTATTTAATTCTTATGAAAATAACTGGCTAGACACTTGATGTAAACAAGAAAAATACATTGACATGTTAGCAGATGGTCACTTATGCATTCATGACAATTTCCTATCAAATATTATCTTAAAAGTATTTTAAATTACGATTAGACACTAATACACTGTTTTACTAATTAAAGGGCACTAAACTTTTGTTAGACAGAGCAAAATGGGACAGAGGTGGCAACAGCCCGTGATGACCAAATTTCCTATGAAGTCTTATAATTTCCCATGCTAACCAACATTTCAATGATGTTTCATGAAAGTAGGTGTAATACAATGCTGGAGATGATTTTGATGTAACATTATGCACTTGAATATTCAATATTTTCATTTCTTAACATGACATGAATGTCAACATATTGTGGTTTTCTGGTGATAACATTTGCCTTTTGTTTAATATTATGAATTAAACAAAACTGAATCTTGCATCAATATTGTTATTACTGCCTCAATGTATGCTTTTATTTACACATTTGATAATTGTGTGTATAAACGAATACGAATAAAACAAATAATGTATACTTTAACAAAACACATATATACATGTAAACACCACTTTTCTGATAAATGTGTAACAATGTTTCCATTCTACCATTATCAATTAATACTAATTTTAAATTGTCTTCATAAAAATAACTTACAATGGGTTTTTACTATGATAATCCATTTGCGTCATAAGCGCCACGTTTTGTTGAAATAAGAAAATACAGTTTTGAAGTAATTACCATTTTTTGGAAAAAGGTTTTTTACATGTATGTTTTTTTTCAGATGCAATTATCAGTTCATTAATGTGGACATATACAATACTGAGTTACCTATTAACATTAATAAATGCATGGCCATATCACCATTATAAAATTCACTTTCAAAACATTCACATAAGTATATCCATAAATGTATTTAAATGAATAAACATAGACCAACAAATATAAACTACAATAAAACAAAAGAGAAACAGGCTGAGCCATCAAAATACACCAGCAGTTAAGACACCAAAAAATGGAAAGTGGACACAAATGGTCAACCATCTTTCATCAATAATGTTTGTACTTGGTTACAAACTACAAATTTTTGTATCACAGTATATGCACTTTGTCAAAATGCTAACATTTTTATTCATTCAGATATGTACACTTTGTTATAATTACAGCAATTCTACATCTAAAGTTCTGAAGATCTTAATATCACTGTCTATCACAGCGTGTGCACTGTGTTACAAATGCTATAACTTTGTATCGCGTACAGCAGATCGAGGTCTGGTTGGAATGGTTATGGTGACGTTTTCCACAACAGTACACTCTCCATCATTCTGAGCCTTGGGCACAGCTAGATGGATGCACTGTACCCAGGGCTCAATGTTTTGTTGGCCTTTTGCCTTAAACACATAGTTCTGGTCTGTTGTGAAGATTTCAAACCCCTTAGGAATATCACGAATGCCTTTGCGAACAGCTTTCACACTCTGTATTTCTCGCACTGGTAACGTTTCTTTTCTCTAGAGTGGAAAACATTTGTGTTATTATAAGATCTCCTACTGGAATAATTACAGCCAGGACAAGACAAAATGAAGTTATTTTCACCTTGAATAAGTCCTTGACATGGAATTTTGACCAATGACCTTAACGTGTGACATTGACCTTTGACGAAAAGTCTTTGGTCTTGCACTTAACAGCAAGCTTCACATGATGAACACTTGTGACAAATCACTTAAAAATTACCAAGTGCATTATCAAGTTGGACTTACTGATGGACATACAACCGGACGCACTAACATACACCTGGTTGACCGCCGTTGTGGTAACTATGTCTATCTCACTTCAAGCAGACACAACAAATACAGAGTGGAATAAAATCTCAAGGTGATTTATGTTTCACCATGCCCTTACCTTCAGCTAACACAATCTAATTCCAGTTAGACTTTGGAGCCACATAGGAATAAGTTCTAATGTCAGTTAAATTTAGGTTATATAAAGTGTTACATATGGAATTACTTACCTGTAGGTCTAATGTGAGTTAAAATACAGTGAATATAAAGTGTAACATACCGAATCACTTTTGCTGTAGGTTATCTGGCTGCCGGAGAGAGTAAAGTATCGGGTCTTCCACCGCTTCAGAAACTTCCAGCGCCCTTTCTTCTCCTTCAACTGACCCTGTCCAGTAGAGAATAGTAAATATTATATCTTTTAAATTATAAACAGCTGAGCCGTGACTGGGCTGCCAGCGGGCAGTAAAATCGGGCAAGATTCAAGTGTTCACAAACGATCATGCCTGGATTGCTATCGTGCATCAATCACCAGTACAATTAAAGTATGATTTAAAAATTCAAATATTTGAAAAACTGTTAACATACAGCAATGACTGGACTTCCATCAGGCATCAGCTCAGACATTTTCTTCGGGTGGTTACACATGAAGCAGGCCCAGTACTTGCGAGGGGCGTTAAACTCGAACACATCAAAGTATCGGTCACCATGGAGCTCCTGAAGCAAGGCATCCTGGTCCTGGAAAATGTTTGGATAAGACTGCATTCAAATGGTAACTGGACAATTCGGCACCAAACGAATTCGGCATAGTCAATTTGGCACCAACACATTCGGCACCCAGTCGACTCGGCACCATAAAGCATAGTCAATTCGGCACATAATTCAAATTATCTTTAACTCAACTGTTCTCACTTGCATTCGTTATATGGTTCGTTTATATCAATTAAACTACCTTTCAAAAAAAAATCGATCATCCAATATGAGTATCATGAATCGTTTTTTTTGTTATACAGTGTATTTTGTTGTTTTCTATATCTTTCTTTACGTCTAAATTTATTACAGCGGTTCTTATTGTAACAGCATACGCATTTGTTTATTGGAGGATATTTTGCTTCTTATTTTTTTAACTCTAATTAAAGTCAGTAAAACGCGTGCGCTGTGAGTAAGTAATGATTACAAGAAACGTTCATTTTCAAAAATGTAATTCAAAATTTAAAAGCAATTCATACATTATCATAAATAGTCATTTGCAAATACAATTTTAGTTAATAATTGAATATACATGAACGTTTGCAAAGATTGGATCTTGAGCTGATCTTCCCTCGATGCGTAAGTTTCTTCGTGTAGCTAAAACTTAACACCAAATGGATCTGAAATGAATGGGTAAAAACATAAAACAATGTTAAACCTATTTTCTCCATTTCGATATCTTACATTGGTTTGGATTTTTAGAGAATTAGAACAGATGCAAGCGAACATTTGGCTGTTTAAACCTAGGTGGTTTACTGAAATGCTATTTTGTAGTATTCAAAATGAATGCATATTTTCTTATTTTAAAACAAATTATTTAATATACAGCTTTTGTCTTTAAAAAAACCCCAGAGACCTGTACAATTCTGACAGCGCTCTAAGAGTTAAATGGTTCAGTCATTGATTCTAGTCATTTATCATTCGAACTATTGATTTATATATGATTTGTGGAGATTCTTGCCAGTTCATGTTGTATTATTAACATCGGTTTGATGCTAGTCAGATTTTATAGTTATGATTCTTACCATGTCTAGCCAACTGTTTGTTTATAATAGTTGCCATGTTCATTTAATTGTAATACAACTTGATATTATTACACAGTCTATATTAAAATTGTTTGTGCGATGATATCATGTTTTATTAATACTACAAAATGTATGCATTTTGAAAGTTTTGTTTAAAACATTTGCCAAAAATGAATTGTCTAAATGTTATTTGATTCACTTTTTCACTAGGTTATATTTGCAAAGTGTAAAGATGAACTGCTTCCCTGGTAAACATACTGACAATATTCAAAATTGCACATAATGTTGCCACTGCTGGGAGTCGAACACAAGTCTTGCCCTTCAAAAGGATGCATTCTACAACTGAAATACATGTACATTGGCTGTCAAACTAGCAGTTTTAACTTAATTAAGGCAGAAAGTTTGAATCTATATATACCACACTGAATTTGTTTATTAAAAAATAATTCACCTGAAACAGACATGAATATTGGATCATTCTGACATTTTAGAACATTAAAAAAAAAAAATCTCTACCTACCGACCCATCATTTTTTCAGCATGTTACAGGAAACAGACATATTTTTTTTTAGGCCTAATAGTAACTTTATATTTCATAAATTTTGATCTCTTCGTTATTTTCATGTTAACATATTTTATAACTCACAGGTCCAGGATTTTGCTCAACATCATTTGATAATAGTAATTTTAATTTGGAGAAATCGGCGTAATCTGCGATATCCAATTCATCTGTAAGAAAATCACAAATTTCTGAATTCATGTACACTTGAGCCTTAATAACTTTTATTTTTACACAGATATTAAGTTGATAAGTAAGTGTTGACAAAAAGAAGCATGAATAACATGAAAAAATTATATAAACAATGTTTGATTTAGTACCCAAGAAAGAAATTAAACCTTGATGGGGAGGTGAAGTTTTTTCTACAGGGTTCAGGCTGGATGTTGAAATGGTGCTCTTCGAGTTTGGCTGACTTCTGCTGCTCTTCGTTGATTTCTTGTTCGTAAATTGTAATAAAATAATTTCATTAAACATTAATATCCCTTTTTATTATTTTAACATTAAAATTACCCTAATGGGAAGTTCATTATATATAGATGATGCTTGTTTTGTTTTTCAATGTAATATTGTAATTTATTTCACTGAACGAGCAAGATAAATGTCATTTCAGAAAGGATATCATAAATTTATAATTTGAGTTCCTGGACCCTGTTTGCACCAAAGTATGGTTTTGACATTAAAACTGACTAAAATTTCAGAACAGTGTAAATAACCATTTTGTTTTACTGATAAATTTCTTTTATTAGACGGAAAGCACATAATGAATATTACATATAAATCTGTCATTTTGGGCATTAATTCAATTAAATTTGATTAACATTACAATGAATTGACAATTATTGACAAGCAAGAATCATTGATTATCTAATGAGCATTAAGATTCAGTAAATAAACAAAACTAATGCATATATACAATTATAAACATATCTTTCACTGGTGATGAGGGGAATGTCACATAGAGAAAGTAGACAATCCAATGTATCTTACGCCAATATAAATTTATTGCCACATTTTCATCAAATTCTTGTTTTAAATAGTGGTTTGGGTTGTGTGTTTTTTATCAATGACTGTATCACATTTGGATATGTGTTCATGCTCTGTCTTATTGCATAACACAATGTAACAATCCTCCCTTTTTACATGTAAATGTTTACATCAACACCAGCTGGTATCAATTTAAGCTGTTTCCAATACCTGACAAATATGCAAGACGGTTAGACCCGTGTTGAGCATTTTTATATCAGTTAATAAATTTAAGGGGCCAGGGGGAAATTTCCGAAAAGGGGGTGGGGGATCAAAATATACCAATTTAATCATAGCCACCTTATTAAAACTTACAAAGTAGTCATGTAAGAAATGAAGATGCCAAGGACTATGAAAAATTTATTATACAATGTATAATTATAAACTAAGAGGTAAAACTCATTCACTGATATAAAAAAAACTTGTTTACCGTACTACTCAGTAAATATCTAACATACCCGATGACAGAAAGAATTGTCAGTGTTCTTCTTGTATTTGGTCCCTCCAGGTACATGGCGTCGACAGAAATGGTCCAGTAGGAAATCTTCTCTAGAACACTTCACTGGGCATAGGGGGCAGTCAAACCATGTCTGCTACAGTTAACGGACACAATGCATTCAATATTTCTTGCTTCAAGTTATAAAATGAGGTTTTTACAATTCACTTCGACACTTTTCGTAATATTGCACGTTAAAACATTTCAACAGAAAGCATCAAAGCAATACACCAAAACATTCTTAGAAATAAATAGAAAAAAAATAATATGATAATAATAATAATGCAAACTCAAGGGCTATAACTCTGGTTTTACTAAATGAAGCTGGGAATGAAATCCTCATAGATTAACAAAGGCATTGGTTTTGCATTTGCCTACCCTTTTTTTATTAAATTATTGGAAAACTGAATTGTATTTAATTTAAATGATGCTGCAATTTGTTACAAATTGCAATTTCATGTAGCATGTTCTTACCTTGTTTATCTTCTTAACTCCAGTCATTGTAGAGCAGACAGGTAGGCACTTCTTTGTGGTAATGGCGTCTTCTTTCGGGCACTAAATATGCAAGATATCAAAGCATTTATTATCCATAACCACCATCAAAAGTGTTTCTTCTCTCTATTTCAAGAACACATCAGAACACTAGGACATTGTTATGGCTCAGAAAATGATTAGGATTAACTTTGATAGTTATGTTGATTTTAATCTTCTTTGAAGAAACTACATCACTACAGGAATATTGTAACTTACCATCCAGATGCTATGTACATTGTCTGCCTTCACCTTTACCGTTACATCAGATGTCAACGGAATTTCAACGTGATCTTTATACTGCTCAGATCTACAAATATACATGTGGAAACATAATTGTAACATCAATTAATTGATTTGACAAGTAAATTAAACAGAAGCTTTAACATCAGCAAATATATTTCATTTACCTTTGAACTTTCAGCTGTCTGTGTTGCGTAAATTTTCTTCGCCTTGCCCTTCGATGTTTGTTTGATCTGTGGTTACATGGTCTGGCTGATCTAGCACATTCATCAACCTAAATATTAATGACAAAAAACGTTGGCTACCTTCTGGGTATAAGTCAATCAGGATATATAAAAATATAGCAAAATATGGAAATGTTTCAGGTTGTTTAACCCTTGTCCCTACCAAAGGTAGACAAGAAACAGACATGCTTTAAATGTTTTCATCAATGAATGTATTTAAGTTTAGTTATGTAAATGCTCATTAAATTTTATTAAAATTGTTGCATTGCCCATCTGAAACAGCTTAACAGGCTTTCAAAAAGAACACCAGCACAGGAATCTCAGATTGACATAAGTTTTTTTTGCACTATTACCTATATTTATTAAATAATTATGTTATAATATATATTTTAAGTAGAAAACAAACATAACAGAGACCTTCAATACATTGCGCCTTGGTAACTTCACATTATGCTGCACTGAGGTAACATCTGGAACTTCACCTGCTGGCTGTAAGAATAAAACAAATGTTCCTTTTGCGGTCATAATATGAAGTTCAGTTCATCTGTTTTATGAAGTCACTATAATTAAGAATAACCTTTGTTATCTCCTCTGAATAGAGGCATTTTCAAAATAAAAAGAACAGTGGTACAAAATAGGAATTAAGGCAAAAAACACATGTAACATATTTGATTCTTCCATGCTAAGGTTAAAACACTTGACATTGACCACTTTTGCCTTAGTAAATAAGTGTTAATTTACTTTCGACACAAAATAGATAAAATATATATTAGCACAAGCCCCATCCCTGCACTGGTAAAATGTGTTTTGGCTTCCTCAATTTCTGGGTTTTATACTGCAGGGCTTGTTAAAAAAATCAAATGCCAAGCATTTATACATGAATTCGGGCTTGTTCATCCGAAAGACTAACTTGATGACTGACCAAATGTTACGAATATCAAATTAGAAAAGGTTCATAATTGTTTGAATTACCTGTAAATGATAACTTATGAATGAACATCCTATATCTACCAACCAACACAAGCATCTTATCAGAGAATTCAATGCTTTTGATAAATTATAACTATTCATCTAGCAAATGCCATCCATTTAGAGCAAGTGTTGTATTTACCAAACGGACTATTTCCGAGTACAGAGGCTGCTTGCTGGCCTGGACATTCTGGTCACTGACTGGTTCAACAGCAGCTGCCAGGCTTTGAAAATAGTCAGAGCTAAAAATAAGGCACCAGGAAAATATTGTTTTTAATATCTCAGACGTAGGGAGTTAGGAACACCATATGAACTATAATTAAATGGACATCCTTCTTTTAACTGACTAACATATTACAAACCGAACAAGAGTCATACTTAACCTTGCATCATACAACAAGCAATTAAGTGAGACAGTATCGAACAATGCCAACATTTAATATAATTCTTATCATTGTAAAATATTTCATGTTAATTCATCAACACGACATGTTCATCTTATACCCTTAAACAACACTGAGGTAATGACAATATTCGGATATTTTACACAGGCAAAAAACTAATTAACTCAGCTGAATTGAAATATATTTGAAACAAATACCACTGGTCAAAGCTTGATGCATCAATCTCTGCTGAATGTGGTTGGCGTATGTCTTCATTCCAATGTACATCCTGCTGATAGGCTATTTCACTCCAGGAATACACATCCTCCTCAATCACCTGACTACAATGTCTACCACCAACACGACTCAGATGAAGTCCATCACGACCCAACACATCAGCACATTCCTTAATTGTATATAAAAACAGAATGCATGGTTTAACAAACTTTTCAATCATTGGAATATTAAGTCTTCATCTTTGCTATCTTCAATATACTATCTTGTTAACCGAGATACAGAAACAAAAATAATGATATTGCTCATATACTGTTTTTGAAAAAGTTGGTGAATATTATATAAATATTGCATGCCTTCCAGTGTGACAGTACATATTGTTAACATGAGGGAAATACTGTTACCCGAGGAGAAGCCATGCAATATTTATTTTATTATACCGAACACAGTTACATTTATATACATGATATATAAGATTTTTACCATAACACAACTTTCAAGTTTAATCAATTTATTCTGTAATTATTGTTTGTTTACTTTAGCTGTCATTTTGTTGCAAATGTTGTTTAGAAATAAGGCAAACACCGGTTGTAACCAGATTCACAATACATTTTAACAAGCGCTTACCACCTCAGACTTGGGAAACCAAAAAATTTTAAGACGTGCGTGCTATGTGACAGTATCATGTCAACCGGTCAAAACGATACTGTCAGTGTGTGACAGTACGAAATTGCCCATGATGGGAATATGAGAAATTAACATGGGCAGGTCACGTGACTTATAATAATGATATATGTATACCAATGAAATAAACAATATCATTATGACAACCCATATCCACAAAGGCATAAAAATGCATTACAGTTACATATTTCTACCTGTCTATATAAATAAGGATCATCTTAAATTTGCCAAATATCTACAACTTTTATTTCTGTATTGCATAAACTTATTTTGTTGATTTATACCTGAGCTCCATATCCAAGGAATCTGATGTATGGGATGGCCTCTGAAATGTCCATTAGCATGGTGTTAGCATTCTGGATCCATCTGTTGAAGACTCTCGCTAATGTTGAAGATACTCGTCTGTCATTCTTTTTTCGTGGCAGAATAGAACATAAAACAATCTCAGTTTCCGGACTCGTCTCGTGGATACTATCACATACCTCAGTGACTCTCCTTTGAAATAAACATACATTATTAGACTATTAATAAAGCCAAGGCAAACAAGTAGTGACTTCTTCAAATAAAGCATTATAAAGTCGTAATAACACTTTGTCATAACTTTCTTGAATCAGGCATATTTCATAACATTAAAACTTGAGGAAAAGGAGATTAAATAAAATTTCATAAATTGTTTTGTTACTTAGTAGACAAAATGTGTGTCATAGAAATAGAGTACGCCAAAGGGAGTTTTTAAAAACTGGTACCTTGACGAAGCTTATTGAAAAGACTGCTTCATACATAATAGAATCAAACATATTTAATGTGTACCTATAAAACACATCCTCTCTGGCTTGAACATCATTGGAGCCAAGATGAATATAGACACATGGGTAAAACTCCTTCTTCAATGAAAGCTGCAGAACTGCCACAAATCCCTTCTTGTCATTCACAAACTTGGCTCCTACAATTGAGGTAAACTGAACAATGGTAGCTTTTGTTTTTATGTTTTCTTTAACCACGACCCCCCCCCCCCCTTTGGGTCCAGAATACCGGTGACTTTGACTCTTGGTCCTGCAAATCCCGGGTTTAACCCCAGCCCTGTGGGGACAAACTGCTAACCCTAACCCCGGTAAGGACCATTTCTTGGGGGGGGGGGGGGGGGCCTGGTTACAATTGACTGATGCATTAATAATATTATTTTGGTATTGGATGGTTCAAATCAATCAAGAAACATTTGATTCAATAATTAATATGGAATGGAATATGCAGTACCATATCTTGTATGATTGGCACATGGAATTTAATTGGTATTAAATAAAAAAACATTTTTCCTTTTCTTTTCACATAATACACTGTTTAAAAAGTGGTTGTGTGGAGTTCTTGTTTGTCCATATACATAAAAAATTTATTCAGTTTAAATATAAACAGTAAAAAACAGTAAAAATAAAATTTATGGTCCAGTGAAACAGCCTTGAGAAGCCTTTGCACAAAATTAATCACTGGAATGCCATGCTAGTGCAATCATGGGTTCAAGCCACACACAGGATGCACTCTTTCTCGCAGGACTACTTAAATACTGATATATCAAAAGTAAAATGCAAGAATCTCTGGATCAGCCTAAAAGGTTATTGGTGGAAGGCATGAAGCGTGTGTATATGCGTGTGTGTGTGCATGTGTAAAAACCAGCTGCCCAGCTAGCCAATTGGTTAGAGGGCTGTGCTATTGTTCTGGTATTCATGTGTCCAGCCACCACACTGGGTACTTTCACTACCTCCACGGATGTCTTTATTGGTGTCAGAAAAGAAAGAACCGAGTGCCAGAATCACCCTTAAATGTAAATAGAGAGTGTTTGGATACGGAATCCTACATGTCCGGAAAGCTCAGTTGGTTCGAGCAGTTCTGGGTTGAAAGCCAACACTGCATGGACACACTTTTCCTCACAGAATACCCTTGAGATAATAGTGCTACGCTAATTCACCAGTCAATATTGTAACCATGGCCCCCAGGGTCAGGGGAATAGCCGGGACTTTGACTTTCGGTCCAGCCAACCCCGGGTAAAATCCCTGCCCTGCGGGAACGAACTGATGGTTAAACCCCGGCCAAATGCCCCCGCACCTCAGAGACTCTACATAAAGCCCAATCTCGGCTTAATTTGGCGCTATGACAAAAACACCGTAGTCACCCGGCCCTGCGGGGCCACCTGGAAAGTAGAAACATGGCCCTTTTCACCGGCTATCCCTGGTATTCCCCCGGACCGGGGGGGGGGTTACAATTTACTGGTGCATAACATAGTGTTTACAGTAATAACCATCAAATATATCAGGGCAAATTGGATACTATAAGGAATAAGGTCTTCGGGTTGATGAAATATGTCGTCTGCAAAACTGAAGGAAACTATAAGTTGAATATTGTGGCAGATTATTTGGGTCATAATACATTCACTAACATCTTTATGCAATATTGAAGCAATATAGTTCGCCATAATCATTTAAATAACATCCATTTGCCTTTTAAAAATGTGTGTACCTGATACTGGGAGGCATCGAATAGTGGACCAATTTAGAATCGCTGCTTGGATACGATGTACGTTGGAATCACCTGCCACAAGCGCACTACCAAGACATCCACTTGAATCTGCAATGGAAGAAAACACACGCTCCTCGACCTGGATGTGCATCTCGACAGAAAAGAAAATATTGACAAATACTGCTGGTTTTGTTTTAAATAAAGTCGCGAAATCAAATGACGATTCACAATACAAGCGAAAACGCGATAAATAATTCTAGGAACTTAATTCAGTCACAATTATATTCAAAAAAAAGGCGCGAGTAGTATTTTGATTTAAAGTTTGGTCAGCGATGATATCTAAGCAAGCTTAAATCTCAGTTTCAATCTCAAGAAAATCGAATCGAATCTCTCTCGTGAGCTTTCCGTGACAGAAAGCATCAGTTTCCGGGTCATTTCTCCAGAAGTGTGCGTAGATCGTATAACCTTTGCAATACGTCATGTGCTATTTTAAGCATTTTCCATATAAGGTAATCCTCTACTTCCGATACCGAAAAACTTACAACAGGCCTCTCTATGACTTCATACCTGGACAGCCAGGAACATGAGATGGATCCAGGTCTTTGGAAGCTTGGTGTTTAGGATGAAAAACTGCTTCCCATATAAACAATTTGTCCCCTTTATTCCACACTGGAAATTGAGACGAACATAGCGCTTATGTCTGCCGTCTGAAAATACATAATTTAAACACTTAAATTTTGCAATAAAATACAATTTGGATTCATTTTACAAAATATCTATTTCCAACTTCTGGGCGTTAGTTGTGTTGTTTATTTTATTCCTGTTGATGGAGTTATATTTGGGGGCATGATTAATTGTGTACAACAAGCGACAGACAAAGTCCCCTCCATCACTATTTGCATAGACTGTCAAATCCCCCCACCACCAATATTTGCATAGACTGTCAAATCCCCCCACCACCAATATTTGCATAGATGGTCAAATCCCCCCCACCAATATTTGCATAGATGGTCAAATCCCCATCCACCAATATTTGCATTTACAGTCAAATACCCCCACCACCAATATTTGCATAGACGGTCAAATCCCCCACCACCAATATTTACATAGACAGACACAATACCCCCCCCCCCCCCCACCAATATTTGCAAAGACAGACAAAATTCCCTCACCACCAATATTTGCATAGATGGTCAAATCCCCATCCACCAATATTTGCATAGATGGTCAAATCCCCATCCACTAATATTTGCATAGACTGTCAAATCCCCCCACCACCAATATTTGCATAGACTGTCAAATCCCCACACCACCAATATTTGCATAGATGGTCAAATCCCCCAACCACCATTATTTGCATAGATGGTCAAATCCCCCCATCGTCAATATTTGCATAGATGGTCAAATCCCCCCACCACCAATATTTGCATAGATGGTCAAATCCCCCACCACCAATATTTGCATAGATGGTCAAATCCCCCACCACCAATATTTGCATAGATGGTCAAATCCCCTACCACCAATATTTGCATAGATGGTCAAATCCCCTACCACCAATATTTGCATAGATGGTCATATCCCCCATCACCAATATTTGCATAGATGGTCAAATCCCCCACCACCAATATTTGCATAGACGGTCAAATCCCCCACCACCAATATTTACATAGACAGACAAAATACCCCCCCCCCCCCACCAATATTTGCAAAGACAAACAAAATGCCCTCACCAGCAATATTGGTAAATAGGCAGACAAAATTCCCACCATTACCAAAATTTTGCATAGGCAGACAAAACTCCCCCACCACAAATATTTGCATAGACCGTCAAATCTCTCCACCACCAATATGTGCATAGGTAGATATATACTCCACCACCAATATTTGCAAAGGTGGACAAATTCCCCCCCACCATTATTTGCTAAGGCAGACAAAGTTCTCCACCACCCCAATATGTTAACATTTATTGCATAACTTGTAATACTAGTATATTTAGATGTTCACATTCCTACTCACAAACAACTTAATAGATTGATTACCTACAACCTTGACTTTGTAGGTCATTGGAGAAATTGGTGGACTTGTTCTTTGTCCATGGAGGTGTATGGCCATACAACATATCCAATTTTACCCACAATGCCATATTTTGTACAAGGATGGGTCCTATCCGAGGCTATTCCATCAAATTACTTCCTATAAGACAATCTACCGTGCCTTACTTATACCTTATCACAATTTGTGATTTTGCTTAAGTGTAACTACAATCCTTAATAAGTGCATATGGCGTACATGTTCAACATCTACGAACTTGTCCTGCCTTACCCACAATGCTGCATTTGGCTGGTAGGGGAATCCTAGCGGAAAGACTGCTGATAAACTTCCTGATTGTGTCCATGTGTATCTCGCAGAAGTGCTGAACACCATCTCGAAGTGGCTCAGGCTGGAAAAGGAGTTTGCCTAGTGTTAGCTTTTACTGAACTGTAAACAAGAGAATAATGGGTGTCTTGTGTTGGTTGTTATTCGTTCATCCAAACAAAGGGCAATAAATGCCATTATCATTTAAGCAAGAGTTATCAATCTTGCTTCTCATTTGCATACTGTCTCTTGAAAAATGAGGACTAAGTTGTACCGATGTTTGAATGTATTGAACAGTTTAGAGTAATGGCAATGGTTCAAGTTGTTGCACTACAACAATGAGGACAATGTCAAGATCATCCAAAATACCCTTAATGTTATCATTCAAACAACAGGCAAGATTTGAATGGCAGGATCATTTCATGCAGGAAAGACATTAAAAAAATGACACTGTAATGACTTGTTCAGTATTTGACTAAAGGTCGTTTCATTTAAAAAAACTTTAAAATTCTTCAATTATATGGATATATTGATTATAGAATCTGTGACACTCATAAAAGGTTTCTAGAAAATTAATATTTAGGGTTACTGGCCTCATTCCTTGAAGTATCCTTAATCCTTTACAACAGGATTAATCTAAGATTAATATTTTACTTTGGGTTTAATTTGTGTAATATTTGAATTTGAAGAGTTTCGGAGTTTGAAAGAAAAATATCTTTTAGATAATCATGATAAATTAATTTTGTTAATTAAAATCAAAATTAAGTATTAAATTTGGTTTAATGAAATAATCTACTTCAGCTTGTTATGCATAAGCACTTTCTAGATAATTGTGTCCCGTACCGGAAGTCCTGAGCTGCTGTTCTCGCTGTTTAGAGATGCTCTATCCAGGGTTGATGTCGGGCTGACAAATCGGTCACTCAGTGATCTCGAGTTGGCGATACTCGTTCTAAAGTAATTAAAAACATTTGTGGTATGCACATACAGGTTTATAATTGAATAATGCTTTTCAAATGCCAGAAATGTACTTGTATCTTGTTGTATAAAAGTGTTTTCTTTATTTTTGTCTTAACTTCACTCTTTTTAGCGAACGCTATCCTTGTCAGCGATAATACATTATACTAAAATATAGTTTTTGTTAATAAGTTATTTTCAAAAGCATGTGTCCTCCTTTCGCATACGATAAGAAAGGTACCAACCTTGATGATGGTGTGAGACTAAGCTGACTGGATCTGTTGCTGTGTGGGACTTGTTGTTGTTGCTGCTGCTGCTGTTGTTGCTGTCTCACACCGACGACATTACTGGGGTAGGCTGGGTTGCCAACAGTGATAATGGTCACTGTCCCTTCCGTCTGGCTGGATACGGACCGCACCTCCTTTTGACCCGAGCTAGAGTAGAAATATGTGAGGCTGACAATTGAGGGGCACACTTTAGGTTGATAAAGGGGCAACGTATAAGTTAATAAAGGGGCGCCCTATAGGCTGATAAAGGGGCACCCTATAAGTTGATAAAGGGGCACTATATATGCACTATAGGTTGATAAAGAGGCACTATATATTCACTATAGGTAAAAAAGGGGACACACTATAGGTTGATAAAGGGGTACATTATAGGACCTATAATGTACCCCTTTACACAGCGGGGCGTTTGAAAAGGCAGCAGGGCGCCATAAAAGGGCAGCGGGGCGCCCCGCCACGCTAATTATGCTTAGCTGGAGCACTGTAGGTTGATAAAGGGACACACCATATGTTGATAAAGGGAAACACTATAGGTTGATAAAGGGACACACAATAGGTTGATAAAGGGACACACCATATGTTGATAAAGGGAAACACTATAGGTTGATAAAGGGACACACAATAGGTTGATAAAGGGACACACAATAGGTTGATAAAGGGACACACTATAGGTGGACACACAATAGGTTGATAAAGGGACACACTATAGGTTGATAAAGGGACACACTATAGGTTGATAAAGGGACACACTATTGGTTGATAAAGGGGCACACTATAGGCTGATAAAGGGACACACCATAGGTTGATAAAGGGACACACTATAGGTTGATAAAGGGACACACAATAGGTTGATAAAGGGACACACTATAGGTTGATAAAGGGACAAACTATAGGTTGATAAAGGGACACACTATAGGTTGATAAAGGGACACACTATAGGTTGATAAAGGGACACACTATAGGTTGATAAAGGGACACACTATAGGTTGATAAAGGGACACACCATAGGTTGATAAAGGGACACACAATAGGTTGATAAAGGGACACACTATAGGTTGATAAAGGGACACACTATAGGTTGATAAAGGGACAAACTATAGGTTGATAAAGGGACACACTGTAGGTTGATAAAGGGACACACTATAGGTTGATAAAGGGACACACTATAGGTTGATAAAGGGACACACTATAGGTTGATAAAGGGACACACCATAGGTTGATAAAGGGACACACTATAGGTTGATAAAGGGACACACTATAGGTTGATAAAGGGACACACTATAGGTTGATAAAGGGACACACTATAGGTTGATAAAGGGACACACTATTGGTTGATAAAGGGACACACTATAGGTTGATAAATGGACACACTATTGGTTGATAAAGGGACACACTATAGGTTGATAAAGGGACACACTATAGGTTGATAAAGGGACATACTATAGGTTGATAAAGGGACAAACTATAGGTTGATAAAGGGACACACTATAGGTTGATCAAGGGACACACTATAGGTTGATAAAGGGACACACTATAGGTTGATAAAGGGACACACTATAGGTTGATAAAGGGACACACTATAGGTTGATAAAGGGACATACTATAGGTTGATAAAGGGACACACTATAGGTTGATAAAGGGACATGTAGGGACGCCCTATAGGTTGATAAAGGGACACACTATAGGTTGATAAAGGGACATGTAGGGACACCCTATAGGTTGATAAAGGGACACACTATAGGTTGATAAAGGGACACACTATAGGTTGATAAAGGGACACACTATAGGTTGATAAAGGGACACACTATAGGTTGATAAAGGGACATGTAGGGACACCCTATAGGTTGATAAAGGGACACACTTTAGGTTGATAAAGGGACATGTAGGGACACCCTATAGGTTGATAAAGGGACATGTAGGGACACACTATAGGTTGAAGGTCACAATATATGTTAATAAAGTGGCAAACTATAAAATATAAAGGGGCACACTAAATATATATATATATATAGGTTGGTATAAGTGTACCATATAGCGTAGAACACTAAAAACATTTTAACTCTTACTTTGTGGAGATTGTACACTCAAACTAATTTATAAATTGTTCAGCCGTATACTAACGATAATTTACCATGATTATTATTATCAAAATGTTTTTCAGAAACTCATAGGAGTTCATGTTAATCACTGAGATAGTGAGGAGCCAATCGCCAAGATGTCCAAGAATAAAGTTGGATTTCAGACTTACAAGTGTTTTTTGAAAAGTAGTGTTTTATTTGTATGTATCCAATACAGTCGAACCTGTTGGCTCGAACTCCCGAAAATACCTCGAGTCTCGGGAAATTCGAGCCAAGCGGAAATGCTTGTTTAACGAATATGTCCTTTAATCCAGAGCGAGCCAACGAGGAAATCGAGCCAAGCGAGTTCGAGCTAAAGGGGGTCCGATTGTTTGTTACTAAAGATACACTAAATAACGTTGTATTCAATTAAAAAAAAATAAAGTTTTAATTCAAATAAAAAAAAAAGGAATGACGTCATTAAATTTTGATAATCATCACTTGACATGCGTAATGGCGGTTATTTATTTACGGCAAAGGGAAGTAACCTATGTGTTGAGCTTGACTTAAAGGACGAAACTTTTTTTGCGTAGTTTGTTATGAGCACTTGTTATCAATTCAACGTCAAAGACTGTGGACACATAGCAAAGTTAAGGAACTTACATTATGTTCTCTGTCTGTAAAAGTTAAAAACATGATTAGTAAATATTATCGTTTCCTATGAAACTGCGATTATAAATCAATATTTTCCAGGAGGAATGTACGCGGATTTAATCAATTTTATCTTCCCTTGATCTATTTGACCATTATCTACAAATGCTATCTCGAAATAACTGGCCACGTCAATTGGTAGCAGCAGGTGTAAAGATACGCTGTATCGGCAACGTCCGGTCATAGTCGAACATAATTATGACGGACGACCTATAAATCTTAAGGACATTTTGAGCCATCTGAGTTAGCCGTAAAAACTCACTTGTTTCCTCTTATCCGCACGACCCTATTTTGCCCTCCCGACCCTGCACGTTTCCGTTTTAATCGATATGAATGTGTTTCTTTATAGTAATTTCTAAATAAAAATAAAAAAAAAATGTTTGAGTGAACATGTTCAAATTTGATCACTATAAATGAATATTTAAAAATTTCCAAAAAAGAGATGTACTCTGTAACACACTCGTGCAAGTTTACTTTAAATGTAGGAGTTAAAAGTAACAAAATATGCCCATAATCCCCCATTTCGAACATAATATTTTACACAAAATATAAGGGGAGTACCCCCCCCCCCCCCCGCCCCCCTACGTTGTAAGTCAAAATAAATTTATGTTCTGAGGGGGGGGGGGGAGAAAAGATAACGTCCCTACGTTTACACCGCCTCTTTCGTCCAATAACGCTCTTGATATATGTCCCTGGGGTATGATACTATATACCGATTCTGAACAAACCAAATAGAAAAAAAGTATGCATGCATACCTATCCTAGCTATTTCTTCTTATATATTTATGGAAACAACGTACCTTTGCTTTATCTCAGGAGTAAATACACTGAACAAGTTACTGTTTCTAAGTCTATTTGCTACGAATAAATAGGTTATCTTTTCCAATAGTCTCTAATACCAGACTAAAACGCTAACACATAAATTATTATACATGGTTGAAGTAGCAAACAGCCTTACACACGCATTATTGTAACTGTCAGTGTAGGACAAAACCCACACCGGACAAAATCCTCGAACAAAATTTTGAATAGACGGACAAAATTTCCCCATGAAAAAAGTTTTGGTTTACTTGTGAGAAAAAAGGTTGTAAAATGTAATAAAATATTTTGTAATACAACTGAAACAATAATTATATGGTAAAGTAGCAACAGAAATGGTAGGAAAAAAAGTATATCATAAAAATGTGTTTTCCGGGGAGGGGGGCAGCTTTTTGTCCACTTAGATGAATATTCAAACATAGATTTAAATAGATGGGGGATTTATCCCGGGTGACTTTTGTCCGTTAACTTTCCTCTATACTGTATTTCAATTGCACATGGTCAAGTCCTTGTGGCTATAAGACAAATGTCGAATAATCTGGGCCTTTTCTTGACACTTTTCCGACACCAAAACGTTACATAGCAATATAACTCAATTCGACCGTTTTGTCTTGGTCAATGTGAATCCCGCACTTTTCAAATATTAATCAATCCTAAGTGAAAGAACGTGTTTCACGAAAATTTAGTATATTTTATTGTTCGCCTGTTTGTATTCATATTGCACTTGATGGATGACTTAACAATTTGTATAACGAATTATTCGATCAGTTCAATTTTAGGAAAAAAATCGGAAAAAGTACGCGCGTTTACCTATAACGTACGTTCCCAGATACAATATCTAGAATTACACACACCCCTCATAAAAAAAGCATAAATATCGTATAACCATGCAATACCTGGCCGGCAGCGTACAATGATACAGAAATTGGATTAAAACTCCATTCGCATGTGTCTACAAATAATTACATTCACTAAACATGAGAGTATATATACTAACCGTTCTACAGAAATATGAAGGGCTAGTTAGGGTTCCGCTTTTACTTAGAGCTATTCTATTTGGGTAAAAACGTTAAACTTTTATATTTCATAGCTGCACTCTCACGGATTGAACGTTTTGGCCAAAAAATTGTCTTGGATCGAGCCAATTTTTGCGAAAATCCATGGAAACCAGTTATATAAGACTGCTGACAATAAATTAGATTGCAGATTTTTATATTTAAGTTCAAAAATTGATGGTTTGTGCATTTTTCTTAAACCGTTAGTCATAAATCATTAATTTTCGAACGGAAATATATAAATCTACGATCTGATTTTTTGTAAGCAATCCTATATCATTGGTTTGCAGATATTTACGCAAAAAAGATGCTCTTTTCAAGACAAAATAAAAAGTTGTAAAAATGGTAAATCACTGAGAGTGCAGCTTGAATACAGTTCAATTGAAACTACAAGGAGAAGCGAAAGGGGTTGAATGGCACAAAATAAAATAAAACAAACAGACAAAAATACAGTGAAGAAACACAAAAGAAAACATTAAATCAAAGTCTTTACATCGTCTTATAAATAATAATAATAATAATAATAATAACACTAAAAATACTACTACTAATAACAATAATAATAACAATAATAATAATAATAATAAATAATAAAAATAGGAGTTACCGATTTTGAAAACTAAAACCTGCACTCTCACAGATTTACCGTTTTGACAACTTTTTATATATATTTTTTATCTTGAAATGAACCAATTATTTACGTTAATATCAGTAAACCAGAGATATAAGCCTGCTGACAAAAGATCAGATCGTAGATTTTCATACTTACGTTCGAAAATTAATGTTTTATGGACAAACGCGTTACCAAAGGTTTAGTAAAAGTGCATAAAACATAAAAAAAAATAACTTAACTATGCTAGTGGAGTTTTGTGCTGTTCTTTCATGTTTCTTGTTTGTGATTTTATGTCATATGTCTTTGGCGTGTCCCCAGTGCCATTACACCGGGTTTATGTTTAAACTTTTCGCTACTAAGCGTGTTTCTGTAGCTTTTCGCATACATATTGAATATGAATATCTGCGATCTGACATTGTCAGCAGTCTTACATCACTGGTTTCCATGCATTTTTACATAAAGTGGCTCGTTCCAAGACAAAAGAGATAAAAAAAGTTGTCAAATCGTTCAATCTGTGAGAATGCAGCTTTAACAAAGCTACATGTATATCATGTAATTACCATGCACCACATGCCAACAAGAGCTACAAAAGCAATAAAGTTAACGCTTAAATTAACTTCCGCATGTATCTTCCTCAAGCTAATTCCAAGCTGTAGCAATCTGGTGTATCACGTGTGTTTTAATAACCCAAATATAAATTAGTTGTTTCAATGAATACTTCCTTCTTAATGGATATCGTCTAGTCTTGTGGGCCATGTCTAACTTGTAACTTGACTTATCGTTTGAATTCCATTCCAAAATGGTACATACATATATTTAATTATTTATAAGCAGTCCAAACATGTTGAACAAGAGTCCTTCTCCTTAAACGCATGCACATCGTAAATACAATTGACTAATTAACACCAAGTACTAGCGGAAATTTGAAACTGTGAATTATATACAGGGAGATCTATTTATTCTTAGAATATAATGTCAAGTCTTTCGATGATGGTATGATGTTTATCTTAATTAATATATGGGAAGAAAATGTAACTGTATAACAGAGAGGTACTTCCTCTGTTTTTTTTTGTTTCTGTGTAAGATCGTAATATATTTCACCGAGTGAGCACCGAAAACTATACATGACTATTTGGTGTTCACGAGGTGAAATATATTGCGATCTTACACTAAAAACAAACGTTTTTATTTATTATATGCCTCAAGCGATATTAAATGACTTTTAAATGTAGTTTTTTAGAAAAGTGCGCCAATTTGTGAATGTAACGTCATTTCGAATATGACGCCGTTGATATTGTTACGCAGCTAAAATATTAAATTGTTATTTTCACTGATTGAAACAGTGAATTGTCATTTTTATTTCTCTGATAAATCTCAATCGGAAAGCATACAATAAATGATGATTTTCAAACTTGAGTTTCTGTTCATGCACATTTTCTTTATTCCGCCACCAGTATCTAAAGATACAGCTTGATATACATAACACAATAATAACTTCTGATAAAATGTTGTTTGGGTATTACACAATAAATAGCAGAGTGTTAGCTCATATGTTTTCTTGCTGAGTGTCTGACGTCATGCCGACTAATTCATAATCCTTGTTTATTGATGACGTCATATTCTCTTCTGAGTGAAACGGTGGTTCGGGTTGGCATTGCAGTTTTCTGCAAATGGTTTTCAAGCTTGTTCGAAAGCTCCTGTACATCGCACAATACACCCAAAAGTTAAGGTGAAAACTCAAGACCAGAAGAACTTCATAGGCAGTGTGAACTGCACGGTTGGTTTTTAACGGCAAGATCTTGCCCTTGACTAATTTTAATATCATCGTAATAAGGAAGTAGATCCCATATGGAAGCTCAGGCACAAGGAAGATAACTAAAATCAGGACTACCACCAGAGTTATCTTTCTTGCCCGTTCTTTCTTTTCGCGCACGGTTTTGTTTGAGACGTTGACGTTGAGTTTACGTAAGGACTTCCACATTTTGTAGGCAAGAACGACGAGAATGACACACGGCAGCACGTGATTCAGAATGAGGCTTGCCCAAATATAAACGCATGCCCACCCACAAGGCTTTCTTAACTCCCATTGGCAAAACCCACCGTTGGTCTTGATGTCAAAAGCATGGAACATATGTAGGAGAAATGAGACCAGGTACATAATTCCAACTGCAGCAAGCGTTTTCTTGGTCGTGCATAACCGTGACGCAAGATTAGGGTGGCGTATTTGGAGAAATCTGTGAACTGCTAGCAACACAGTTTGCCAAATGGAAATCGTGTGAAAGGCTCTAGATATATACAATCTAGTGACCATTGTCACGTTACACCAGTCTTTGCTTAGAAAAATATGTTTCCCGGAAAACACGTAAAATGTCGCTGGTAGTGTTACTATTCCTGTCAACGAATCAGAAATCGCTATGAACACCAAAATGAGGTTCGTCGGATTGCGCATGCGCTTCCTCAAAAATCCACCAATCACTAGCAAGTTACAGCACGCGGTGAAAATCACAAGAATTGGCCACAGATATCCATAAATGACGATTTCAAAGTCGAATATTTCGTATATATGATCGTCATATAACATGTCGTAGTCGTCGAATGAGTACAGGTTGTAATCATCGTAGCTGTAGTGGTAGTCGTCGTACTGTGAATGTGTGTGTGTTTCTTGGTCGGTGTTATTCGCCCCGTTTGTGTACGAATGATCGGTATAGTTTCCATGGTAATCACCGTAGGCGTCGTAGGAAGCCATAGTTCTGAAAGCAAGACAAAAAACTTGACTGTTTGAGATAAAGTGACATTTTGCGTGTATGAAGTTTTATTTTGATAAAATAAAAACTCAAACCCGAAAATCGAGGTAACATATAGTGACTTAATTAATCACGCACTCACTTACTCACTCAGTCGAGCGTTTAGAAATATTTACTTTTATCGTTCAATCATTCACTTCAATTTACATATCAATGGTGTTCAGTTTACAAATAAACGTCTTTGAAAATCCAGTAAAAGGTATTTTATGCAATTATATTGTAATATGAATATTTAGAAATCGAATAATTTATTAGTTTAATTCTAATATTTAAAATTAAGAAGTAAGCGTATTAAAAGTGTGTCCTTACTTTTAAGACTTCTCGCTATTAATATATCCGATTAGTAACTGAAGTTCAATTAGTGATAATGAACGATTACAAGTAATCACAAGTATATCCACTTACAGTCAGGATGAATTACCGCCTTTAACGCACCGCAATGGACTAAACATAGACTTTAAACACGCCCACTATAGTTTTAAGGACATCCAAATTTCTTTTGCAGGTTGCTGCCTCTTCTGAAACGAAAAGAATTAACATCAAAGGGTGAAACTGTATTCATTGGATGAAAGAAATCTAAAACAAGAGAAACCTAGAACATTTTACTTATTCCTGTGACACATGAAACCTATGAATCAAAATATTGCACATAGGCAAATGAGCTGCGTCGAGCGATTAAGGGAGTTGTTAACATTCGACAGAAGGGGTCATCTTATCAAAAAGCGTTCGGCAAAATGTAAGACAGAATTAGTGTTTAATATTTAGTGAATGTCACACATCAATTTGAAAAATGTACTTGTAAAATCAAATGCACTTTGCTTATACTAACAAAAAAGCTCTTTGTTTCGAAACAGATTAACTTTACTACTCAGAAATTGGTTTTCATAAAAAGCGACTGTTTGATTTGTCCGTTGATAATATGGCCCCATACTTCACTATCATGACATGATATCAAGCTATTCTGATATCAACATGATATCGGATGCACTTGTACCCGAATGGGAAAGCCATAACAATAAAGCAATCGGCGTAATTGTTAAACTTAAACATGCTTATGCACCAGTCAATTGTAACTACGGTCCCCAGGTCCGGGGGTATACCGGGGATAGCCGGGGAAATGGGCCGTGTTTTTACCTTCCAGGTGGCCCCGCAGTGCCGGGTGAACGCAGTGGTTTTGTCTTCGCGCAAAATATAGCGGGAAATGGGCTTTACATAGGGTTCCTGGGATGCGGGGCATTTGGCAGGGGTTTTACCATCAGTTCGACCCCGCAGTGCGTGGTTTTTACCCGGTGTTGGTTGGACTGAAAGTCAAAGTCCCCGCTATTCCCCGGACCTGGAGGGGGGGGGGGGGGTGGCGTGGTTACAATGGACTGGTGCATAACAGAAACTTATTTTAAACACATTTTCCAAAATACTCTTAAAATCATTCAATATTTAGATATCGACAAACATATTTTCTTAGTATTTTGTCTGGCCTTTATTTTCTGAAATCAAAAAGTTCTGTAAGTACTTCTTAAAGCTCAATTAAACGGCGGATCAATATGAAAGGAATGCGGTTTTTGTTTCCCAAATTAAGCTGGAAGTCATTATACTTAAATGTACACAGGCCAAAAGCCATCTATTAATGTTCTATAATTGTAACTTATAGGCGTGAGGTCAAATGTTAAATACGGAGGAGGAATATTTACATTGCTTAATGGCGTATCTTGTTACAAACATTTGGTTTAAAGTGTCTAATTGCTTGCTAATTACGTATTTTCCTCGTTTTGTATTATTGTCATTTATAAAGAATGTATTTATATGTTATGGCGAAACTCCTAGTATTGAGGATTTTCAAGATCTTTTCAAAAATCTTAACACCACTAACGGTGCCGAAAACCTAGATATCAAAACCATTAATATTGATAATGACGAAGAGACACTAAATTCACCTTTAACTTCCTTAGAAATCGAAAAGATGATTAATAAATGCAATAATGGCAAAGCTTCTAGTCCATCTGATAATATATGTAACGAATATATAAAGTCAACTAAACAAATACTCTTACCTATGTATGTAAAATTCTTTAATTGCATTCTTAATACCGGATTTTTTTCCGAAATCATGGGCAGATGGTTACATTATACCAATTTACAAGCAAAAGGGATCAACAAAATCCCCTGAAAATTATTGTCCGATTTAGATTTTTTAAAGAAAATAACAAATTCAAGGAAAAGTACACCTGCAAATTATGTTATATGGCGAGCTTGGCAGAGAACCGATTAAAAATACAATTAAAAAAAGAATGATTGCTTATTGGAGCAAACTAGTACTATTTGAGGACTTGTATGCATCAATTGTTTATCGCTCGATGCGACAAAGTAACCTAAATTTATAATGGCTTAATTATTTAAAGTATATTTTTGACTCCACTGGTAATTCAAATTTGTTCGAAAATCAAATAAACGTAAATGTTAAGTTTACAGGTTATAGTATAACGAAAATATTAAAAGACCAGTACTTATAATTTTGGCACGAAAAAATGAGATCGTCTATCAAAGGAATATTTTATAATAGCTTTAAGCAAACGATTACACTAGAGAAATATTTAACTATCATTCCACTTAATCATGCTTTAATTTATACAAACTTAGATCACGTAACTTTAAATTTCCAGTTGAAACTTTAGCATGGCAAGGAATAGAATTCGCGCACAGGCGCAAAAACTTCCAGGATCAAAGAAAAATAATCATTTCACGATATTATTGGCAGCATCCAAAAATGATAAAGTAAAGCGAGCTCCTAAATACAAGTAATAAAAAAGTCTCGTTAATCTGTCAAAGTTCGCCAGATATTTGATGAATCACGTGAAATTTTAACAATTATTAATTACTCTACTTCTTCTTACCTCCAGGCTTATATTCCAAATCACGCAGCGATCATTATCTCAACAAAGTCCATTATTTATAACTAGTTAAATCTAAATAATCTCATATTAATTTTGTAACAATTTACACCATTCATAAATTTCTGCACGTGCTTTTTGTACCGTTAGCCAATGAAACGAGGCGAATTTCCATTCCTAAAATACCCCGACGCAAGTTTAAGGGGCTTGTTTTACTACAGATAAGTTAGCAGATCAACGAGTAGTATACATGCACACTTCTCAAGCTGTAAAACTTGGTATTACATCGTTTCCTTTATCATCCTGTTAGCGATTTGTCACTGAACCCGGTGGTAGAATTGCCTCAATTGTTATTTTCCGTCATGTTGTTTACCCAATTGCCTGTATATGTTATTACATGTCTGTTGTAACGATATGTTACCGTGACAAAATAAAAAAGTGTGTGTGTGTGTGCGTGTGCGCGTGCGCGTGTGTGTGTGTGTGCGTGTGTGTGTGTGTGTGTGTGTGTGTGTGTGTGTGTGTGTGTGTGTGTGTGTGATCTTGGAGCAATTAAAACTGGTTTAAATTTACTCAACATGTTAGTAGTAGATCTAATAACAAAACAACTATTGTATTGTTTCTGTAAATTCGTGGTGCAGGCAAATAATAGAAGACACTTATTAATCAATGATATTATTTTAATCACTGTTGTAACCACTAACCATCTGCATTTCCATAATGTATCTTATTAATTAGCTATACTGCTTTTTATATCTATTATTATTAACAATATTGGTATACATGAACATTCTCCATATTTCTTAAGCTATTCTTGAACTGTTATTGATGTTGGCTACCTTGTAACGATAATCACATGCATGAACATTGTGTTTCCTTGTACAGTCGAACTCCGTTGGCTCGAATTACTCGTTGGCTCGAACTGAATGTTAAGGACCCATTTCTCTATACTGAAGTTAAAAATTCCCGCTTGGCTCGAATTTTTCGAGGCTCGAGGTATTTTCGCCGGTCCCTAAGAGTTCGAGCCAACGGGGTTCGACTGTATATATTTTTTAGGCGAGATGCCTTGTTGCATAAGTCGAAATAACTTTCTGTTCTGTTCTATTGTTTAGATCCACGGTTTTATATATCATTCCTATCACGTTTTAATTTAAAGTTTAATTTTCTTTTTTCAAGCGACGTAGGCAAATGATAAATTTACTTCATTTAATAATATCATTTGATAAATGTATGTACTTGATAAAATCATTGGAAATAAGTGAATTCAGAAACTATAAAGTTATTATATATAATATTACAAGAGAGATACTTAAGTTAGGCATATGACTTTTTATGAACACCAGCCGTACCCTTACAGTGTCAGCCCAGACTCGATTCCCTGCCTGGGCGCATGTGAGTTTGGTTTGTGGTAACCAAGCCGGACAAGTGGGTTTTCTGCGGGTACTCCGGTTTCCACCACAACACAAGACCAAAGTCTCGCGTAAAACCGTGCCAGCGAGAGTAATTAATATAATGTTCACTGCAGTTGTGTTTCACAATCGTTGTAAAATAATTAAGTTTAAATTAGCACAGACTGGGAAAAAATAATAAGATGGCACGCGACAGTCAAGTTAAGTCACGGTTTTGTTAGCAAACCAGCTGGTCCCAATATGTCTAAACTTCTTAAATCCCTTAAAACAGGATTAAACTATTCTAATCATTTTGTTTTCCCTATAGTTTGTGCAATATGATATTTTAGATATTTTAGACTTTAAATTGAAATTATCTTAATGCTATTCACAATAAACAATTTTGCATTTATCGAAATCAAATTACAGTTTGTATTTTGGCTAAGTAAAATAAGCTACATAAGCCTGTTAAGCTAAAGAAGTTTCGAGAAATTGGGGCCAGAGGGGCAGGGGTCGAATGTGGATTATGTTAATCAACACTGTACAATTAGCTGTAAACCATGCACGTGTACTTCATCTTTAAAAGAATAGAACCGGATCCTTTTTTGTATACCAGTCGTAAACCAAAGAGCAAGACTCAATTTCTTCAAACTTCTTAAAGTCTCTTATTACAGGATTAAGCTAAACTCATTTTTTGTCTTTCTATATTGTGTGTAATTTTTATTTCTATGAGCGTTTTTAGATTCAAATTGGAAATCATTTTTATGAAAATCACAATTAACTATTTAAATTCACTAGTAACCTTCGATTATCAAATTTAAGGATGTATTTTGGCAAATTAGAACGATATACTTAAGTCTGTAAAGCATAAGAAAATTCGAGAAATTAGGGCATTCTCGACTTTCCAATAGACCATAATCCTTTGCGGCATGGTGACTTCCGGTTTATTTCCGGGTTATGACGAAGTACAATAACAGCGATAAATACGGACAAATTATCATTCCAGGTTTGTTATAATTTATTTATTTTTATTAGATTTGTCATTTTAATGAGTTTATATTACATTATTGTGATATTATTTGAATGTCATGAGCTATAAATCGCTTGACTGTTTACTTTGACAGTTAGTTCTGGTGGGTGGGGTAGATGGTTCAGAAAAGACTGCAGTTACTATTCTTATTGGAGTATTATAAACAACAAATTCTCATCTATTCTAAAACATTTGTTTTGAAAATTAACACAAATAATACATTAGTCTGTTTTACTATCTGACAGTCATAATCTAATGAGGAATCTGTATGTACATTACCAGGTATAACTAATAGTCTTATGAATGAACATAAATCATCATCAATAAAAATTATGGTATTTATACTGCTGTGTGTATTTTATTACTATGTAATAAACATTTTACTTAGAGTAATTATGTCATGCTGTCACCTGTGTAGTCTTCTGAATGATTTGTTGATTTTCAAATATTATGATGGCCATCGGACTAGTCGCATACCCCCAGGCCTGGAATTAAATCGGGTTCCAGATTGTCTTAAAACCCATTCATAAATAAGTCTATGAGTAACTTACTTTTTATAAAAATATGCTTTTTATGTTCCATTCCTTTCTTTACAGATATGATTCAAATATGCTGATGTTACCTTCTGAGATCATTACTTTCAACGAAGAACATCACTACAATTGGTTGGGCTGCTAGATTGGTAGCAACGTGATGGACAGCTAGTACCTGACATGCTATTGTTGGTTTGGCATCTATTGCTTACTGGGCCGCTATATTGGATGGACCATACGTGTTGGTTGAACAATTATAAATGGTTGGACTGGAAGTGTTGGTTGGACCACCAGTGTTGTTTGGACTGCTTGTTGGACAGAATGTGTGATAGACAACTAGTGTTATTTGAATCACTGTTGGGTCATATTGGTTTGATTCCCATTGCTAGTTAACTTGTTGGATCTCTTTTGTTGGTTGAACTGTTGTTTTTTGACTGTTATTATTGATATTCATACATGTATAATATGTTAAGTGCTTAGTATTCAACACTTATTATTATTACTATTGTTATCATAAGAAATATTATTATTCAAAAATCATATAAATATATAAAATTAAATATTTTTTTATGTCCTTGTACTTTAGTTATGTTTTACATTTACAATGTGCATCATAATGTTTTATTATATGAACAACTCTTTTTATAGATATTTAAATAAACATTAATTCTGTACAACCATTTTTTGTTTCTTTTGCTACAATTTGTATGATAGTGTCAGACATTTTCTACAGAAATGATAAATTTGTCTTAAAAAAAGCACAGCAAAAAAATCAGAGCTCATGGTAACTTCTTTAAATGCTGATTCTCATCAAACTGAATAGTTAAATTGCATCATTGAATGTATGATTCTTCATTAAATTTGATGAGATCTCCTGCCAATTGACCTTTAGTGACATGCACCTTAAAACTGCAATCTTACAGATTAACTGATTTTGATATCATTGCCTTCAATTCAGTCAGTCATATAAGATGATTCACAAAATAACAGATCTCAATTGTTTGAAACACTGTCAAGACTCCATTTTCTTAAAGCGTTAGAAACGCTTTTTAACCATAAATATATCCATTTTCAAACAAAGATACGTACAAATGTTATCTGATCTTCTATCAACAATCTTTTATCACTAGTTTTCCGACATTTTTTTGTCAAAACGGTCAAAATAATTCTGTAAAAATGTTTTCTGATCTTCCATCAGCAATCTTATATCACTGGTTTTCAGACATTTTTTTGTCAAAATGGTCAGTCTGAGAATGCAGCTTTAAACTTGAGCACTGTATTTACAATGATGAGCAATTTTAGTTATGAAAATTAAAATACATAGGAGCAGATGTATTGAATCATTCAAGTCTTGAAATATTATGTATGATCTTGCTGGACATGAGCCTATTGTTTCTGGAAATTTGCATGTGTACCAAGTTTCATTTAAATCGCAAGGCTGTTTGAATTTGGGCCAAGAAAATATTCGGCCTACAGTACTGCGCTAACGACACCTAGGCCTATTGACTATAACAATACTAAAGTAACATGATAGGAAAAAGCTCGAACCAACGGCTGCCAGAAAAAGCACGGTGCTCCTACAAACTAAGTTAACCGGGTGGCTAGTTATTGCCCACAAACGTCAACTCGATTTTATGTCTTTTTAATATTAACCATGGGAGTTTACACAGTCATTGGAATAAAAAGATCATAGACAATCATATTAATAACAACGGTATTTTTTACAATTTAATAATAACATTAAACATGATTTAATTCAATAACAATAAATTGTCCTTGGTATGCAATAATTCCTTTAAAGGTTCATTTGCCAAGGGTTAAAAAACCACATCTTGCTTCTTTTTGAAAAATCTCTTGTTCGACTGTTATCGGCTATAAAGTGTTGTTTCACATCCTGTGTCATAATTTTAAGTTCTAAATGTCTACTTTTTGTACCAAACATTTAAATTTATGTCACTTGTGTGCATTTCTTTAGTCCTTGCAGTCAAGGAAAGTTTTCATTCATATTGACACACTTCATTTATGTTATCTCTGTTCTTGAACCGATTCCGTCTCTTGTGTTTTGCACAAAAATATCTTGTAAAACCACTGATATAGCAGGTGCTATCAGATCAATGGTATCAACTGCCTACTCCTGTTGAGCATCAACTTGGAGGAATCAAACATCCAGAATGGACATCTCTGAAATAAAATAAATAGTGTTATCATCATCCAACTTAGCCAGAAAAAATAAAAATATAAAAGACTCTTAACTGTTAAAGCTGCACTCTCACAGATATACCGTTTTGACAACTTTTTTCATTTGTTGTCTTGGAAAGAGGCAATTTCTGCGTAAATATCTGCAAAGCAGTGATATAAGCCTGCTGACAAAAAAAATCAGATCACCGATTTTCATATCTCCATTTAAAAATTATTATTTTATGGCTAATTTTAAAAGCGTTACTAACGGTTTAAGAAAAATGCATTAAAAATTATTTCATTTACTTAAAAATGAAAATCTGCGATCCAATGTTTTGTCAGCAGTCTTATATCACTGGTTTTCTTGCACGTTTGCATAAATTGGCAGTCGAAGACAAAAAAAACAACAGTTGTCAAAATGTTTAATCTGTGAGAGTGCAGCTTTAATATCAGTCAGATATTTAAACAGTTACAATTTACTAGTACAATATTAATAAGCTGTTATTTTAAGACCTGCATATTTGTTTACATACAGCACAGCAGTCAGTATTTAAATGCCCTTCTTAATCACATTTAAGCTTCATTTACTTGACTGTTTTGAAGATGCAGATTTTAACAATTTCACACTAATTGCAACATATCATTCATTTAATTTAATAACAAACTCAACAAACCACAATTGAATGCATACTTCATAACAACCAATATGTATTTGAAGTCTTTGAGAACTACTATGAAAGTCTTTACCATTATATTTGTTATTTTACCCCACCCACTTAAATGTGTACTGAAGTTGGGTATAAACGTCGAAAACTTCATTGACATTTACAAAAAACGGTAGATAGTTATAGAAGAATGTATAACCTGATGTTCCTAACATGTTTTACTCACCTATCGATCTATTTTGCCAATTATGCTCTTCCTTTCACTCGTATCGATAACTAGGAAATTGAATGCGGAAATAAACCGGAAGTCACCTTTGTCGCAAAGCATTATGGGCTTCTGGAATAAGGCGAATGATTTAACTAAAATCGAATTAAAACCTTTCTCTGCTTTAAACAACACTTGCCACAATTAAAACACGCATAACATCTACAAGACACTAAACAATACAGCAAGGACAGGCGCCACTTCACCATAGTTATACCTTATAATCTCTGGTCAACTAGTAAACACAATATCCAAAGATAATATCCAAATAGTATGGTACTAGAACCACTGCCTTACGTTATTAATGTTCAAGGCGAATATACAATGAAACGGTTTAGCGTAGAACATCCAACTGTTTTCACCGAAAGCTCATCAAGCACGATTGTGGAGGTCAGGTACCCATCTCAATCTAAGCCGAACTCCTTAGCTGAAGTGCTTTATCTTGACAGACGGTTCACTATCGAGAGTAAAGTGTGATAAGTTGTCAAGGATACCAGAACTATGACGTAACGGATATACTATCTGCCTGGCACCGGTTCGAATTTCAGACTTTCATTATTACAATATCAAGGGCCCGTTACGTTTCATGGAGATTAATTCCAGAGCTCATAAACTCTTGATAATAATAATTATATACTTTCTTTTACATGATCATCAGCTGTATGCCCTTCGCAGCTCATCAAGCATGTAAGAAATATTCTGATAAAAAAATTGAGGGACTTTTTTACAGATTTCATGTTTGCAACTTTTCATTTGTTCAAAAATGTGTTCAAAATCATTTTTTACGAACTTTTAATAGCACACAGCCAACAGCAATGGGCAGAGAATGAGATATAATGTTGTCTGAACAAAGTTTTCTGAATTTAAGCCTTAATCCATACAGCTTTCAGTAATAGCGTTACTTTAGCAAATACATGATTTATTTGTATTCACATTTTAATTAATTATGAATGCTAGTGCATTTATTGAAATGTTTGATCATGTTAATACTTATACTATTGATATAACCTTATTCAGTGTTATATGTCAATCATGTTTTCTGATTACATGTGAATGACTCTCCGATACCTGTATCATGTGATTCATACGATTTATTCCGTATAGTATAAATCATATGAATTGTAGTTTGAATTTAACAATGTATCT